>NC_092708.1:122539445-122870522 GCF_047496885.1 Scyliorhinus torazame
TATGGGAAGCACTAAAAGCGGTGGTCAGAGGAGAGCTGATCTCCATTGGGGCCCACAAAAGGAAAACAGAGGCCAAGGAAAGGGAAAGATTACTGGGGGAGATTTTAAGGGTGGATAGGGAATTTGCAGAGACCCCGGAGGAGGAATTGTACAGGGAGAGGAGACGACTCCAGACGGAATTTGACCTTCTGACCACCAGAAAGGCGGAGGTACTGTGGAAGAAGGCACAGGGGAGGAGGTATGAATATGGGGAAAAGGCTAGTCGCCTGTTGGCTCATCAATTGCGAAAGAGGGCAGCAGCGAGGGAGATAGGAGGAATTAGAGACGAAAGGGGAGACACGGTGCGAAGGGCAGGAAAGATAAATGAGGTGTTCAAGACCTTCTATGAGGAACTGTATAGGTCTCAACCCCCAGAGGGAGAGGAGGGGATGCGGCAGTTCCTGGACCAATTGAGGTTCCCGAAAGTGGAGGAGCGGGGGATGGTAGGCCTGGGGGCACCGATTGGGGTGGACGAGGTTATTAAGGGACTGGGAAGCATGCAAGCAGGGAAGGCCCCAGGACCAGACGGGTTCCCGGTGGAGTATTACAGAAAATATGTGGACTTGTTGGCCCCGTTGATGGTGAGGACGTTCAATGAGGCCAGGAAAGGGGGGACTTTACCCCCGACGATGTCGGAGGCGACGATATCGTTAATTTTGAAGAGGGATAAAGATCCGTTGCAGTGCGGGTCCTATAGACCCATTTCATTATTGAACGTGGACTCCAAATTGTTGGCAAAGGTACTGGCATCGAGGATAGAGGACTGTGTCCCGGGGATGGTGCACGAAGACCAGACAGTGTTCGTAAAAGGGAGACAACTGAATGTTAACGTGCGACGACTATTAGGGGTGATAATGATGCCCCCAGTGGAGGGGAGGCAGAGATAGTGGCGGCAATGGACGCAGAGAAGGCATTTGATAGGGTGGAGTGGGAGTATTTATGGGAAGTGTTAAGGAGGTTTGGGTTTGGGAACGGGTTTATTAGCTGGGTTAGACTTCTTTATGGGGCTCCAACGGCAAGCGTAGTTACAGGTCGACGTAGATCGGAGTATTTCCGACTATATAGGGGAACAAGACAGGGATGCCCGCTATCTCCATTGTTGTTCGCGTTGGCAATTGAACCTCTGGCCATGGCGTTGAGAGACTCCAGGAAATGGAGAGGGGTGATTAGAGGGGGAGAAGAACACCGAGTCTCATTATACACGGATGACCTATTGTTATACGTGTCGGACCCAGCGGGGGGGATGATAGAGGTTATGCGAATTTTGAGGGGGTTCGGGGATTTCTCGGGGTATAGGCTAAACATGGGGAAGAGTGAATTATTTGTGATACATCCAGGGGACCAGAGTAGAGAGATAGAAGGCTTGTCTCTAAGGAAAGTGGAAAGAAACTTCCGATACCTGGGGATTCAGATCGCTAGGAGCTGGGGAACCTTGCACAGACTTAATCTGACACGGTTGGTAGAACAAATGGAGGAGGACTTCAAGAGGTGGGACATGCAGCCTCTATCGCTGGCGGGCAGGGTGCAAGCAATTAAGATGATGGTCCTCCCGAGGTTCTTATTTGTATTTCAATGTCTCCCTATACTAATCACCAAGACCTTTTTTAATAAAGTAGACAGGAGTATCACGAGCTTCGTGTGGGCAGGGAAAGTTCCGAGAGTAAGGAGGGGGTTCCTTCAGCGTAGTAGGGACAGAGGCGGATTGGCACTACCGAACTTGGGCGATTACTATTGGGCCGCCAATGTGGCAATGATACGTAAATGGATGATGGAGGGTGAGGGAGCGGCGTGGAAAAGACTGGAGAGAAAGTCCTGTAAAGGGACGAGTTTAGAGGCGCTGGTAACGGCGCCGCTACCGATCTCACCTAAAAAGTTTACCACGAACCCGGTGGTGGCGGCAACATTGAATATCTGGGGACAGTGGAGGCGACAGAGAGGGGTGCGGGGAGCCTTGGTGGGGTCCCCAATCAGGAACAACCATAGGTTCGCCCCAGGAAGAATGGATGGAGGATTTCAGAGCTGGTACCAGTTGGGAATTAGGAGGGTGGGAGATTTATTTATAGATGGGACTTTTGCGAGCTTGGGAGCATTGGAGGAAAAGTATAAGTTGCCCCGGGGAAATTTCTTGAGATATATGCAGGTGAGGGCGTTTACTAGACAACAGGTGAGGGAATTTCCATTGCTCCCGACACAGGGGATACAGGACAGGGTGCTTTCAGGGGTGTGGGTCGGAGAGGGCAAGGTGTCAGAGATTTACCGAGAGATGAGGGAAGAGGGGGAGGAGTCGGTGGGCGAACTAAAAGGAAAGTGGGAAGAAGAACTAGGGGAGGAGATAGAGGAGGGTATGTGGGCTGATCCCCTAAGCAGGGTAAATTCCTCTTCCTCATGCGCCAGGCTTAGCCTGATTCAATTTAAGGTGCTACATAGAGCACACATAACGGGAGCAAGATTGAGCAGGTTCTTTGGAGTGGAGGACAAATGTGGGAGGTGTGTCGGGAGCCCGGCAAACCACGCACATATGTTTTGGGCGTGCCCGGCACTGGAAGGGTATTGGAAGGGAGTGACGGGAGTGATTTCGCGGGTGGTGAAGGCCCGGGTCAAACCAGGCTGGGGGTTAGCTCTATTTGGAGTTGCGGAAGAGCCGGGAGTGCAGGAGGCGAAAGAGGCCGACGTTGTGGCCTTTGCGTCCCTAGTAGCCCGGCGCAGGATCCTACTCATGTGGAAGGAGGCGAAACCCCCCAGACTGGAGGCCTGGGTAAATGATATGGCGGGGTTCATTAAACTGGAGCAGATAAAGTTTGCCCTGAGAGGATCGGCTCAAGGGTTCACCAGGCGGTGGCAGCCATTTCGCGACTACCTAGGGGAACGTTAGAGGGAAGCCAGATGACCAGCAGCAGCAACCCAGGGGGAAGGGGGGGGGGGGTTTAGTTTAGTTTAGGTTAAAGATAAAGGGGTTTTGTTACTTGTGTATTGTTAACAATTTCTGTATTGTTATTGTTGCGTTTGCTTTGTAAGAAGGGAAAAATTGTTGTTTGGGAAAAAAATTTCAATAAAACATATTTAAAAAAAAAAAATTGAGACGGGGAATATAGTTGCGGATGCGGGGGGTAGGTATATCATAGCAAGCAGGAAGCTGGAGGGGATGCCGGTGGTGTTCCTGAATATTTACGCATTAAACTGGGACGATGCGGAGTTTATGAGATGGGTGTTAGGGAAGATCCTGGACCTGGACTCGCATACGCTGATCATGGAGGGGGGGTGGACACGACTTTAATGCGATCATTGTGGCCAAGGTTGGACTGGTTGAGGTCAAAGACTGGGAGGGTGCCAGCAGTGGCGAAGGAATTACAGGGGTCCATGGAGCAGATTGTGGGGGTAGACCCATGGAGGTTTAGACAGCCAAGAGCGAAGAAGATTTTTTTCTTTTCCCACGTGCACAAAGTATACTCCCGATCGATTATCTTGAACAGGGCTTTACTGGCGGGGGTGGTTGATAGCGAGTATTCAGCGATTGTTGTGTCGGACCATGCCCCACATTGGGTAGATTTACGGGTGAGCAAGGAGGGTCGTCAGCGCCCGCAATGTAGTTTGGACGTAGAACTTTAGCGGACGATGGGGTGTGCGGGCAAGTGAGGGAGTCCATCCAGAACTATCTGGAACTAAATGACACGGGAGAAGTCTCGGCAACAACGGTTTGGGAAGCGCTGAAGGCAGTGGTTAGGGGGGAGCTAATATTGATACGGGCCCATAGGGAGAAGGTGGAGCGAGCAGAAATAGATAGGTTGGTTGGGGAAATACTCCAGGTGGGCAGGGGATATTCGGAGGCCCCAGAGGCAGGGTTATTGAAGGAGCGGCAGAAGCTACAGGTGGAGTGTGGTCTGTTGTCTACAGGGAACATAGAACATAGAATTGACAGTGCAGAAGGAGGCCATTTGGCCCATCGAGTCTGCACCGGCCCTTGGAAAGAGCACCCCACTTAAGCCACACACCTCCACCCTATCATCAGAACTCCAGTAACCCCACTTAACCTTATTGGACAATAAGGGCAATTTAGCATGGCCAATCCACCTAACCTGCACATCTTTGGACTGTGGGAGGAAACCGGAGCACCCTGAGGAAACCCACGCAGGCAGGGGGAGAACCTGGGACCCTGGCACTGTGAAGAACCCTGCTAACCACTGTACTACCATGCTGCCCCATAAGAACATAGAACACATAGTGCAGAAGGAGTCTATTCGGCCCATCGAGTCTACACAGACCAACTTAAGACCTAACTTCCACCCTATCCCTGGAAGGCGATGGAGCAGTTGAGGAAGGCGAGGGGGAGGCGGTATACGAGGATGGAGAGAAGGCCAGTAGGATGCTTGCACACCAGCTAAGGAAAAGGGAGGAGGCCAGGGAGATAGGAAGAGTGAAGGACAGGGGAGGGAATACGGTCTTGGACCAGCAGGGTTAAACGGGGTGTTTAAGGAGTTTTATAGTCAGCTATATGAGTCGGAACCCCCAGCTGGGGTGGAGTGGATGAGGCAGTTTTTGGGAGAGTTGAAGTTTCTGCAGGTGAAGGAAGGGTTAGTTTCTGTGGCCATTAGCGCCCGGTTTCCCTGGGTTTCTGTGGCTATGACTCATCTTTCATTCTCACTCCACAGTATAAATATTTCCCACTTTCTCTGTGTGTTAGCTTTGACAAAGAGTCATTGGATTCAAAACATTAGCTATTTTCTCTCCCTACAGATGCTGCCAGACCTGCTGAGATTTTCTAGCATTTTCTCTTTCGTTTCAGATTCCAGCATCCGCAGTAATTTGCTTTTATTACTGGGCGGAGGTGTGGGCTTGGGCGGGATGCTCTTTCCAAGGACTGGTACTCGACGGGCCGAATGGCCTCCTTCTGCACTGTAAATTCTATGATCTCTGATCTCTGACCTATTATGGTTAGTGAACATCTCAACTTCAATCTTGCAGCCCACTGAGATGATGGATGGCAACTCATGTGGCCCACTTACTAGTGTGTGTTGCCAATCATTGGGATACACAGTTTTGACTTCATGTGCCGTATTGCACACCCTAAGAATGGTTGTGACACAGTTGTCCAAGGAACCAGTGCCAATGCCAAGTCCATCTGTTTGCCATTGAATACTCTGATATCATCAAGGTTGTTGCCTTCCGGATAGCAAATGTCTTCAAACTCCCTGGCTCTAGCTGGGACCAACAAGACCGCCCAACCCTATCAGAGTCAGCTGCCAATGCTGCAGACTTTGATAGCCATCACAGCCTGGGGCTACCAAGAGGTTAATGCAGATGGTGAAAATCACACAAAATAGACCTCACATCATAACAGCACAGTCCCCAACAAACACACTATTAGTATGCTTCAAGGTAGCAGAGCATCTAATCCTGCAGCATGTCAAGCCAGAAGGGGAGAACATCCTGAGTCCAAGCCAAGCTGGCTTTTGACAAGGAAGAAGAACATGTGATCAGGTCATCACACAAAGGAATCTCAAAACAGCAGCTATTTTCCTTGACCACATTACAGTATGCAATGCTGTCATGCACACTGACTATTCCTCAAAATACTAAGAGTACTCCCTCCTCAAGTTGCTGTGGCCATCTAAAATGGCCTCCCGCAAAGAGTGATGGGAAATTCGGCCAAGCTTGAACACAGACAGGCTGCAGCCTGCAAATATTCAAACTGCAGACCAGACTTTACGCAGAAACTCACATCTGCAAAAGGCCATTATTGTTCCTCAGGAACAATAGAGCTATCCTGCCATCACAACGTCTACCAGACGCAGCGTCACCAAGTCCCTGCTCAGAACACTCCCAGGATTGGCTACTAAGTGCCCACCCCAAAATAGATGTAGCAGCCTCTGATTAGAATTGACCGATCAGGGGGATGGAGCCCTGATCAATTGATTGATAGCGACCCAGAGACCGCCCACAAAAGGGGCAGGGAATTCCAAACCGGTTGAAAGGCAGCGCAGGCCTTCACTCGCTCTCTCTCAACTGCCGCATCAATAACGGTGAATCCACCAGCCAAGCAGAGCCCACACCATCCACAGAGGACGACAACAGAACACAAAATACCTACAGAACTTCAGTGCTGCCAGACTACCAGAATCCAGATGAGGCCATATCTGCTGACGCATTGAACTGCTATTCCAGGACAGATGGTTCAGGGTGCACATGGGGTACCCCAGCATTCTGTCTTAGCATACCCTGTTGAACTGGAACACCAATGACCTACCCCAAAACAGTCCTGAAAGTTTATCTATGCTGGAAACATTTGTTGTGCTATACAGACTGAGACTTTCCTGGAGCTGGAAGACGTATTAAATTATGATAATGCAAAGGGGGCAGCCAACTGCAAGACATGGTGCCTACAACTGAGCACCCGTAAAATAGTCTCGAACACATTCAACCATCACAATGACAGCGTAAAGAGGGAAGTGAACATCGTCCTGGTTGGCCAGAGATTGAAAAACCCGTCACCATGTTTATCCAGACATCACCCTTGACAAGACCCTTATGTAAAGTCAGCAACTCATCAAGGCTACAGAAAAAATGAACTCGCAATAATTCCCTCAGTAAATTGACCAGTACCTCATGGGCATCTCAGTCCAAGACTTCTGCTCTTGCCATGACATAGTCAACTTCAGAATACTGTATCCATATGGGACCATTCTGACAACTCAACAATGTGCATCAACAGAGGTACTCTTCGGGACTTCCAGTGGCAGCCATGGTGTGAGTGGTCGCACATTTGTCAGGTCCCGCTTGAGGTGTTTTTTTTGGTACTTTTCCCCGGTTGCGGGGGATGTTTTGGAGCGAAAAGGTGCAGAGGTGGTGGAGGGATGCTATACTCCACTAGTGAGGTCAGTGGATGGATCCGCGGACCAGAAGTGGGTCTAGAAGAAAGGAGCTGCAGGAGCTAGAAACTCTTTGTCCGACACAGGGGAAGATGGCGGAGCCTAAAGCGTCAGCCCTACCAATCCAATCGTTGATGGAGCAGTTGGTTGACCTTCTTAATTAAAAGTACAGTCAACAGAGGAAGGAGGCTCAGGAGGACCTGGTGAAGGTGGTAGACCGGCTGAAAGCGGGGATTGACCGTGTGGAGCTGAGGCTGGAGACCCATGGCCAGGCGATCCAGAAAGTGGAGGAAGCGGTGGGGGAGCATGAGGAGCAGGGTACCTCATTCGCGGCCGAAGTTGGGATACTGAAGGAGACTCAGAAGCGGCTCAAGGAGAAGGTGGAGGATTTGGAGAACCGCTCCCGGAGGCGGAATCATAGATTGATGGGGACGCCGGAGGGCACCGAGGGAGCGAACGCAGGGTCTTATGTGGCCAAGATGCTGGAGAAGGTAATGGGAGAGGGGGCCTTCGACTGGCCCCGGGGGGTCAACGGGGCTCATAGGGCATTTGTGAGGAAGTTGCAAGCGAATGAGCCGCTGAGGTTGATGGTGGTGAGGTTACACCAGTTTCTGGATAAAGAGAAGATTTTGTAGTGGGCCAGGCTGATGAGGAGACGTACCTGGGAAAGCAATGAGGTTCGGGTATATCAGGACTTGGGCGCGGAACTGGCAAAGAGGAGAGCCAGATTCAACCGGGTCAAGGCTGCTCTCTTTTAAGAAGGGGGTGAAGTTCAGGATGCTGTACCCGTCCACCTTTGGGTGACCCACAACGGCAGTGAATACGGCTTTGGAACACCAGAGGAGGCAATGGAATTCTTGAGAGACAATGAACTGGCAGAAGGAGGACATTGAACTTTGGAGGGAATGAGAGATGGTGTTGGTTCTCCCTGCCCTCTTTTTGTTGTATTGTCCTGGGTTCTTTTGTTTTGGGCGATAGCCAGGGGAGAACATTTCTTTTCTTAGGAGCTGTTTAGCCTTTTTGTGGGTTTTTTTGGTGGGAGGTCGCTGTACGGTGGAGGGTGAGTGCACCTTTTTTTTTCTTTATTGCACTATGGTGGAGTGTGAGTGGGGGGGTGGAGGACTGTCAGTGGGGGTTTGGCACCGTGGCCGGGGTCTGCCAGGCTAGCTGGGCGAGCTAGTTCATGGGAGTGCAGTGGGGACGATCAGGCACTTAGAGTTTTAGAGGAGGGTGGAATTGTTGTTTTGTTCAGGGAGGGAGGGAACTGCTGATGGGGGTGGGGCAGTTGAAGTGCAAAAAGGAGAGAGTTGGTGACGGTGGACATCCGAGGGCGAGCCTGGCGGGCTGCAGAACGTGAGCAGGGGGCTGGCCCAACATATGGTTGACTGGCAGGGGAGGGGGTTTCCCCCTGACCAGGCTGGTCACAATGTGAGGGGGCTGAATGGGCCAGTCAAATACTCACGCGCCTTCGCGCACCTGAGGACTTTAAAGGCGGATGTGGCATTTCTACAGGAAACGTATTTGAAGATTGGGGACCAGATTAGGCTGAGGAAGGGGTGGGTTGGACAGGTTTTTCATTCGGGGTTGGATTTGAAGAAGCGGGAAGTGGCGGTACTAATAAATAAGCGGGTAGCGTTTGAGGTGGGGAACATAGTGGCAGGTCCGGGGGAAGGTTTATGATGGTGAGCGGGAAATTGGAGGGGATGCCAGTGGTCTTGGTGAACGTTTATGCTCCAAATTGGGGTTATGTCAAATTCATGAGGCTGGTGTTGGGGAAGATCCCGGACTTGGACTTGCACCGGTTGATTATGGTGGGGGGGGAACGTTAATACGGTCATCGAGCCAAGATTGGACCGGTCGAGTTCGCGATCGGGGAGGGCGACGGAGGTGGCGAAGAAGCTAAAAGCGTTCATGCAGCGCTTGTGGGGAGGGGGGGTGGGTGTGTTGGATGGGGTGGACCCATGGTGGTTTGCGAGGCTGAGGGATTTTTCGTACTTCTCCCATATGCACAGGGTGTACTTATGGATCGATCGCGGATCGATTACTTTGTGATGGATAAGACTTCGCTCGAGGGGGTGGTCGACTCGGGGTACTCGGCGATTGTGGTTTCCGACCACGCTCCACATTGGGCGGACTTGCAAGTGGACCGGATTAGAGATTAGATGTGGGATGTTAGCAGATGAGGAGGAATGAGCGTGGGTAACGCCCGCCGTCGGTGGTATGTGGAGCTAATTGACACGGGTAACATATCGGCTCCCACGCTATGGGAGACACAGAAAGCAGCAGTCAGAGGGTAGTGGATATCGATCCGGATGCACAGAGACATATGGAGCGGGTAGAGATGGCTAGGCTGGTGGAGGAGATCTTGCAGGTAAATAGGGGATACTCGGACGCCCCAAAGGCATGCTTTTTGAAGGAGCGGCAGAAGCTCCAGATGGAGTTCGGGTTTGTGTCTACGGGGAAGGCAATGGGGCAGCTGCGGAGGGCAGTGTATGAATATGGGGAGAAGGCAAGTCGGATGTTTGCTCACCAACTCAGGAAGCAGGAGGCAGTGAGAGAGATTGGAAAGGTGAAGGATGGGAGGAGAAGGGTGGTCCTGGACCCGGTGGGGGTGAATGGGGCCTTTGTGGAACGCTATAGGAGGTATATGAATCGGAGCCCCCGGCAGGAGGAGAGGGAATGTGACAATTTTTGGATGGGTTGGAGTTCCCCAATGTGTTGGAGGATTTGGTAGAGGGGTTGGGGGCACTCATTGGACTGGCGGAGGTGCTGGTGGGTTTGGGGGTGATGCAGGCAAGGAAGGCCCTGGTTCCCGTTGGAATTTTCTAACATGTTTTAGGGGGATCTGGGACCCCTGCTGGTTAGAACATAGAACATTACAGCGCAGTACAGGCCCTTCAGCCCTCGATGTTGCGCCGACCTGTGAAACCACTCTAAAGCCCATCTACACTATTCCCTTATCGTCCATATGTCTATCCAATGACCATTTGAATGCCCTTAGTGTTGGCGAGTCCACTACTGTTGCAGGCAGGGCATTCCACACCCTTACTACTCTGAGTAAAGAACCGACCTCTCACATCTGTCTTATATCTATCTCCCCTCAATTTAAAGCTATGTCCCCTCGTGTTAGACATCACCATCCGAGGAAAAAGACTCTCACTGTCCACCCTATCCAATCCTCTGATCATCTTGTATGCCTCAATTAAATCACCTCTTAACTTTCTTCTCTCTAACGAAAACAGCCTCAAGTCCCTCAGCCTTTCCTCATAAGATCTTCCCTCCATACCAGGCAACATTCTGGTAAATCTCCTCTGCACCCTTTCCAATGCTTCCACATCCTTCCTATAATGCGGCGACCAGAATTGCACGCAATACTCCAAATGCGGCCGCACCAGAGTTTTGTACAGCTGCAACATGACCTCATGGCTCCGAAACTCAATCCCTCTACCAATAAAAGCTAACACACCGTATGCCTTCTTAACAACCCTCTCAACCTGAGTGGCAACTTTCAGGGATCTATGTATATGGACACCGAGATCTCTCTTCTCATCCACACTGCCAAGAATCTTACCATTAGCCCAGTACTCTTCCTGTTATTCCTTCCAAAATTAATCACCTCACACTTTTCTGCATTAAACTCCATTTTCCACCTCTCAGCCCAGCGCTGCAGCTTATCTATGTCCCTCTGTAACTTGTAACATCCTTCCGCACTGTCCACAACTCCATCGACTTTAGTGTCATCTGCAAATTTACTCACCCATCCTTCTGCGCCCTCCTCCGGGTCATTTATAAAAATGACAAACAGCTGTGGCCCCAAAACAGATCCTTGTGGTACACCACTTGTAACTGGACTCCAGTCTGAACACTTCCCATCAACCACCACCCTTTGTCTTCTTCCAGCTAGCCAATTTCTGATCCAAACTGCTAAATCTCCCTGAATCCCATGCTTCCGTATTTTCTGCAGTAACCTACCGTGGGGAACCTTATCAAACGCTTTACTGAAATCCATATATACCACATCAACTGCTTTACCCTCATCCACCTGTTTGGTCACCTTCTCAAAGAACTCAATAAGGTTTGTGAGGCACGACCTACCCTTCACAAAACCGTGTTGGCTATGTCTAATCAAATTATTCCTTTCCAGATGATTATACACCCTATCTCTTATAAACCTTTCCAAGATTTTGCCCACAACAGAAGTAAGGCTCACTGGTCTGTAGTTACCGGGATTGTCTCTACTCCCCTTCTTGAACAAGGGGACAACATTTGCTATCCTCCAGTCTTCTGGCACTATTACTGTTGACAAAGATGACTTAAAAATCAAAGCCAAAGCAATCTCCTCCCTAGCTTCCCAGAGAATCCTACGATAAATCCCATCCGGCCCAGGGGACTTATCTATTATCACCCTTTCCAGAATTGTTAACACCTCCTCCTTATGAACCTCAAGCCCTTCTAGTCTACTAGCCTGAATCTCAGTATTCTCTTCGACAACATTGTCTTTTTCCTGTGTGAATACGGACGAAAAATATTCATTTAGCACCTTTCCTATCTCCTCGGACTCCAAGCACAACTTCCCACTACTGTCCTTGATTGGCCCTACTCTTACCCTAGTCATTCTTTTATTCCTGACATATCTATAGAAAGCTTTAGGGTTATCCTTGATCTTACCTGCCAAAGACTTCTCATGTCCCTTCCTGGCTCTTCTTAGCTCTCTCTTTAGGTCCTTCCTAGCTAACTTGTAACTCTCGAGCGCCCTTATTGAACCTTCGTGTCTCATCTTTACATAAGCCTCCTTCTTCCTCTTGACAAGTGTTTCGACTGCCTTAGTAAACCACGGTTCCCTTGCTCGACCATTTCCTCCCTGCCTGACAGGTACATACTTATCAAGGACACGCAGTAGCTGTTCCTTGAACAAGATCCACATTTCCATTGTGCCCATCCCCTGCAGTTTTCCTCTCCATCTGATGCATCCTAAGTCTTGCCTCATCGCATCATAATTGCCTTTCCCCCAGATATAACTCTTGCCCTGCGGTATATACCTATCCCTTTCCATCACTAAAGTAAACGTAATCGAATTGTGGTCACTATCACCAAAGTGCTCACCTACCTCCAAATCTAACACCTGTCCTGGTTCATTACCCAGTACCAAATCCAATACGGCCTCACCTCTCGTTGGCCTATCTACATACTGTGTCAGGAAACCCTCCTGCACACATTGGCCAAAAACGGACCCATCTAAAGTACTCGAACTATAGCGTTTCCAGTCAATATTTGGAAAGTTAAAGTCCCCCATAACAACTACCCTGTTGCTTTCGCTCCTATCCAGAATCATCTTTTCAATCCTTTCCTCTACATCTCTGGAACTTTTCGGAGGCCTATAGAAAACCCCTAACAGGGTGACCTCTCCTTTCCTGTTTCTAACCTCAGCCCATACTACCTCAACCGACGAGTCCTCATCAAACGTCCTTTCTGCCACCGTAATACTGTCCTTGACTAACAATGCCACCCCTCCCCCTCTTTTACCACCTTCCCTGAGCTTACTGAAATGTCTAAACCCCGGCACCTGCAACAACCATTCCTGTCCCTGCTCTATCCATGTCTCCGAAATGGCCACAACATCAAAGTCCCAGGTACCAACCCATGCTGCATGTTCACCCACTTTATTCCAGATGCTCCTGGCATTGAAGAAGACACACTTTAAACCACCTTCCTGCCCGCCGGTACACTCCTGCAACTTTAAAACCTTACTCATGACCTTACTACTCTCAACCTCCTGTGTACTGGAGCTACAATTCAGGTTCCCAAGCCCCTGCTGAACTAGTTTAAACCTTCCCGAAGAGCATTAGCAAATTTCCCCCCCAGGATATTGGTATCCCTCTGGTCCAGGTGTAGACCATCCCATTTGTAGAGGTCCCACCGACCCCAGAATGAGCCTCAATTATCCAGAAATCTGAAACCCTCCCTCCTGCACCATCCCTGTTAGGGTATATAATGAGGTGAGGGAGAAGGGGGAGCTTCCCCCTACGTTAATCACAGGCATAGATATCCTTAATTCTAATGAAGAATAAGGACCCAGAGCAGTGTGGGTCTTATCGCCTGATCTCGCTGCTAAATGTGGACACCAAACATGTGGCAAAGATCTTGGCCTCGCGGATCGACGACTGTGTACCGGGGTGATAGGGAGGACCAGACGGGATTTGTAAAAGGGAGGTATTTGTCGGTGACCATCAGGTCTTTATTAAATGTGATTATGATGGAGGTCATATGATGGATTATGATGGGACAGGAGGTGGAGGTCGCTATGGATGCGGAGAAAACCTTTGATCGGGTAGAATGGGAATATTTGTGGGAAGTACTTGGACGGTGTGGGTTTGGGCAGGGGTTTGTGGATTGGTTCCGGTTGCTATATAGGGCACCGCAGTATGAGGACGAATCGGGTGAGCTTGGGGTATTTTGGATTACATTGTGGGACAATACAGGGATGCCCACTCTCCCCGTTGCTCTTTGCACTGGTGATAGAGCCACTGGCAATGGCGCTTAAAGCATCGGGGGAGGGGGTGGAGTGTAAAGTTTTGTTGTATGTGGATGATTTGTTACTTTACATTTCGGACCCATTGGGTGGCATTAGGGGGATTATGAACATCTTGGAGGAATTTGGCCGGTTTTCCGGGCATAAATTAAACATGGGGAAGAGGGAGGTTTCCCCGATTCAAGCAAGGGGACAGGTGGGGAAACTGGGCGAGCTGCCATTTATAGTGGTGGGGATGAACTTTAGATACTTGGGCATTCAGGTGGTGCGGGGCTGAGAACATTTGCACAAATTGAACCTGCCGCAGTTGGTAAAGCACATGAATGGGGATTTTAAGAGGTGGGATGTGCTCCCCGCTGTCGTTTGCGGGGCAGGTGCAAGCCGTGAAAATGACGGTGCTTCCAAGGTTCCTATTTGATTTTTAGAATCTCCTGATTTTTATGCCAAAGGCCTTTTTTAGGAAAGTTAATGCCGGCCCGATTTTGGGGTTTGTTTGGGCGGGGGAAACCCCTTGGGTAAAGAAGGAACTGCTGGAGTAGGGATGTGGGGTGGGAGGGGAGTTGGCCCTGCCAAATTTAATGAACTACTACTGGAAAGCAAATATAGCCATGGTTAGGAAGGGTAGTTGGGGTGGGGTCAGTGTGGGAGCAGATGGAGGCAGCCTCTTGTAAGGGCACTAGCTTAGGGGTTGATGGTGCCTCTGCCATTCTCACCTACCAGGTACTCCATGAGCCCAATGGTGGTGGTGGCCCGGAGGGTGTGGGGACAGTGGCAGCCACACCTGGGCTTAGAGGGTGTCTCAGTTTGGGCACCAATCTATGGGAACCACAGGTTTGTCCCGGGGGGATCGACGTGGGGGTGGCGGCAGGCGTGGATCGAATAGTTTGGGGATCTATTTGTGGAGGGTAGCTTTTCAAGCCTACAGGAACTGGACGAAGAGTATGACCTGCCCATCAGGAATGAGTTCCGAGCTTACTGGCATGGGTTTACGTCAGGAAGCAGGTGCCGTTATTTCCCGACCTGCCGCCCCGGGGCTGTACGACAAGGTGGTGTCACAAACAGGAGGAGGTGAAGGTAGGGTATCAGAGATTTATAAGGAATTCATGGACTTGGAGGGAGCCCAATGGGAGAAGTTAAGCAGAAGTGGGAGGAAGAGTTGGGGAGGGAGGTGGAGGCTGGGTTATGGGTGGAGGCTCTAGGAGGGTGAACACATCCTCTTCATGTGCTTGGCTTTGCCTCATTCAATTTAAGGTAGTCCATAGGGCGCATATGACAGTGGCTATAATGAGAAGGTTCTTTGAGGGAGTGGAGGACAGGTGTGGGTGCCCGCAAACCATGCCCACATGTTTTGGGCTTGTCCGAAACTAGAAGGAATCTGGCTGGGCTTTGCTGACGTTATGTCTGAGGTACTGAGGATGAAGGTTGCCCCGAGTCCCGAAGTAGGGATTTTCGGAGTGTCGGACGACCCTGGAGTCCAGGGGGTGAGAGAGGTCTATGTCTTGGCCTTTACCTTCCTGGTAGCCCGGAGACGGATCTTGTTGGGGTGGAGCGACTTGGGGTTGCCGAAACCGGGGGGGTGTGGGTGGGCGACCTCGCGGAATTCCTGAAGCTGGAAAAGATCAAAGGCCTTGAGAGGGTCTGTGGGGGGTTCATCTGGAGATGGAAGCCGTTTATTGACTTCTTCAAAGATAGTTCAGATGTCAGCAGGAGGAGAGGGTTATAAGGGGTAAAAACGGGGGAGGCAGGGTGGATGGAGGGGAACGACAGGGGGGGTGGGGTGGTGGGGTATTATTTATTGGTTACGTGATTTCCTGTTTGTTCTCTTTTTCTTGGTTTTGGTTATAAGAACATAAGAACTAGGAGCAGGAGTAGGCCATCTGGCCCCTCGAGCCTGCTCCGCCATTCAATGAGATCATGGCTGATCTTTTGTGGACTCAGCTCCACTTTCCGGCCCGAACACCATAACCCTTAATCCCTTTATTCTTCAAAAAACTATCTATCTTTATCTTAAAAACATTTAATGAAGGAGCCTCTACTGCTTCACTGGACAAGGAATTCCATAGATTCACAACCCTTTGGGTGAAGAAGTTCCTCCTAAACTCAGTCCTAAATCTACTTCCCCTTATTTTGAGGCTATGCCCCCTAGTTCTGCTTTCACCCGCCAGTGGAAACAACCTGCACGCATCTATCCTATCTATTCCCTTCATAATCTTATATGTTTCTATAAGATCCCCCCTCATCCTTCTAAATTCCAACGAGTACAGTCCCAGTCTACTCAACCTCTCCTCGTAATCCAACCCCTTCAGCTCTGGGATTAACCTAGTGAATCTCCTCTGCACACCCTCCAGTGCCAGTACATCCTTTCTCAAGTCAGGAGACCAAAACGGAACACAATACTCCAGGTGTGGCCTCACTAACACCTTATACAATTGCAGCATAACCTCCCTAGTCTTAAACTCCATCCCTCCAGCAATGAAGGACAAAATTCCATTTGCCTTCTTAATCACCTGTTGCACCTGAAAACCAACTTTCTGCGACTCATGCACTAGCACACCCAGATCTCTCTGCACAGCAGCATGTTTTAATTTTTTATCATTTAAATAATAATCCCTTTTGCCGTTATTCTGACCAAAATGGATAACCTCACATTTGTCAACATTGTATTCCATCTGCCAGACCCTAGCCCATTCACTTAGCCTGTCCAAATCCCTCTGCAGACTTCCAGTATCCTCTGCACTTTTTGCTTTACCACTTATCTTAGTGTCGTCTGCAAACTTGGACACATTGCCCTTGGTCCCCAACTCCAAATCATCTATGTAAATTGTGAACAGTTGTGGGCCCAACACTGATCCCTGAGGGACACCACTCGCTACTGATTGCCAACCAGAGAAACACCCATTAATCCCCACTCTTTGCTTTCTATTAATTAACCAATCCTCTATCCATGCTCCTACTTTCCCCTTAATGCCATGCATCTTTATCTTATGCAACAACCTTTTGTGTGGCACCTTGTCAAAGGCTTTCTGGAAATCCAGATATACCACATCCATTGGCTCCCCGTTATCTACCGCACTATTAATGTCCTCAAAAAATTCCACTAAATTAGTTAGGCACGACCTGCCCTTTATGAACCCATGCTGCGTCTGTCCAATGGGACAATTTCCATCCAGATGCCTCGCTATTTCTTCCTTGATGATAGATTCCAGCATCTTCCCTACTACCGAATTTAAGCTCACTGGCCTATAATTACCCACTTTCTGCCTACCTCCTTTTTTAAACAGTGGTGTCACATTTGCTAATTTCCAATCCGCCGGGACCACCCCAGAGTCTAGTGAATTTTGGTAAATTATCACTAGTGCATTTGCAATTTCCCTAGCCATCTCTTTTAGCACTGTGGGATGCATTCCATCAGGGCCAGGAGACTTGTCTACCTTTAGCCCCATTAGCTTGCCCATCACTACCTCCTTGGTGATATCAATCCTCTCAAGGTCCTCACCTGTCATAGCCTCATTTCCATCAGTCACTGGCATGTTATTTGTGTCTTCCACTGTGAAGACCGACCCAAAAAACCTGTTCAGTTCCTCAGCCATTTCCTCATCTCCCATTATTAAATCTCCCTTCTCATCCTCTAAAGGACCAATATTTACCTTAGCCACTCTTTTTTGTTTTATGTATTTGTAGAAACTTTTACTATCTGTTTTTATATTCTGAGCAAGTTTACTCTCATAATCTATCTTACTCTTCTTTATAGCTTTTTTAGTAGCTTTCTGTTGCCCCCTAAAGATTTCCCAGTCCTCTAGTCTCCCACTGATCTTTGCTACTTTGTATGTTTTTTCCTTCAATTTGATACTCTCCCTTATTTCCTTAGATATCCACGGTCGATTTTCCCTCTTTTTACCGTCCTTCATTTTTGTTGGTATAAACCTTTGCTGGGCACTGTGAAAAATCACTTGGAAGGTTCTCCACTGTTCCTCAACTGTTTCACCATAAAGTCTTTGCTCCCAGTCTACCTTAGCTAGTTCTTCTCTCATCCCATTGTAATCTCCTTTGTTTAAGCACAAAACACTAGTGCTTGATTTTACCTTCTCACCCTCCATCTGTATTTTAAATTCCACCATATTGTGATCGCTCCTTCCGAGAGGATCCCTAACTATGAGATCCTGAATCAATCCTGTCTCATTACACAGGACCAGATCTAGGACCGCTTGTTCCCTCGTAGGTTCCATTACATACTGTTCCAGGAAACTATCGCGGATACATTCTATAAACTCCTCCTCAAGGCTGCCTTGACCGACCTGGTTAAACCAATCAACATGTAGATTAAAATCCCCCATGATAACTGCTGTACCATTTCTACATGCATCTGTTATTTCTTTGTTTATTGCCTGCCCCACCATAATGTTACTATTTGGTGGCCTATAGATTACTCCTATCAGTGACTTTTTCGCCTTGCTATTCCCGATTTCCACCCAAATGGATTCAACCTTATCCTCCATAGCACCGATGTCATCCCTTACTGTTGCTCGGATGTCATCCTTAAATAACAGAGCTACACCACCTCCCTTACCATCCACTCTGTCCTTCCGAAAAGTTTGATACACTCGGATATTTAACTCCCAGTCGTGACCATCCTTTAACCATGTTTCAGTAATGGCCACTAAATCATAGTCATTCACGATGATTTGCGCCATCAACTCATTTACCTTATTCCGAATACTACGAGCATTCAGGTAAAGTACACTTATGTTGGCTTTTTTACCTCTGTTCTGAATCTTAACACCTCGATCAGTAACCTCTCCTAAGTTATATTTCCTCTTAACCTTTCTCCGAATTTTCCTTGTCGTCGAACCCACATCTTCCTGTAACAACCTGCCGCATCGCTTACCATTAATGTTTTCACTTCCCGTTTTATTTCTTTTAGTATTCCTGGTCCTATTCACTGAGCTCCCCTCAGTCACTGTACCTTGTACTGTCGCCCTTTTTGATTTTTGACTATGGCTTCTCTGCCTTACACTTTCCCCCTTACTGCCTTTTGTTTCTGTCCCTGTTTTACTACCTTCCAACTTCCTGCATCGGTTCCCATCCCCCTGCCACATTAGTTTAAACTCTCCCCAACAGCTCTAGCAAACAAAGTCCCGTTTTTTACCTATATCGTTGGTGCCTATGTGCACCACGACAGCTGGCTGTTCACCCTCCCCCCCAGAATGTCCTGCAGCCGCTCCGAGACATTCTTGACCCTTGCACCAGGGAGGCAACATACCATCCTGGAGTCTCGATTTCGTCCGCAGAACCGCCTGTCTATTCCCCTTACAATTGAGTCCCCTATCACTATAGCCCTGCCATTCTTCTTCCTGCCCAGCTGCGCAGCAGAGCCAGCCACGGTGCCATGAACCTGGCTGCTGCCGCCTTCCTCTGGTGAGCCATCTCCCTCAACAGTATCCAAAGCGGTATATCTGTTTTGCAGGGAGATGACCGCAGAGGACACCTGCACTGCCTTCCTACTCTTGCTCTGTCTTTTGGTCACCCATTTACTATCTCCCTCAGTACCTTTCACCTGCGGTGTGACCAACTCGCTAAACATGCTATCCACGACGTCCTCAGCATCGCGGACGCTCCAAAGTGAGTCCATCCTCAGCTCCAGAGCCGTGAAGCAGTCTAACAGGAGCTGCAACTGGACACACGTCATGCACATGAAGGAGCCAGGGACAGTGGACGTGTCCCTGAGCTCCCACATCGCACACGAGGAGCATGACACGGGTCTGAGATCTCCTGCCATGTCTTAAACCTTCGGTTAACTTCAACAATTTCAATTTCCCCCCCAAAAAATTTAAATAAACAAATAAACAATGAAGAAAAAAATAAATAAATATACCAATGAAAAGAAACAGAAAAACAGAAACACTACTTACCAGTCACTTACCAGGGATAAAAAAACTCTTCCTCCCCACCCAGCTTTGAATTCCCACCTCGATTCAAATTCCCAAACTCACTCTTTGCTGTCTCACTCCTGGCTGTCTTCTCTCTGGCTCACTGAGAGAACTCACTGGGAGTGAGTTTACAAGTGGCTCTTTTTAAACTGTCCTGAATTGACTCCCCTCCCCCACCTGCTTTTAGATCAAAGTAGATTAAAGTGACTGACACTTAACTGCCAACCAGTTATGTGAGTGGGTGGGGCAGCCCTTGTTAACCTACACTGCCCAATACTAGCTTAATATAAATTAATTTAAACTCCTGAAATTTAAAAGGAGCTGCCTTACTGATTCAATTTAATTCAATTCAATTCCCACCTCAATTCAAATTCCCAAACTCACTCTTTGCTGTGTCTCACTCCTGGCTCTGTCTTCTCTCTGGCTCACTGGGAGAACTCCAATGTTATGTTTTATGTATATATTTATAAATGCCTTCATTAAAATATTTTTTTAAAAAGAGAGATACTCTTCAATCAACTCACCTCCCCGGCTCCCAATCCTGAACCCATCACCTCGCCTCTCATCAGGAGGGTAAATGCAAAGGAAAACTACTGGAGAAGGTCTACTCCAGCCCAAACCTGCTCTTATTCAGTGAACTCCTTAACCCTGGTGGAGTACGCTTTGCCTCATGCCGCCCCATATAGTTAAAGCCACCACACTGAAGAGTAACAGTTGAGGACCTATGGCAGGAGGATTGGCAGGGGAAAGCACCATAACCACTTTTGCATCATAGACCCTGCTGCTTGTCCACCTATCTTTGATCTCCTGCGACGACAGTGAGCCCTCTTAAACTATTTATGGACTGGCCGAAGTCTCTATGCAGCCACCTAAAATCATGAGGCCAGCAAGACCACCCAGGCTGCAGCTGTAGTGCAGTCCAAACAATGGTTCACATCATCAATAGTGTTTGCTAACTAAATTTGAAGGCAGGATTAAAGAACTTCATATGTCCACTCACAAGGCTTGGATTGATGACTCTGCACACACTGAATAAATAAATAGTTCTACTTGATCTACATTCCTGTAGGTTTAGTCTGTGATGCAACTGGAACTGGAGTGCCTTCACTTACCTGGCTTTTGCCAGTTCCAGCAACACCCACAACAAAAACTGAATGTCGCACTGCCAACAGCTCTTCTAGTTGCATAGCCTGACAAAAATATAAACAACAATTACCAAAGGTTGCAAATAGACAGTTATTGCAGTATACAATCAACAAAACAAACCTAACTGTAGCATGATGGGACACCCAATCTGTAGGCAATACCAAGCAGGCGAATTTCCTCAGAAATATTCCCACATCACTACTGTAGCTTTGACAGAAGCTCTATTTATATGTGCAAACGATTCCAAGAAATGGCAATGAAATTAGAGCAACCCTGAAGAACTTCCTAAAGCAAATGTCTGATGTCCTGAACCATTTGTAAAACACATTTATAGTTGCTGCTTGTATTACTAATATACGACTAATACAGCTAATAAATTGAATGTTTATAATCAGATAGCACAAATGACATAATTAGTTTATCAAACAAAGATTAAAACAGTTAGCCTGCTCTATTTAATAACAGTTTTCAAAATTCAATTTGCTTGTTTTTGGAGAAAATACTTTTTCAGTAAAGAGATAACAAATAGGATGAAGAATATGTTTTAGAGGTGGCCTGTTAGCTCCTACTTTGTGTTCAGTGAAACAAAAAAGGCGGGTTTCGATTCTCCGGAAGGATTTCGGAGTGTAGTAGTGAGCGGGAACTGCCGTGAGCTTCCCGATGCTCGGCCCAGAAAGGTCAGCAACAGCCATGCCATGTCAATTGGTCCACTTAAAGAGGCTCCATAGGTTTCTCACCGCAAATGAAGGCTCGCCAACCGATTCGCCAGCACCGCACTCGACAGCCCCCCCGGTAACAAGATCGAGCAGCACTTGCTCAGCCAACTCCAGCCAGTTCATAACAATGCCGCCCAACAGGTCAGCGCCAAGATTCAGGAATGCAGATCTTGGGTGGCTCCTAGACATAGTGGAGGCCAGGAGGTACATCCTGTTCTCCCGAAGGTCCTGGAGGGTCAGCCATAGGGCAGCCAGTGCTGCCTGGGATGAGGTGACAGCAGCTGTGAGCGCTGGGAATGTGACCAGGAGGACTGGCCTCAAGTGCTTGAAAAAGGTCAACAACAGGGCACACCGGTCAGCACGAGTGAGTAGACACCAATGACGCGCCCCCACCCCAGGCCTTTCCGCTCCCACGAGCATCCATCCCCAGCTCTCCATGCGGCCCCCAACCCTCCCTCCACACCCCGCTCCCTTCAACCCTTCCCGCCAACCCTTCCATCAGATCCCCCCCATCTCAGCACTGTAAACCACCCGTGTGGCTAACAATGCCCTCTCTGTGTCTCCTCACGAAAAGATCTCCCACAATCGTTGGGAGAGAGCCGAGACTGGCGGTGGGGAGTCGGACATAAGAATCCTCACCACCTTCAAGGAGCGGGCCTTGGAGGTGTCTGGGGTGGCCATGGACACAGCAGTCACCAACGTGGAGGCTGACGGACGTGCAGAGGTGAGGAACCACTGTGCACTAGCCAAAGGCCCTGTCAATCGTGAGTTGTTATTGCCTTACTGACTAACCAATCCCTCCCACTGACCATGTGTCCATTTTCCCGCAGATCCACTAGCCGACGGTGCCAGCTCATCCCGGGTGGCACCCTCTCGAGCCTCCCATGAGATCACCTCGGTGGAGAGCTCTGAGGCTGTCACCATAATAGTTCATAGATAGGATCATAGAATTTTACAGTATAGCAGGGGGCCATTCGGCCCATCGAGTTTGCACCGGCCTTTGGAAAAAGTACCCTACCTAAGCCCATATCTTTACCCTAACCCCACACCTCCACCCTATCCCTGTAACCCCGCCTAACCTTTTTTGGACATTAAGGGCAATTCAGCATAGCCAATCCACCTAACATGCACATCTTTGGACTGTGGGAGGAAACCGGAGCACCCGGAGGAAACCCACGCAGACACGGGGAGAACGTGCAGACTCCACACAGACAGTGACTCAAGCCGGGAATCGAACCTGGGATGCTGGAGCTGTGAAGCAACTGTGCTAACTACTGTGCTACCATGCTGCCCTGTTGTGGCACAGTTGTCATCCCACCCTCCACCAGCACAGATACATGCATCTCGTGGGAAATGTTCGCGGTCAGGCTTCTGGGGTACAATGTGGTGAGCATTACACTGGGGCTGGTGCACATCAGGTGGAGGCAGGAACCCCCAAGCGAGACAGCAGTTGGAAGTCTGCTGATCCCAGGACCCAGCTGGGTCCCAGTCTGATGTTGAGCCTGGGGAAGAGGTCATCCTGGAGTTGTTCGTGACATTAGTGTGCAGCCATGACATTGAGAGGGAGATGTCAGCAACAATCCAGCAGGTCCATAGCCACTTGGAGGATTTCCAGAAGCTATGGGCGCAGGAGGTGTCACCGGCAATGCATGGCATTTGGGCCAACACTTCTAGGGTGGCGACCTCAGTGGAGAGCCTGGTGCACGACATGAGCACCTTTGGCGGAGGTGTCCAAAGTGTTGCGCTATCAGTGACGGACATGGCTGAGAGTCTGGGCAGACTGTCCGAATCGCTGGGACACATGCCCAGTACGTGTCTAACTTTCATGAGGTAAGGTAGGACATGTCCTGCTGTCAGATGGGAATGGCCGAGGGGCTACGGAGCCTGTCCCAGTCGCAGGTAGGCATTCCCGAGGTGCTGCAGAGCATGCCCCAGTCACTGAAGAGCATTGCCAAGAGTGTGACACAATAGTGCAGACCATGGGGAACTGCCAGGGCTGGCAGGGCTAGATGATGCAGGGGAAGCTGGGGTTTGAACCAGCAGCCCCTCCGTCCCAAGGTGAAACCCAGGGACCTATGGGCATCGAGCGGGAGGGGGCGCCGGGAGCCAACCCGGATTCATCCCATGGATGGGCGACAGTGGTCACCAGTTCCCCCCGAGATCCATCCCTCTGATGAGGCTGCATTTCATGGGACAGGTCGGCACAGCTGTGCATGAGCCGCCGACAAGTGAGCCTGGGCCCTCCGGCCCCAGAGCCCCCAGAGGACGCTCGCCAGGGTCATCGAAGTTCACAGGAAGTAGTAAGTAGTTGGCTGCCTCCACCTCTGATGTGAATCCTGGGGAAATACCTGTACGTTGCAGTGGAGATAGGAAGGCAAAGCTCATTAACGATAACTGAGGGCATGCGGACGATTTGCTGCTTTATGTCACGGACCCGGTGGGGACATGACCGGAATCATGGAGATATCAGGAGAATTTGGGTGATTTTCAGGCTGTATGTTAAATATGGGAAAGAGCGAGATGTTCGTGATCCAGGCGAATCACAGGGGCAGGAAAGGAGACTGAAGGAGCTACTTCTTAAAGTGGTTGGGAGGAATTTTAGGTATCTGGGAATTCAAGTGGCCAAGGTTGGGGGCAGTTTCACAAGTTAAATTTGGGCAAAGCAGTGGATCAAATGAGAAGGGATTTCCGTAGATGGGACATGCTCCCACTGATGCTGGTGGGGAGGGTTCAGACGGTGAAGATAATGGTCCTTCCAAGACTGCTTTTTTTTTTTCAATGTCTCCCGATTTTTGTCCCAAAGGCTTTTTTCAGAAGTATGAATGTGGCGATATCGAGGTATAACAAAGAACAAAGAAAAGTACAGCACAGGAATAGGCTCTTCGGCCCTCCAAGCCTGCGCCGACCATGCTGCCCGTCTAAACTAAAATCTTCTGCGCTTCCGGGGATGGATTCCTCTATTCCCATCCTATTCATGTATTTGTCAAGACGTCCCTTAAACGTCACTATCGTCCCTGCTTCCACCACCTCCTCCGGCAGCAATTTCCAGGCACCCACTACCCTCTGTGTAAAAAAGCTTGCCCCGTACATCTCCTCTAAACCTTGCCCTTCGCCCTTAAACCTATGCCCCCTAGTAATTCACCCCTCTACCCTGGGGAAAAGCCTCTGACTATCCACTCTGTCTATGCCCCTCACAATTTTGTAGACCTCTATCAAGTCGCCGCTCAACCTCCTTCGTTCCAGTGAGAACAAACCGAGTTTATTCAACCGCTCCTCATAGCTAATGCCCTCCATACCAGGCAACATCCTGGTAAATTTCTTCTGCACCCTCTCTAAAGCCTCCACATCCTTCTGGTAGTGTGGCGACCAGAACTGAATACTATACTCCAAGTGTGGCCTAACTAAGGTTCTACACAGCTGCAACATAACTTGCCAATTTTTATATTCAATGAAGGCAAGCATGCCGTTTGCCTTCTTGACTACCTTCTCCACCTGTGTTGCCCCTTTCAGTGACCTGTGGACCTGTACTCCTAGATCTCTCTGACTTTCAATACTCTTGAGGGTTCTACCATTCACTGTATATTCCCTACCTGCATTAGACCTTCCAAAATGCATTACCTCACATTTGTCCGGATTAAACTCCATCTGCTATCTCTCCGCCCAAGTCTGCAAACGATCTAAATCCTGCTGTATCCTCTGACAGTCCTCATCGCGATCCGCATTTCCGCCAACCTTTGCGTTGTCTGCATACTTACTAATCAGACCAATTACATTTTCCTCCAAATCATTAATATATACTACGAACAGCAAAGGTCCCAGCATTAAAAAAGCACCCTTCCATTGCTACTCTCTGCCTTCTATGACCTAGCCAGTTCTGTTTCCATCTTGCATGCTCACTCCTGATCCCGTGTGACTTCACCTTTTGTACCCGTCTGCCATGAGGGACCTTGTCAAAGGTCTTACTAAAGTCCATATAGACAACATCCACTGCCCTACCTGCATCAATCATCTTTGTGACCTCCTCGAAAAACTCTATCAAGTTAGTGTGACACGACCTCCGCTTCACAAAACCGTGCTGCCTCTCGCTAATACGTCCATTTGCTTCCAAATGGGAGTAGATCCTGCCTTGAAGAATTCTCTCCAGTAATTTCCCTACCACTGACGTAAGGCTCACCGGCATGTGGCTCCCTGGATTATCCTTGTTACCCTTCTTAAAGAAAGGAACAACATTGGCTATTCTCCAGTCCTCCGGGACATCACCTGAAGACAGTGAGGATCCAAAGATTTCTGTCAAGGCTTCAGCAATTTCCTCTCCAGCTTCCTTCAGTAATCTGGGGTAGATTCCATCAGGCCCTGGGGACTTATCTAACTTAATATTTTTCAAGACTCCCAACATCTCGTCTTTTTGGATCTCAATGTGACCCAGGCTATCTACACACCCATCTCCAGACTCAACATCCACCAATTCATTCTCTTTGGTGAATACTGATGCAATGTATTCATTTAGTACCTTGCCCATTTCCTCTGGCTCCACACATAGATTCCCTCGCTTGTCCTTCAGTAGGCCCACCCTTTTCCTGGCTACCCTCTTGTGGTGAACCACTGTCTGAGGGGATGTAAGGTAGGACCTCCACTACAGGTTCGCCGGTAGCCCCTGCTGGCTGGCTCCGCCCACTAAGAACTGTATAAATATGCATGACCTCCAGTACCCTGCCATTTCACCAGCTGCAGCAGGAGGCCACGCATCTGACTGTAATAAAGCCATAGTTGTACCCAATCTGCGTTTTTGTGCAATTGATTGCGCATCAATTTATTAGTCAGATTTTTCCACAGAATGGATATCAGAATTAAGCCCGATCGCCTGCAGCTGGATCCGCACTTGCCCGACGCCAGAAAAGACTTTACTCACTGGCTAGCATGTTTTGAGGCCTACATCAACGCTGCGGACCCCACGCCAACGGAGGCTCAGAAGATAAACGTCCTGTACTCCAGACTGAGCTCCAGCGTGTTCCCGTTGATCCAAGACATCATGAATTACACAAAAGCAATGGAACTCCTTAAAGACACTACGCGCAGAAGACGAACACGCTCTTCGCCAGGCATGTACTCGCCACCCGCTCGCAATTACCTGGTGAGTCCATCGAAGACTTCAGGTGGGCCCTAATTCCACTCGTCCGGGACGGTGACTGTCAGGCCGTTACGGCCGCCGAACACGCGAACCTCCTCATGCGCGATGCTTTCGTGATGGGGATTGCGTCGGACCGCATCTGAGAACGATTACTGGAAGGGGCCACGCTTGAACTGGCGGAGACGAAAACCTTGGCGCTCTCCATGCCGGTCACATCCCGTAATGTGCTGCCCACCCTTCTACCCCTTCCTACCCCTCCTGGACCCTGCCGCCAACCTTCTCAGCTGGGGCCCTGCCTTCCCAATACACCTGCGCCGCATTCCTAGCCGCGCACCCCGGAGGTCCCCGCTGCTACTTCTGTGGTCAGCAGAAGCACACCCGCCAAAACTGCCCGGCCCGCACTGCCGTTTGTAAATCCTGCAGTAAAAAGGGCCATTTTGCGGCTGTGTGCCAGGCCCGTGCAGTCGCTGCGATCGTGCCCGCTATCGCCCCCTCCTCCACGCCAGACGCACAATGGGAGCCGCCATCTTCTCCTCCCGGGGCCATGTGCGACCAATGGGCGCCGCCATCTTGTCCCCCTTCGGCCATGGGCGCCGCCATCTTGTCCCGACCCCGCAATGTGCGCACCATGGGCGCCGTCACCTTGTCCCCCACAGGGTCTCCGGACATCCCGAGATCGGAACCGCACATGTTCGCCACCCAAAGCATCCGACGGCTGCCCGCAGCTCGCTTCGATGACGCTGGACCAATCTTGCCCGCATAACCTGGCACCGCGTCGACGACGGTGAAAATCAACGGCCACGCGAGTATGTGTAAAACGCCTTGGGATTTTCCTTAACCCTATTTGCCAAAGACTTTTCGTGGCCCCTTTTAGCCCTCCTGACTCCGTGCTTAAGTTCCTTCCTACATTCTTTATATTCCACACAGGCTTCGTCTGTTCTCAGCCTTCTAGCCCTGACAAATGCCTCCTTTTTCTTTTTGACGAGGCCTACAATATCTCTCGTTATCCACGGTTCCCGAAATTTGCCGTATTTATCCTTCTTCTGCACAGGAACATCACGGTCCTGAATTCCTTTCAACTGACATTTGAAAGCCTCCCACATGTCAGATGTTGATTTACCCTCAAACATCCGCCCCCAATCTAGGTTCTTCAGTTCCTGCCTAATATTGTTATAATTAGCCTTCCCCCAATTTAACGCAGGCACCCTCGTACCACTCTTATCCTTGTCCACCAGCACTTTAAAACTTACTGAATTGTGGTCACAGTTCCCAAAATGCTCCCCGACTGAAACTTCTACCACCTGGCCGGGCTCATTCCCCAAAAAGCAGGTCCAGTATAGCCCCTTCCCTAGTTTGACTATCTACATATTGTTTTAAGAAGCCCTCCTGGATGCTCCTTACAAACTCTGCCCCAAGCCCCTAGCACTAAGTGAGTCCCAGTCAATATTGGGGAAGTTAAAGTCTCCCATCACAACTCTGTTGCTTTTACTCCTTTCCAAAATCTGTCTATCTATCTGCTCCTCTATCTCCCGCTGGCTGTTGGGTGGCCTGTAGTAAACCCCCAACATTGTGACTGCACCCTTCTTATTCCTGATCCCTCCCCATATGGCCTCGCTACCCTCCGAGGTGTCTTCCCGTAGTACAGCTGTGATATTCTCCCTAACCAGTAGCGCAACTCCTCCACCCCTTTTACATTCCCCTCTATCCCGCCTGAAACATCTAAATCCTGGAACGTTTAGCTGCCAATCCTGCCCTTCCCTCAACCAGGTCTCTGTAATGGCAACAACATCATAGTTCCAAGTGCTAATCCAAGCTCTACGTTCATCTGCCTTACCTGTTATACTTCTTGCATTAAAACATATGCACTTCAGGCCACCAGACCCGCTGTTTTTAGCAACTTCTCCCTGTCTGCTCTTCCTCAGAGCCATACTGGCCCTATTCCCTAGTTCTCCCTCAATTTTTCCACCTTCTGACCTATTGCTCCGGACCCATCCCCCTGCCATACTAGTGGGCAGGTAAAACCCAGAGAGTAAGGAGGGCACTCCTGGAACGGACCCGAGGAGAAGGGGACTTGGCCCACAAGAACTTTATTAACTATGACTGGGACGCCAACATATTGATGGTCAGGAAGTGGGTAGTGGGGGAGGGGTCGGTTTGGGAGCAGATGGAGGCAGCATCCTGTAAAGGTACGAGTTTGGAGGCTTTACTGACGGTGCCCCTGCCGTTCTCGCCGACTAGGTACTCTACAAGTCCGGTGGTGGTGGCAGCCCTAAGGGTGTGGGGGCAATGGAGGCAGCATATGAGACTGGATAGGGCATCAGTGTGGTCACCGATCTGTGACAATCACCGGTTTGTCCCGGGGGGGGGGGGCTGGATGGGGGCTTTAAGGTATGGCAGCGGGCAGGGATTGAGAGGTTTGGGGATCTATTCATCCAGGAGGGCTTTCCGACCTTGGAGACATTGGAGGAGGTGTTTGATTTGGCGGGTGGGAACGGGTTTCGGTACCTTCAAGTGCGGCACTTTGTACAGAGGCAAGTTCCAAGCTTTCCTCGCCTCCTCCTGAGGGGACTACAGAATAAAGCGCTGTCAAAGCAGGGGTTGGAGGTGGGAAGGTTTCGGAGATATACAGGGAATTGTTAGAGTGGGAAGGGGCCCCTATCAGAGAGGCGAAGAGGAAGTGGGAAGAGGAGCTAGGAGGGGAGCTGGAAACTGGACTGTGGAAAAAGCCTTGAAAAGGGTAAATGCATCCTCGTCCTGTGTTAGACTTGGCTTGATTCAGTTCAAGGTAGTCCACAGAGCCCACATAACGGTAGCCTGGATGAGTAGGTTCTTCGAGGAGGTGGGGGACAGATGTGGGCGGTGTGGGGGTAGCCTGGCCATGCCCTCGACAGTGACCTGCTGACAGTGCCATCACAGTCCCAGCGGAGAATCCAGCCCAGGGTGTAGAGAAAATATCAACTTAATATGAGGTAGGTCCATTTAAAAGTCTGATGGCAGCAGGGAAGAAGCTGTTCTTGATCGGTTGGTATGTGACCTCAAACGTTTGTATCTTTTTCTTCACGGAAGAAGGTGGAAGAGAGTATGTCCGGGGTGCGTGGGGTCCTAAATTATGCTGGCTGCCTTTCCGAGGCAGCGGGAATTGTATGGGATACATCTCACAGCAACTGGGATGTGATGTTGAGGCCCTCAGCCACGGTTATCACAGACTGAGCCATGACTTCGACACCACCACTCAACAAGCGGACGTCTTACTCTAGGTTTCCCACTGCGGTCGCCACCCTAGCAGTGTTGACCTCAGTGCCAAGTACGGTTGGCAACATCTCCTGCGGCCGAAGCCTTTGGGGCTCCTCCAATTGGCTGTGCAGTCACTGGAATGTACCTGACACTCCTCCTGAATGTCACAGGTGTGTCCTAACATCTGCATCAGCTCTGGGAGAACCTTGCCCAGAGGTTTGGCATCTGACTGGGACCCAGCTGAGTCCTGGGATCCAGCAGACCTGTGACTGATTCGCCCTTGGATGTTCCTGCCTCCACCTGATGTGCATCAGCAACTGTATGGTGCTCACCAGATTGTGCCCCAGAAGCCTGACCACTCATGTTGCCCACTGAGGTGTGTGTCTCTGCACTGGTGGAAAGTGGGGCTGACAGCTGTGACACCTCGATGGCGATCTCCTTGGAGCTCTCCTTCAAGGTGGTCTCTTGGGTGGCAAGAAATGCGATCGATTCCAGATGGTCCAGCCTCATCAGATGGAGATTCTGCGAGACAATGGACATGTGGTCAGTGAGAGGGAAAGATCAATTTGTCTGACATTAACTACTCACTTGAGACTGGTCATCTTGGTGAAGGGGCAGTGGATCCTCACCTCTGTGGCGCAGGACAACCTCACTGTCAGTGACTGCTCTCCCTTCAGTCAACCCCACAATCTCGGGGTCCTGTTCATCATAGGGTGTGAGGACTTGGATCTCTGGGATTCCGCTGCCCCCCCCCCCCTCACCCACCTTGGCCCTTTCCCATTTATTATGGACTATCTTCTTGTGAGGAGACCAAGAGAGGACATTGTGAGCAGCACGCTTGATGGCTCAGGAGGGTCTATAACAGGTGGCATGTGTGGGCACTGCACCTGGACATGAAGGGATTGAGCTGGTGGGTGCCATGGGCTCCTGAGGAACAAGCACGAAGATCAGTGTGAGGAGGGTGTGTGGTGTCAGCCAGTCATTAATCGGATGGAGGAGGGCGCGGTTTGGGAATTTGAGGGGTGGCAGGCGGAACTGATGCCAAGAGAGGTGGTAACTTACCCTTGCAGCTCGGTTGAGGTTGTTGGTCTTCTTTCGACATTGGACAGCGGTCTTCCTGGTCATGCTGCCCGCAGTGACAGCTGCTGCCACTGACTCCCAGGCGGCATTGCTGACCCTGCTGCTGGGCCTACGACACCCTCGGGGGAGTGAATGTCGCGTGTCGCTTCGACGTTGCCGAGAAGCTTGGCCAGGTTGACATCACCAATGCGAGGAGCAGGTTTGCGTGCTGCCATGCTTGTGTCTTGACTGGGAGTGAGTTGTGAGGAAGCATTTAAAAACAGCTCCTCTTGTTAGCGGTGAGGTGCTTAAGCACAAATCTGGTGAATCCGACGGTGAGACAGCCAGTAATGGCGAGAAGCTCGTGGGGGCTCATTTTCGGCACTGAGTGCCGATGAATACAGACCGTAAGCTCGCCAATGTGACCATCAAGGAACACCCACCAAACGCAACCAAAATGACACTCAGAAATCTTTGCGTTGAATCGCGCCCAGAATGTTTCATAGAACCCCTACAGTGCAGAAGGAGGCCATTTAGCCCATCAAGTCTGCACCAGCCCATGGAAAGAGCACCCTACTTGAGCTTAAGCCCATGCCTCCACTCAATCCCAGTAACCCCACCCAATTATTTTTTTTCCAATTAAGGGGCAAGTTAGCGTGGCCAATCCACCTAACCTGGACATCTTTGGGTTGTGGGGGTGAAACCCATGTAGACACGGGGAGAATGTGCAAACTCCGTACTGACAGTGACCCAGAGCCGAAATTCGAACCCGGGTCCTCAACGCCGTAGCCCCAGTGCTAACCACTGCGCCACGTGCCACCCATCCTTTTTTGGACACTAAGGGACAATTTAGCATGGCCAATCCACCTAACCTGCACATCTTTGGACTGTGGGAGGAAACTGGAGCACCCGGAGGAAACTCATGCACAGACGGGGAGAAAGTGCAAACTCCAAACAGACAGTCATCCGAAGCCGGGATTGAACCTGCGTCCCTGTAGCTGTGAGGCAGCAGTGGCAGTAGTTGGTCAGCATATGTTCATGACTTGGCATAGTAAAAACATTACACAGCTGTTGAAAATTCAGGCTTTGATACACATTTTACAACAGTGAACATTACAACCTTTAATCAGCTCATTTATGATAAACTGAGCATAAAACTATTATTTCCACCTTTAATATGAAGTTTTCTTCTGGCTGCAGGTGCAGTTCTGAAATGGACTGGCGCACCATCTGTTCCAAATCTATGTCTTTCTTGCGTAGTACCACCAATGACGGAAAAAGATCACCAATCAGACCCAGAAAAATAGGAACATCATTGGTAACAATTTTTGGTAGATTGAAATCTCTCAGAGCACGCATTAGGACCTGGAAAACAGCAACAATGCTATAAAACAGAACAATTACATTTTTGTAAAATATATTAAGTTAACAAACATGACAAATTATTACATAATTAAACAATAATAGTGCATAAGGTTTGTTAAACTCAATCTGTTGTGGACTAAGAGTGTGAAGAATCGGCCGTGTTAGCCACAGGTGCAAATGCCCTAAACGACACTAAATCTCATGACTTGCACCGGCGAGATTTCTGATCGCGACCATCTGAGCCGCACCTGATGACGTGACCAGGTTCCTGCCCAGGGAGGGCGCAAACCTGATTTGAATGAATTTGAATCAATTTCCATTTAATTAGCATGCTTAACATCGCATCTTCAGCCTTCATCGAATCTTCCCACCCACCAGGTGTGACTACTGCTTTTTAAAAATGGGAACCAGATGCCATGACCTCCAAGAGGGAGGAAGGAGGTGACCACCACTGTTTCCACTGAGCAACAGGGAGTCCAAGGTGACAGAGCTGACTGGACAGCTCCAGAGAGAGGAGGTCAGGGTTGTCCAGCGGGAGAGGGCAATTGTGGCAGTTCAAGGGGCAAGAGAAAGAGGAGGGCAGCTTTTGGGAGCGTAAGACTACACTTGCCAGGGGGGAGAGGGGGGAAGGGCACAGTTGGTGTGGACGTTACTGTGTATATTTGCTGTCTGTGTTCTTTAAGTGAGCTTTTAGTGCTCTGTATGTCTGCTGTCTGTGATGTGGGGGCAGTAGCACCAGACGGTGAGACAGCCAGTAATGGCGAGAAGCTCGTGGGGTGGGGTGGGGTGTTGTGAGAGTCAAAGAGCCGGGCGTAATGGGCTGTATGGTTGAGACCCGAAGACAAGATGGTGCCCATGTCCACCCGTAGGAGTGTGAGGGGGCGGCGGTATTCTCAACCTCTGGAGTAGTGGTCCAAAAGGCTTAAGTGTTAGGACGTGACACCAATGAGCTCAGAATTATGCAGCCTGAGCAAAAAGGATGCCCATTAGCTCTGCCTCTCCCTGGAGTAAAAGATCACTGTGCATTCCTTTTTTTTCAAAAAAATATTTTTATTGTCCTCCTTTTTCACATTTTCTCCCAAATTTACACCCAACAATAAACAATAATCAGTAACGAATGTAATGTCAATCCCCATATCAATAACAACGAACCCATCCTCCCACCAAACCCCCAAACATCAGCCCGCATGTAAACATAAACAAATGACAAAAAGGAATCAGGAATCACCCATAATCACCATTAACACATACAGTCCTCCTTCCCAACCCTACCCGCTAATGTTTGATGTAATCCAATTATCGAAAGTGCATAATGAATAACGCCCATTAATTGTAAAACCCCTCCATCCTTCCCCTCAGTTCAAATTTGACCTGAAGCGTCAAGAAGTCCAGCAAGTCCCCCCGTCACGCCAGGGCAGAGGATGGAGAGGTTGATCTCCACCTTAACAGGATCCGCCTTTGGGCGATCAACGAGGCGAAGGCTACAACATCTGCCTCCGCATCCGTCTCCAACCCCAGCTGGTCCAACACCCCGAATATAGCCTCCCGAGGGCCCGGGTCCAGTTTCACATGCACCACTTTAGAGATTACCCTACATACCTCCTTCCAGTAATCCTCCAGCTTTGGACAGGACCAAAACATATCAACGTGGTTTGCAGGCCCCCCTCCGCAGCGTTTACACATATCTTCTACCCCCTCAAAGAGCCAGCTCATCCTCGCCCTTGTGAGGTGTGCTCTATACACCACCTTCAGCTGTATCAGCCCCAACCTCGCGCACGAGGTAGAAGCATTCACCCCCTGGAGCACCTCACACCAGAACCCCCCCTCCATACCCTCTCCCAACTCTTCCTCCCACTTTGCCTTGATCAGTTTCAGGAGGCGCCTTCTCCTCTTCCAAAATAGCCCCATAAACCGCCGATACTACCCCCTTTTCCAGCCCCCCTGTTGTCAGCACCTCCTCCAGCAATGTGGAAGCCGGCTCTACTGGGAAGCTCTGTATCCCCTTTCTGGCAAAGTCTCGAACCTGTATGTATCAAAATATTTTCGCCTGCTCCAGCCCATACTTCGCTCCCAGCTCCTTCAATCCTGCAAATCGACCCCCAAGAAACAAACCTTTTAATGTCCTAATTTCTTTCTCCTCCCATCTCCAAAAATTTCCATTCCACTTCCCTGGCTCAAATCTATGGTACCCCCAAATCGGCATTTCTCTTGACCCTGCCCCCAAGCCGAAGTGCTGGCAAAACTGCCTCGAAATTCGCAACAAAGCTATGACTACCGGACTCCCTGAGTATCTTCCCGGGGCCGTCGGGAGCGGCGCTGTCGCTGGCGCCTTCAATCTCAACCCCCTACACAAACTCTCCTCCTTTCTGAATCATTGGGAGTCAACCTCTCTGACCCAGCTCCGTACCTTCTCCACATTTGCTGCCCAGTAATAATACATCAGGTTCGGAAGACCCAAACCCCGTGCCTGCCTTCCTCTCTGTAGTAGCACCTTTTTAATTCTGGCCACCTTCCCTCCCCATATGAATGAGGTAATCATCCCTTCAATCTCTCTGAAAAATGCCATTGGCAGGAACATCGGCTGGCATTGGAAAATAAACAGGAATCGCGGCAGCACATTCATTTTAACCGCCTGTACCCGACCCACCAGTGACAGAGGGAGACCATCCCACCTTGCCAGATCAGCTTTCACCCTCCCCACCAAACTAGAAATGTTGCACCGACGGACCACCCCCGCAATCCCAGGCAACCTGCACCCCCAGGGATCAAAAGTGAGTCCCTGCCCTACGGAATGGCAGACCCCCCACCCCTGGCCGAGACACCACAAAATATTCACTCTTGTCTAGATTTAATTTGTACCCCGAGAAAGACCCAAACACGCGAAGCAGCTCCAGTATTCCCCCTATTGACACACTCGTATAATAACAAGTCATCGGCATATAAGAACATAAGAACTAGGAACAGGAGTCGGCCATCTGGCCCCTTGAGCCTGCTCCGCCATTTAATGAGATCATGGCTGATCTTTGTGGACTCAGCTCCACTCTCCGGCCCGTACACCATATCCCCAAATCCCTTTATTCTTTAGAAAGGCATAACATAGAACATAGAAAATACAGCACAGAACAGGCCCTTCGGCCCACGATGTTGTGCCGAACCTTTCTCCCAGATTAATCATAGATTATCATTGAATTTACAGTGCAGAAGGAGGCCATTCGGCCCTTTGAGTCTGCACCGGCTCTTGGAAAGAGCACCCTACCCAAACTCAACACCTCCACCCAACACCAAGGGCAATTTGGACATTAAGGGCAATTTATCATTGGCCAATTCACCTAACCCGCACATCTTTGGACTGTGGGAGGAAACCGGAGCACCCGGAGGAAACCCACGCAGACACGGGGAGGATGTGCAGACTCCGCACAGACAATGACCCAAGCCGGAATCGAACCTGGGACCATGGAGCTGTGAAGCAATTGTGCTATCCACAATGCTACCGTGCTGCCCTTAAGAACAAATAAATCTACACTATATCATTTTACCGTAATCCATGTACCTATCCAATAGCTGCTTGAAGGTCCCTAATGTTTCCGACTCAACTACTCCCACAGGCAGTGCATTCCATGCCCCCACTACTCTCTGGGTAAAGAACCTACCTCTGATATCCCTCCTATATCTTCCACCTTTCACCTTAAATTTATGTCCCCTTGTAATGGTTTGTTCCACCCGGGGAAAAAGTATCTGACTGTCTACTCTATCTATTCCCCTGATCATCTTATAAACCTCTATCAAGTCGCCCCTCATCCTTCTCCGCTCTAATGAGAAAAGGCCTAGCACCCTCAATCTTTCCTCGTAAGACCTACTCTCCATTCCAGGCAACATCCTGGTAAATCTTCTTTGCACCTTTTCCAGAGCTTCCACATCCTTCCTAAATTGAGGTGACCAGAACTGTACACAGTACTCCAAATGTGGCCTTACCAAAGTTTTGTACAGCTGCATCATCACCTCACGGCTCTTAAATTCAATCCCTCTGTTAATGAACACGAGCACACCATAGGCCTTCTTCACAGCTCTATCCACTTGAGTGGCAACTTTCAAAGATGTATGAACATAGACCCCAAGATCTCTCTGCTCCTCCACATTGCCAAGAACTCTACCGTTAACCCTGTATTCCGCATTCATATTTGTCCTTCCAAAATGGACAACCTCACACTTTTCAGGGTTAAACGTTTAAAGAAGGAGCCTCAACTGCTTCACTGGGCAAGGAATTCCAGAGATTCACAACCCTTTGGGTGAAGAAGTTCCTCCTACACTCCGTCCTAAATCTACCTCCCCTTATTTTGAGGCTATGCCCCCAGTTCTGCTTTCCCCGACCAGTGGAAACAACCTGCCCGCATCTATCCTATCTATTCCCTTCATAATTTTATATGTCGCAATAAGATCCCCCCGCATCCTTCTAAACTCCAATGAGTACAGTCCCAGTCTACTCAACCTCTCATCATAATCTAATCCCCTCAACTCTGGAATCAACCTAGTGAATCTCCTCTGCACTCCCTCCAGTGCCAATATGTCCTTTCTCAGGAAAGGAGACCAAAACTGAACACAATACTCCAGATGCGGCCTCACCAACACCCTATACAATTGCAGCATAACCTCCCTAGTCTTGAACTCCATCCCTCTAGCAATGAAAGACAAAACTCGATTAGCCTTCTTAATCACCTGTTGCACCTGCACACCAACTTTGTGCGACTCGTGCACCAGCACACCCAGGTCCCTCTGCACAGCAGCATGTTTTAACATCTTACCGTTTAAATAATAATCCATTCTGCTGTTATCCCTCCCAAAATGGATAGCCTCACACTTGGCAACATTGAATTCCATCTGTCAGACCCTAGCCCATTCACCTAACCTATCCAAATCCTTCTGCAGACTTCCGGTATCCTCTGCACTTTTTGCTTTACCACTCATCTTAGTGTCGTCTGCAAACTTTGACACATTGCACTTGGTCCCCAACTCCAAATCGTCTATGTAAATTGTGAACAACTGCGGGCCCAACACTGATCCTTGAGGGACCCCACTAGTTACAGGTTGCCAACCAGAGAAACACCCATTTATCCCCACTCTCTGCTTTCTGTTAGTTAACCAATCCTCTATCCATGCTACCACTTTACCCTCAATGCCATGCATGTTTAGTTTATGCAGCAACCTTTTGTGTGGCACCTTGTCAAAAGCTTTCTGGAAATCCAGGTATACCACATCCATTGGCTCCCCGTTATCTACTGCACTGGTAACGTCCTCAAAACATTCTACCAAATTAGTCAGACATGGCCTACCCTTTGTGAACCCATGCTGCGTCTGCCCAATGGGGCAATTTCCCTCCAGGTGCCCCGCTATTTCCTCCTTAATGATAGATTCCAGCACTTTCCCTACAACCGAAATTAAGCTTACCGGCCTATAATTACCTGCTTTCTGCCGACCTCCTTTTTTAAACAGTGGTGTCACGTTTGCTACTTTCCAATCCTCTGGGACCACCCCAGAGTCTAGTGAATTTTGATAAAGTATCACTAGTGCCTTTACAATTTCCCTAGCCATCTCTTTTAACACTCTGGGATGCATCCCATCAGGGCCAGGAGACTTGTCTACCTTTAGCCCCATTAGCTTGCCCAATACTGCCTCCTTAGTGATTGCAATCATCTCAAGGTCCTCACCTATCATATCCTTATTTCCATCAGTCACTGGCATGTTATTTGTGTCCTCCACTGTGAAGACTGACCCAAAAAACCTGTTCAGCTCCTCAGCCATTTCCCCGTCTCCTATTATTAAATCTCCCTTCTCATCTTCCAAAGGACCAATAAGGACACCCTATGCTCTACCGCCCCCCCCCCCACCCCCCCCGCACTCCCCCCCACCCCCCCCGCACTATCCCTTTCCATACCTCCGAACTTCTTAACGCGATGGCTCAATCACCTCCAGCAGCCCTGTCACAATCACATTCCTAACCCTCTGATCTGCAACCACCTTCTCCACCTGGAACCGCACCCTTTAGCTGACCATTACCGCTACGCCTCGAGGCCTCCCGTCAAATCCAGAGTGAAACACCTGAGTATCCCAGCCCTTCTTAAGTCTCACTTGATCCTTCACCCTCAAGTGAGTCTCCTGCAGCATTGCTACATCGGGCTTCAAACTTTTAAGGTGCGCAAGCACCCTTGGCTTCTTGACTGGGCCTCCCAACCCCCTCACATTCCACGTGACTTCTCCCCCTCCCTCCCCCTTTGCCACGTCACCCCCCCCCTTCTTATCCACAATCATCATACCACCTGTCATGATATTCATGTGAACATCACAGCACATACACACACACATAATGATGGACAGATCAACGGACCAATCAACACACACAACACGACAGCCAATCACGGACAAGAGCATACACAGTACAAAGCAGGGAACACAAGACTTCCTGGGCACTCGAGCAGGAGAGAACTCAGGGCACAGACCTCATTGCCAGCCACTCAGAGGTTCACCATGTGCTGAATACCAGAGTTTACTATGTTTATAGATCAATGAAATAAAACTGCGTTGTACCATACGCAACCGTGTTGGTTCGTCTGTGTGTCAGAGTACCCAACACTTCATGGTACCAGAAGTGAATTGACACCTACCCACAAATCTGCCATCCTGCGTCATGGACACCGTCAACACACCGCAGCCGCTGCAAGTCGCTGAGAACCTCGGCGTAAATTGGAAAGCTATTCAAGCAGCGCTTCCAGCTCTCTCTGGAAGCCAACGAAAGAGGGAGCGCCTCGGACACCAGAAAGATCGCCATCCTCCTCACCACCGCAGGGCAGCACGCCATCCATATCTACAACTCCCTGGTGTTCGCGGAAGGCGAGCACAAATCCAAATACGAGACGGTCCTTCTCAAGCTCGACCAACACTTTAACGTCGAGGTCAACGAAAGCTTCGAGAGATATGTCTTCCAGCAGCGCCTGCAAGGTAAGGATGAGCTCTTTCAGTCATTCCTCGCCCATCTCCGCATCCTCGATCAGTCCTGCGGTTACGACACCACCTCAGATTCCATGATTCGGGACCAGATCTTTTTTGGGGTCGCCTTGGGCACCTTACGCCAGCAGCGTTTAAAAATAAAAGGCCTCACCTTAGCCTCCGCAATCGAAGCCTGTGTCCTGCACGAAAACGCGACTAGCCGCTATGCACAATTTCAGGCGACTGAATCGGCACGGCAGGGGTCCTACGCGGCCGGATCAGCGAGCCAGGTGCCCCACGAGGCCGTACGGGTCCAGGCGATCGAGTTCCTCCCAGCCCGCGGCCCGGACGACATCGGCCATTTCGCGCGCTTTTCGGGGCCTCCCGCGCTTGTGCACGCCAAAACCTACGGCAACACTGAGGGACGTGATGCGCAGGCGTGCCCGACGCAAGATTGAACTGCGTATGCGCAGTGGCGCAACGAACGTCATGACGTCACGACGTGCGGCAACTGTGGAGCTAAACATTTAAAGCGGCAATGTCCCGCAAGAACCCGACAATGCGTACGCTGTGGCAAGGTGGGCCACTACACTGCTTACTGTCGAGCAGCTCAACCTGTCAATCTTCCACAATTCCGACAACCTCGCAGGGACGTGCGGACCATTCAGCCTCCCCATTACGAATCTTGCCCAGACGACATCCAGACCCGTGACACAGATGACCGAGACGCCTTCCGTGTTGCGGTCATTGAAGGGAACCGAGTTAACACGATCAATCCAGGTGATGAATGGTGTGCCACCCTGACGGTCAACCGATCGCCGATAACTTTCCGCCTGGACACTGGCGCCTCCGCCAACCTCATAGCATGGTCAGCCTTCTACGCCATAAAGGTCAGACCACCAATTCGGCCGTCCCGGTGCAGGATGGTCGACTACAACGGGAACGTTATCCCGGCTATGGGATCCTGCCAGCTCCACGTGACACAAAAAACACACACGGCCACACTCTCATTCGAGATAGTTGGCTCATCGAATGATTCCCTGCTAGGCGCACAGGCATGCAAGGCTCTCCACCTCGTACAACGAGTCCACTCTCTCTCTCCAGACGGAACGTCTGACTTCCCGGATGCAGAGTTTAACGCATAGCTCCAATCGCTCCTCGCCCACAACCAGGAGGCATTCAAGGGCATGGAAACACTGCCATACACCTATAGAATTCGGCTCAAACCAGACGTCACCCCGGTCATTCACGCACCTCGCAGAGTCCCTGCGCCACTCAAAGACCGCCTCAAACAGCAGCTGCAGGATCTCCAGGACCAACGGGTCCTATCCAGGGTCACGGAGCCCACGCCGTGGGTCAGCTCCATGGTGTGTGTCAAGAAGCCCTCCGGCGAGCTCCGGATCTGTATTGACCCAAAAGACCTCAATAACAATATTATGAGGGAACATTACCCCATACCCAAACGGGAAGAGGTCACGAGTGAAATGGCCCAGGCGAAAATATTTACCAAACTGGATGTCTCTGAAGGCTTTTGGCAGATCCAACTAGATCCGTCCAGCCGAAAGCTGTGCACTTTCAACACCCCTTTCGGCAGGTTCTGCTACAACCGAATGCCATTTGGCATCATCTTGGCATCCGAGGTCTTTCAAAGGATCATGGAGCAGATGATGGAAGGCATCGAAGGGGTGCACGTCTACGTGGACGACGTCATCATCTGGTCCACCACACCACAGGAGCACATCTAACGTCTCCAACGCGTCTTTGCACGCATACGTGAAAACGGCCTGCGCCTCAACCGAGCCAAGTGTTCTTTCGGCCAAACCGAGCTGAAGTTCCTGGGGGACCACATTTCCCGGTCAGGGGTCCGTCCGGATGCAGACAAGGTGAGCGCCATCACAGCCATGCCGCAGCCGGCAGACAAGAAAGCAGTACTACGCTTCCTAGGCATGGTCAACTTCCTGGGGAAGTTCATTCCCAACCTTGCCACCCACACGACAGCTCTGTGCCACCTCGTCAAAAAGTCCACGGAGTTCCAGTGGCAGCACACACACCAGCAGGAATGGGAGGAGCTCCAACTTAAGCTCACCACTGCACCGGTACTGGCGTTTTTCGACACGTCTCGTGCTACTAAAATCTCGACTGATGCCAGCCAGTCCGGCATTGGGGCAGTGCTCCTGCAGCGGGATGACACTGCGTCATGGGCCCCGGTCGTCTATGCCTCGCGGGCCATGACCCCCAGAGAGCAGCGCTACGCGCAGATCGAAAAGGAGTGCCTGGGCTTGGTAACCGGTTTAGACAAGTTCCATGATTATGTGTATGGTCTTCCCCGGTTCACTGTTGAAACTGACCACCGCCCCCTGGTCAGCATCATAAACAAGGACCTGAACGAGATGACACCTCGCCTCCAGCGCATCCTACTTAAACTCAGGAGGTATGACTTCCAACTGGTCTACACCCCAGGGAAGGACCTTATCATTGCGGATGCCCTATCGAGAGCAGTGAGCACGCCGCCAGACTCGGAGGGGTTTGTATGTCAGGTCGAGGCGCAGGTGGCCTTCACATCGGCAAATCTGCCAGCTGACGACTCCAATCTGGCCCGCATTCGCAGAGAGACTGCGGCCGACCCCCTTCTACAATGTGTGATGCGCCACATGACGGGAGGGTGGCTCAAAGGGCAGTGCCCGCAGTTCTACAATGTCCGAGACGACTTGGCCGTCATTGATGGTGTCCTTCTGAAGCTGGACCGGACTGTGATTCCGCACAGCATGCACAAGCTGGTCCTCGACCAACTACACGAAGGCCACCTGGGGGTCGGGAAGTGCAGAAGGAGGGCCCGAGAGGCGGTATACTGGCCTGGCATCAGTGACGATATTGCCAATGTGGTGCTCAACTGCCCAACCTGCTAAAGGTTTCAGCCGGCGCAACCTCCTGAAATGCTTCTGCCCCATGAGCTGGTGACGTCCCCATGGGCGAAGGTGGGTGTGAACCTCTATCACTCGCTCGGCAGGGACTATGTCATCGTCGTTGACTACTTCTCCAACTACCCAGAGGTCATACGCCTCCACGATCTGACGTGGTCCGCTGTCATCAGGGCCTGCAAAGACACTTTCGCTCGCCACGGCATTCCGATGACGGTCATGTCGGACAATGGGCCCTGTTTCGCCAGCCAGAAATGGTCATCGTTTGCTGCCTCATATGGCTTCACACACGTGACGTCTAGCCCTCTGCACCCCCAGTCCAACGGAAAGGCGGAGAAGGGAGTTCACATTGTCAAGCGGCTCCTCTGTAAGGCTACTGCTGCCGGATCGGATTTCTGCCTCTCCCTGCTGGCCTATCGCTCGGCCCCACTAGCCACTGGTCTCTCACCAGCCCAGCTGCTGATGGGTCGCGTCCTCAGGACTACTGTACCTTCCATCCTGGCGCCCACGATCGACCATGCTCCGGTATTGCACAGGATGCAACTGCAGCACGGTCGCCAGAAGAGGTCATATGATACACGGGCAACTGATCTTCCCGCCCTGACCCCTGGAGACAAAGTCCGCATCCATCTACCAGAAGGTGGCTGGTCAGCACCTGCCGAAGTTCTCCGACGCGTGGCTCCCCGTTCGTTCCTGGTTCGCATGCCTGATGGATCCGTTCATCGGCGCAATCGCTGGGCTCTTCACCTGCTTCCACGCTCGCTACGAGACCTTACACCGACACCGTGCCCTCCTGTTGTTCCTGATTTCGACTTCGTGGAGCTGCCTGCTACCATGCCCCTTCCGTCGTCGCCCGTGGCCAGGCCCGTTCCTCAGCCGGTGGTTCCAGACCCACCCTTGAGGCGGTCAACCCGAATTCGGCGCCCACCTACTAGACTGGACTTATGAGACTGTTTATACATTGAACTCATGCAACCACTGTGTTAATATGTTTATGTTCTTATCGTTACAGGAATTTGCTTTATCGTTCAATGTTTCCCCGTTCTTTGTTCATGGTACAACCTCGTTGTTATGTCACACCCGACATCGCCCCTTGTATATAGTTAAACCCCATGTACATGCTGTAAATATTGCATACACACACATTTAGCTACACTCAGTACACATCTCTATTTATAACCACGTAGGCACATAATCCTGTAAAAAAGGGGGGATGTCATGATATTCATGTGAACATCACAGCACATACAGACACACATAATGATGGACAGATCAATGGACCAGTCAACACACACACGACAGCCAATCACGGACAAGAGCATACACAGTACAAAGCAGGGAACACGAGACTTCCTGGGCACTCGAGCAGGAGAGAACTCAGGGCACACACCTCATTGCCAGCCACTCAGAGGTTCACCATGTGCTGAATACCAGAGTTTACTATGTTTATAGTACAATGGAATAAAACTGCGTTGTACTATACGCAACCGCATTGGTTCGTCTGTGTGTCAGAGTACCCAACACTTCACCACCGGGCCCTGCCCCATGAGCCTGACCCGTCCCTTTCCATTATTAACATCAAACCTTCTCCGCCCCCCCTCCCAGAATCGCCCCTGGTACTTTCCCTCGAAAAAATCTCACCCAGTATTGATCCTCCCCCCCCCCACACTTGCTCGCCTTGTAGGCCCATCTAAACCTGCTAACCAGGCTCCAATGTTTGCAGCCGTCCACTCACCTCACCTCCAATCACTAGCCAACTTTAGTTAGCTAGTGCGGGTAGCGCCCCTCCCCAAAAGGCGTACTGTCCCCTCCCACCCAGTCCCAGAAGAAAAAAAAACAATCTAACCCATACAATTCAATAAAATAACATATAGCCGTTTCAACAAAAAAAAAGGAACAAAAATGCCAATCAAACCAAACAAAAACTTAAACTCTATAACAATGTGAAGTCAAGTAAGTTACAATACAGGTCAGTGAAAAAGAAAGTTATAACATTTATACATTTTCCAGCTCCCCAATCACAGTCCATGATCTCTCTTCCAGCTCCACTCCTCACGTCTGTCCCAAGCCTTCTGCCTTCATGAACGCCTCAGCCGCCTCCCCCATTTCAAAATAAAAATCTTTGGCATTGTACGTCACCCTCAGCTTTGCCAGGTATACCATACCAAATCGCAGTCCCTTGATGTACAGTGCCGCCTTCACTCGGCTGAACGCCGCTCGTCTCTACCAACTCCACCGTCAAGTCCTGGTAAATCCGAACTCTAGCAACATTCCACTATACCTTCTGCTTCGCCCAGCTTAACACCTTCCCCTTCATGTGGTATTTATGGAAGCAGATAATTACTGCTCTCGGCGGCTCATTTCCTTTGGGTTTCAGCCTTAACGACCGATGAGCTCGGTCCAGTTCATACCACCCTCATCCCTCCGCCAGCATTTTAGCAAAGTACTCAGTTGGCCTTGAGCCCTCTGCCCCTTCGGGCAAGCCCACAATTCTCAGATTGTGCCGCCTCGAGCGGTTCTCCAAGTCCTCGAGCTTTGCTCGGAGTCCTCTGTTGACCTCCACCACCCTCCGCAGCTTGTTCCCCATCGAGGTGAGCTGGTCGCTGTGCTGCGACACGGCCTCCTCCACTTCCTTCACCTTTTCACCTTGTTCTCTCACCTCGACCAATGTCCTTGCCACATCCACCCTCACCGGGGCGATTGCCTCCTCCACCAATGAATGATCTCAGTCCGACCACCATCTCCTTCCTCAATGCCTCCATGTGCCTCGCAAACTGCTTCTCCAGCTCCACAGCCATCACCTAGGTCATCTTTTCCACTGTAAGTAGTGCGGCCCCATTATGTGGTCTGGTATCCGCCATCTTGTCAGCGCTTTTACTGGTCCTCTCCTCCAGCGGCTAGCCCGCGTTTCCTCCCTTCCGCACAGCTGTTTTTGGCACCCCTTAACCACTTAGTATTTTTCTCATTCTTTCTTCATTCTCGAGATAAATAAATAATAAAACAAACAAAAAAAATTTTTTAACTTTTATTTTAAAAAAATTTCAAAGTACATTTCAAAAATCAAAGAACAAAAAATCTCTTCCCCGGGTCCGGACTTCAAACATCCCAAACATCCATTTTCAGCGGGGGAACCACCCGGTGTGCGCTGCTCCCCTTCTACATTTGTCCTGAATTCGGGCCTCGCCTCAGGCCAAACTCTCCCCGCCGCTTTCTTCAGGTTCGATGCCCCTGCACCTCCGGCCACGGGTCTCCCCACCGGCTCCAAACCGGCCCGACACAGTGCCAGTCCCTCAGGCCCAACGGTCAAAGAAATCCCAACCTGCGAAATCACGGGAAACCCCCAGAAAACGCCAAAATGTCTCCGACCGGCGGAAGTCCCTCTCCAGTGCGACCAGAAGCCTCTCACATTCCTGAGACTCATGCTCGTCTCACCAATTGACTATCAAGAGTTAACCCTTAGCAATGTCAGCTCCCCACAGTCTCAAAGTCAAGCAAGTTTACAGGCAGGATCGAGGCCTTCCAAGCCCAGTGGGCACCGCATTGTCTAGGGTGCTTTATTAACCCATTTAATTTGATATTTTTAAGTTTCAGTTGCTCTTTTTGTTTTTGTTTAGGGGAGTGCCTCTTAAGGAATGGCCCCTTTTAATTTGTCCCTCCATTTGTTTGATTTCGTTCAAAGTCAAGGAATGGGAAGAATACTCAAAGTTCAAGGCTCAATGCTTGGTTGCACAGGATCTAGAAGCACTGGGTTACACCTCCGAGCCCCCAAAAGGGGACTCGAGGATGAAAAAGTTCCTCAATTGGCTGGACATGCCAGTCGTGGGGGAGAGGATAGAAAACAGGGGGCTGGAAACACAATTAGAACTGGTGCTTCCAGAAATTCATGCCAGCACTGGCCTCGCACATGCTCAAGGTGCTCACAAACTCACAAGTAGCACCCTGCCTCCAACTCTACCACAAACCTCAATCTTGCTGATACCCAAGAAAGACAAAGATCCAACCGAATGTGGATCCTACAGATCCATCTCGCTGCTCAACGTAAACGTAAAAATACTGGCCAAGATCCGGGCCAGGCGACTGGAGTAATGCGTACCACAGGTAGTCGCAGAGGACCAGTCAGGCTTTTTTATGGGTAGGCAGCTAACATCGAACATCAGGCCCTGCTGAATGTGATAATAACCCCATCCGGGGAGAGAACACCAGAGGTGACCATTTCCCTGCACGCAGAAAAGTCCTTCGACAGAGTCATAGAGCAGAGTTCACCGCCTGCGTGAAACTTCTGTACGGTGCTCCCATGGCAAGTGTGCAGACTAACACCACCAACTCTAAATACTTCCAGCTGCACAGAGGCACAAAGCAGGGATGTCCCCTGTCCCTGCTTCTATTTGCCCTGGCAATCGAGCCACTGGTGATCGCCCTCAGAATGGCAAAAAATTGGAAGGCGACCCAGAGAGGGGACAGAGAATACAGAGTCTCACTCTATGCGGATGACCTGCTCTTCCATGTCTCAGACCCCTAAAGCAGCGTTGAGGGGATCATGATGCTCCTGAAAGAGTTTGGAGCCTTCTCGGGCTACAAGCTTAACCTGAGCAAAAAATGTTATGTTACATAAAATGTGAAAACCAATAAAAACATTTACAAAAGAAAGAAGCACTGGCTTGTTTCTCTGCCGGAACCTTCACGCCCACCAGTCAGGATCCATTAGCCCCCAAGGCAGATATAACCGCCCAATTGACCCTGGCCATTCGGATTTAATCCCCAGGCGGGAGACTAAAGGCGAGGCTTATTGGGAGAGAACATAGGCCGAGGCCAGTCCTGTTTTTGAGATAAGAGGGCACCTCAGCTATGAGTAAGCGGCCACTGCCGGCTAAGGTCTGGGACTGGCTGCTTCCAGTTCTGGAAGGCCAATGAGTCAGGGGAGGTAATGATGGTCAGCAGCTACGACACCTACCTGACTCTCTCTCTCTTTCACATTCCTCACAGGAATCCAATCGATATTGAAATGGAGCCAGCCTTCCCACTAATAACTGCACTGGAGGAGCACAGACTGCAGCAGCAACATGTGCAACAAGGGAAGACCCTGCAGAATGGGACAAGGGTTGCAGGGCAGGCTCAGGGGCCGCAGGCCGCACCAGCCTTGCAGGGGGTACAAAGTTGCCGAAGGAGACCAAGGGTCTACAGGACACGCATGGCCTTCATGGAGTTGTCGAACAACATGTACCGCCTCACGAGGGAGACTGTGCAACACCTATGCCACGTCATAGATTATCATAGAATTTACAGTGCAGAAGGAGGCCATTCAGCCCATCGAGTCTGCACCGGCTCTTGGAAAGAGCACCCTACCCAACCCCCATAACCCAGTAACCCCACCCAACACTAACGGCAATTTTGGACACTAAGGGCAATTTATCATGGCCAATCCACCTAACCTGCACAACCTGACCCAAGCCGGAATCGAACCTGGGACCCTGGAGCTGTGAAGCAATTGTGCTATCCACAATGCTACCGTGCTGCCCCTGCCGTCCTTGCTGACTTGGAGCTATGTGGCTGCAGAGGACACCCACTCCCTGTTGCCCTGAAGGTCATGGCAGCACAAAATCTCTACACAACAGGGTCCTTCCAGGGTTCCACGGGTGACCTTTGTGGAATATCATAGGCATCCGCCCATAAGTGCATTTGTGACTTTACGCTAGGTCTCTGGAGTACATACATTTTGACCTGGATCAGGCCTGGCATATGAGAGGGCTACCGGCTTTGGGAACATAGCTGGTCTGCCACAGGTGCAGCGGGCAATTGATTGCACCCATGTTGTTCTCCGCCCCCTGTGGCACCAAGGAGTCCCTTTCATAAGCCGGAATGCGTACCGCTCTCTCAAAATCCAGCTGATGTGTGACCAGCAGATGCACTTCATGCATGTGTGTGCCCGTTTTCCAGGGAACATGCATGTCAGCTTCATACTCGGCCAATCGCAGATCCCTGGAATTTGAGGGACACGCCAGGCTGCAGGGATGGCTCGTTGGGGGGGCAAGGGATATCCTCTCAGGTTATGGCTGATGACACCAGTGCGGAGGCCACAGAGCAGGTACAACAAGATTTACGTTGCAACCCGATCTGTCACCTAGCCGTGCACAGCCTGGTCAAGATGCAACTCCACTGCCTCGACAGGTCTGGTGTGGCCTAAGTACAGCCCCCAGAGGGTCTCCTGCCTTGTCGTGGTCTGCCGTGTCCTAAACAACCCAGTTCTGCAACAGGACAGATCCAACCCAGCCAATTACTGCCCTATTAGTCTACTCTCCATCATCAGCAAAGTGACGGAAGGAGTCTTCAACAGTGCTATTAATTGGCACTTACTCAGCAATAATCTGCTCAGACACTCAATTTGGATTCTGCCAGGGTCACAGCTCCTGACCTCATTACAGCCTTGGTTTGAATATAGACAAAAGAGCTGAATGCCAGAGGTTAGATGAGAGTGACTGCCCTTGACATCAAGGCAGCATTTGACCGAGTATGGTATCAAGGAGTCCTAGCTAAACTGGAGTCAATGGGAATCAGGGGGGGGGGGGGAACTCTCCGCTGGTTGGAGTCATATCTGCCACAAAGGAAGATGGCTGTGGTGGTTGGAGGTCAATAATCTCAACTCCAAGACATCACTGCAGGAATTCCTCTGGGTCGTGTCCTAGGCCCAACTATCTTCAGCTGCTTCATCAATGACCTCCCTTCCATCATAAGGTCAGAAGTGGGGATGTTTGTGGATGACTGCACAATGTTCAGCACCATGCGCGACTCCTCAGATAATGAAGCAGTCCGTGTCCAATTGCAGCAAGAGCTGGACACTATCCAGGCTTGGGCTGACAAGTGACAAGGCACATTCGCACCACACAAGCGCCAGGCAATGACCATCTCCTTTCTACATGAGAGGATCTAACCACCGCCCCTTGACATTCAATGGCATTACCATCGCTGAATTCCCCCACAATCAATATCCTTGGGGTTACCATTGATCAGAAACTGAATTGGACTAGCCACATTAATACTTGGCAACTGGGACAGGTCAAAGGCTAGAAATCCTACGGCGAGTAATTCATCTCCTGACCCCCCCAAAGCCTGTCCACCATCTACAAGGCACAAGTCAGGAGTGTAATGGAATACTCTCCACTTACCTGGATGAGTGCAGCTCCAACAAGATTCAAGAAACTCGACAGCATCCAGGAAAAAGCAGCCCACTTGATTGCTCTCCCTTCCACAAACATTCAAACCCTCCACTACCGATGAGCAGTGGCGGCCAGAAGTACAATCTACAAGATGCATTGCAGTAACTCACCAAGCTTCCTTAGAAAACACCTTCCAAACCCACAACCACTACCATCCAGAAGGCCAAGAGCGGCAGATACCTGGGAATCCCACCACCTGGAGGTTCTCCTCCAAGTCACTCACCACCCTGATTTGGAAATATATCGCTGCTCCTTCACTTTCGCTGGATAAAAATCCTGGAACTCCCTCCCTAATAGCACAGTGGGTCTACCTACAACTCAAGGACTGCAGCAGTTCAAGAAGGCAATTGACCACCATCTTCTGAAGGACAACTATGTATGGGCAATAAATGCTGGCTGAACCAGTGACGCCCACATCCAGTAAATGAATTTTTAAAAAGTAAAAATAGGCACATATAAATAAATAAGCTTAAGTAAGCTAATATTGAGTTGAAAGAGTGATTGATATTGAAGCATATTGGACCCAATTTTAACAGTGCAAGTGAGTAGATTTTGAATTAATCTCGCCCATAGTTTTTTGCAACATCTTTTTTATAGCAAAGATAATGCGAGAGAAAGAGATGGCCTCAATATAAAAATGACATGTTATTATGAACCAAGGCTGTTTATATAAAAGCTATGGCTCAGAGAAAGGAATGAAATTAACAGTCACAAGCTCAAATCTCTGTTTGACAATCTATTCAAGTAATTGGATGGTCATAAAACATCAGCCAATGTTGCATCCAGTAGGAAGACCATAAAGAAAATGGTCTGAGGTGCAATGCAATGTTTTCAACATGGTTGGAAAGACCTTTTTCTATCTTCCAGCCTTGGTGGCGTGAACAAGCCTAGAGAAGCCATTTTCACATTTCTTCATTAAACAAATACAAGTGTTAGATGCATTACTGCTGTACGCTGATTTGTATGGGTGTATAAGATTAATATTTGATCAAACATAAACAAAGTGAATCAGACTTCCTTAGCTTTCTGAATTGGTGAAAGAGGTTATGCAACAGTGTGCTCTTGAGCAGTCTCATTTTTGAATCTTAATATAGTTTGGACCATAGTTAGATAATAGGTATAGCAAGGTCAGGGCTGTATTTCACAGGGTGTGTATTGCTTGTGTCGTCCACCCCCTCCCACTGTCACCGGTCATTGCAAGAGTTGGCCGACAGCTGATGGACCAAAAAAAAGCTTGGGTCCCAGTAAGAACATGCAGCTGACAGGCTAAACAGTCAGAGTGCAACCTTTACTCTCAGAGGAAGGAGGTCCCACCCCTGATTGGCCAGCAACTCTAGCAGTACCAGAACCTGGTAGTGGTGGGCATTGCTGAACTTCAAGCAGATCCGTACAAAACTTCAATGCATCCTGGAGTCAGGTAGGTTCCTTGCTTTTGGGGTAGGGTGGAATTGAGAAGTCTCGGGGGTGAGGGGGGAGTGAGGGGCTGGATTTTGGAGCACATGGGGAGGAACAGAGATGGAGATAACATCTGGGGAGTGGTGCAATGCACCACAAAAAAATACTTCATCCTTTCCTTTCTGCCTTTTAACAAGTTGCGTTTAAAAAATGGCCTGCCCACTCCCATCCAGCTGTGCACACCAGCTGTATTATGGTTATTGTAGAAGCACTAGAACACACAAACACACAGAAGATGGGCATTAAGAGAATGTACAAGGGTTATTAGTGTTTGCTTGTATGCAATGGAATATGGTTTGATTTATAAATTTGAGTTGGAATGTTTATTTTTGCATTGTGGCCAAGCGGACACTGTCATATCAATGACAAAAGGAGAGGGACTATTGGTAAAGGGAGAAATGAGGTTGTATTCATTGGTATTACAATTAGATAAGTTCTTCACAGACAGCCCAGGCAGAAAGGGATTGTCTAGGTTGTGTTTCCCTTCCTCCTCCTCCTTCTCTCCCTCTTGCTCCTCAGCTACTCACTGCACAGCTGTTGGCAAGGTTGGCTTCTTATGACGGCAAGGTTGTGCAGTATGCAGCAATTCACCACTGATCTGCATGCTCTCGAATCATTCCCCAAGTCAGGCTTTTACTGCATACCTGAGCCAGATTTTCGATGAGAGGTGGAAAATCTAATAACCCAAATTAATTCCAGATCACGACTACTTGCACCAGTTGCATCACTTTCACAATGCAATTTTAAAATTCAGATAGCTTTATTAGCCAGGAGTTGACATTGACATGCAATTAGAGGTGCCGAACACCTCCAGGACTGCCTGCTTGGTGCCAGCAGAAAAGGCTAGCAAGCATACTGTGCGCTGCTGTTGCCTTGCCAAAGAGTGCATGAAGAGGCTTGGCTGAGAGTCCAGACTCATAAAAGGATTATCTAAATTGGATGTTGTTTGGACACCGCACAGTCCATCACGCAAACCTGCCTCCCATCCATTGACTCTGTCTACAACTCTCGCTACCTTGGGAAAGCAGGCAGCATAATCAAAAAACCCTCCCACCAGGGTTATTCCCACTTCCAAATTCTTTCATCAGGCAGGAGATACAAAAGTCTGAGAATACGCATTAACAGATTCAAAAACAGCTTCTTCCCCGCTGTTACCAGAATCCTGAATGACCCTCTTATGGACTGAACTAAGCTCTTCACACGTCTTCTCTACTGAATAGTACTACACTCCGTATGCTCACCCGTTGCCTGTGCCTATGTATTTACATTGTGTATTCATGTATGTCCTATGTTTTCTCATGTATTGAACGATCTGTCTGGACTGTATGCCGAACAATACTTTTCACTGTACCTCAGTACACGTGACAATGAATCTAATCCAAATCCAAATTTGCACAAGATTAAGAAGCATGAATGATTACAGCTTCTGTTATTGTTACTTTAATCGTCTGTTTTATTGTCATATTGATAGGCTTGTAGGAACAGCAGTTCTTTTTCAAAAAAATGTGACTGATGTTTTTTCTTTCAAAACAATTCTAAACATGCCATTGTTGTATAGGATTATTAGTTATGTAGATGGTGTATACTAGGTGAATGGGGAGGGAAGGAGCATGGGTTGACATGAAGTGCCAATGGGGATGGGTGAGGGGCATGAGTTGGAATGGGTGCAATGAGTGGACATGAGGGGGGGGAGGGGAGTATGAGTTGGTATTGTGAGTATGAGGAACCCTGGGGGTGGGTAGCAGGTATAGGTTGGAATGGAGGGAACTTGGGAGACTATAAGGGACCCCTGGTGTGTGGAGTCATGAATTGGCATAGAGTTGGCTTGGGCCCTATGGGGGGCCATGGGGAGTGTGGGGTGTGATGGGCGAGTGCGAGAGGGCATAACAGCCTTTAGTACATCTGGGACAAAAAATCCCGGACAACTGAGACAGTCCTTTCAGCCAGCTCTCCCACATCTGTCTCTGAATGAAAAGCAAGGCATTTGAAGGCCTATCCACTGAGGCGGGTGCAGTGAGCTGGGAAATTTCACAACTCAAGCTGCCTGCCTTGGTAGTAAAAATCCAGGTCTCTGATTGCTTATGACTGAGTTTAACAAAACTATTTCCTATAAATTATTAATTAGAAAATTAAGTCATAATTGTATGTCCTGCACCAAAAAACAAATCTACAGCTTCTAATTACCTGTTCCTCAGGCCTGTTTCGATTTCCTCTCTTCAGGGAACCAGCTACCACCAATACAGACTTTACAGCTCTAAGGCCCCAATCATAATGATCCTACAAGATTATATGAATTTAAATAGGAAATGAATCAATGGAGAAAAAAAATAGTTGTTTGAGAAGCGTGCTTCTTTTTCATTTGTTAGATTTACATTACCTGCTTTGACAGCAGCTCACGGCAAAGCGTGTAGAGACTTATAAATTTTCTGGCAAGCAGCCTAGCATCTATAAATCCCTCTGCCACCAACATTATTTCACAGATCAGTTCAAAGTCTGGGATCACCATCGCACAAGGTCTGACAAATGTAAATTATGAAAGACACATTACAAAAGGTGGAAATAACCAACCATTGTTCATGCAACTCCCGCCTCTCTTTATCTTTTCATTAACTTTGATCATTCCATCCTTCTTCAACTCTTACTTTGTGACATTTTTCTCTACTGGATCTAGTCATTCTTGCCACAATGCAGGTATTACAGGGCCTTATTATGGTGTTGCCTCCTTTACCTTCATAGTCATTTCTATTTAAAAGGAGGCAGCCGGACTTTTGTAGCTGTTGGGTTTTAAAGCAGCTGTTTGAAGGTATGAACCATGGATTGGAAATGGGATGAGTTTTAAAGTGAAATGATTTTGCCTCCTTTACAATTCATCACAAAATGTTAATGCATGAATTATGTGTGTTAATTAAAGTGAGTCATAACAGTGCTGTGATTGAACAATGTAAACAACCATTAAACAATGGTCTGAAATTTTGTAATTATGGAGAACCTCTCCATTGTTACAAAAATGACTGCGGCGGCCCAGATACAGTCCTGAACATAGCACCTACCATTTTCCCAGTCGGGGGAAAATGGGGGCAGGTTCCAAATTGCACATCCATGGTTCACGGTGGCAGTTGTGTATATAAAACAGCAACTGCCTCCAGTCATATCAGATCTTTGTCAGCTAAGAGTGGGAAACACAATGTGTGCAGATTACACCTTGTAGGAGCAGGTTTAAACTTTACTGCATTGCTTGGATAGGGGGATTTGCCACATAGTTGTAATAAAAGATCAACATTTTGAATGTGGAAGGGTTGTTTGACGCCTTGCAAAAATTCACCTAATTGATAAAAAGGTATACAAGCTCCTAGTATGATAACAATGTGTAAATAAGAACATAAGAACTAGGAGCAGGAGAAGGCAATCTGGCCCTTCGAGCCTGCTCCGCCATTCAATGAGATCATGGCTGATCTTTAATATTAAATATTTAATATTTTCCCATTACTTCAATGGTTTCACCTCAGGCATCTGCTAAAATAGCAGTTATGAGGTCAGTTTGTTTACTTGGGAGTTTTATGGGCTGCTGGCTGCATTCCACCTGCCCAACCATTTTACAAATGCTTGAATCTATGTGTACAGATGGTTTGAAGAGTCGGTTTACTTGGGTAGTTTAATAGACTATTCAATGGTTTCTACATGCATTTATAGGGCTTGTGACCTCTGTTCATAAAGTGGATAATGGGCGAGGGTGTGTGAGGAGGATGGTTGAGGGAGGGTTTACTTGATCAAAAGGGTTAAATTTCAATATAGTGTGAAGCTTTTAGGTAAAGCACAACCTATGCTGCTAATTCAATTGGGTGAACCGGGCTGAAATCATTTGGGGATAGAGTCAGGCCTTTTAACCTAACGACTCTTGAATCATTCCACTTTCATCCCAGCCTCAGGCCTGTGCCTCTCTGGGTCAATTTAGACCATTGTTACTGGAAAACCTCGTTCCCCAGCTGACTGGCAATGGAGACAGGATCATAATGGTGGTATCATTCCCACCTCCCGATTCCTGCTTCTGAGGTGAAAATCTGGCCCATAGCATTCTCATTTTATTTGATATCACTGCCTTCCTATTCTGCATTACTGTCTCTGTCTGTAGAAAGTATCATGTCCATGTTCATGGCCATCCCCTTGACTTTGCTATCTCATGAGTCCTCTTTACTCCCATCATTTCGATCACAGACAAGGCTGTCACAAGACAATTCCATGTATTCATCTCCCCACTTTTTCTCAACAGTTTCTAAAGTAAAAAGAGAAAATGATAGTTCGAATCATATTCCACTAAGCCCTAATATTAACCTTACCAGATAACTGTAACACCAACATTACTTAGCTTGATTGTAGCCTTCCTTTTGATTAACCACAGCTTTGTTGGACATGGAGGAAAATTTACATCTCGATTATATCACAGGTTTACATCCACCCCCCAAAATAACTGCTGTCAATCATCACTAATGAGGAAATTATATCAAATATTGTGCATTCATGGAACAGAAGAAATATGTAAAATTCAACACAGTGGAAACTGATGGTGACATTTTAAATGAGTTTTATATATATGTTCAACGTACACACACACACACACACACACCAGAGGTGACCCGTATAATTGAACAGGAAAATGGGGTGGATTCCCTGTCACCTTCGGGATTCCATCCACCCACTTTGATTAAGTTCAGGACAGGAAAGGTTGGTATTGTCATATGAAGGCCACTTAAGGGCCTCATTCTCCCACTGCTGCAATTTGACCACACCATGTGGATGACTGCCAGAGTTTGTGGCATAGTGGGGTTGTCCCTCCTTCTTTGGCAGCCTTTGCCCAAAATAGAGACCTACCCATGGCAATGGGTATCGCATGGAAAAAGACCCCCACCAGCTCTTTAAAGAATAATCTCTCGCTCCCTCACAAAGACCTTCCCAATTGATCTAGGTGAGGCCGCTTCAACTACCTCCATTCAAGACTCCAATGATGATCCTACATCCTTGGCCCCCTGCAGTATTGACAGTGGCCATCTCCGCTGGTTGTACTGCCAGTGCTAGATTATCCAACAGCTTTCAGAGGCGAGAAATTCCCCTGACCATGACAATGATCCCAACGCAAACCAGGTAATTGCCGTATTGGCATTAAATAAAGTCGGAGGGGGGAGGGGACTTGGAATGGCAAGGAGTTGTCACCTGCTTCCCAGCCAGCGGATGGGCCCACTGTTGCAATCATTCAATTTCACCCATTATTTCCAAACAAAGAACATCAACTTCAGCATATTAGAACCAAATATAAGGAATTTGTAATGTTTAAATAAAAATATTAAGTTTTCTGAATTGATCCATCTTAGAGCTCACACACTTGCTAATAATGACTTTTATTGCTGTAATGAAAGGTTTCATAGGTTGGTAAATGGAGATGTGGATGATTAGACATTAGGTAGAAGCCTTCTCAGCTACTGTTCTATTGTCTAATAATGTCACAGTATTTCAGAAATGAAAGGACCACTTTAAGATAATATCTTGATAACTTAATATCTACATATCTTGATAACTTAATGTCTACATACCTGAACAGGGCTTTCAGGTTTTCAGGAAGCTCGGCTCTCCCTGCATATCCAGGATTTAGGGTTATGAATATACCAACTGAAAATTTTAGTTCAATAACATCTCCTAGAAAATAAAATCTATTAATTCAAACAGAGACATTAGTACAAAATTGGGAACAATGGATCTTCAATCATATGTATGAAACACTGCATACCGTTTTTTTTTGTTCCTAACTGCATCTTGAATTGTCTTGACTTGTACAGCTACAACTGAACGAACTTCAACTGAAATACGATTGAATTCATCAAAGCATCCCCATACTCCTGTTTGTGCGAGACCTTTATATATATTTCCTATGGACTAATATTATAGAAAACATCTTTAAAATCTTACATACAACAACCGCTCTCAAGTCATATCCAATGCATAATAAAATTTGCAGTCATTACAGCTATAAGCAAGAAAAAAGTATCTAGAGAATTACACAGCATATAACCGACTATACCCCCTGGCCTCGGAGTCAGAAGGTTGCAGTTCAAGTCTCACTTGAGACTTGAAGGCAAAATTCTCGGTTGCCCGTCCAGTGCCCTGCTGAGGAAGTGCTGTCTTTTGAATGTTAAATGGAGGCCGTGTGCGCTCTCTTAGGTGGCTGTAAACAATCCCATGGCACTAGTTTGAAGAGAAGGGGAACGGGTTATCCTCATTGTCCTGCCTAATATTTATCAATCAATCTGTCATGTTCTGTAGACTGGCCAAAGTGAATGATGAACTACAGAACATGTAGTTTAAATAATTTATTGCAGAACTGTGTGATAAGATAACTAGGATAAATAAAATAATAAACAACTAACACTAATCAACTATTGTGGAACTATGTCAATTGTCTATGTATATTGCAATATGTTTATCTTCCAGTATAACCTACTCCCAACTCCCAGACCACAGGTCACCTGATGGGTTTATAATGCCACCTAGTGGTCAGAGTTCATGCATAACATTATCTACAAACTTGCCTTATGCATATTATCACATCCCCTTTCCCTTGTAAAACACAATTATTCACATGCATTACATTACTTTTTACATTTCATCATGATATGCATAACTATATACATATTCAGTCTTTCTGGTTTGTGCCTTATTCTTGTGGATCTTCTCAGTGTCTGCTGAACTGGCACAGGTTCTTCATGTTCTTTAATATATGTTGCTTGAATTTGATGTTCTTCATGTATAGATGTATCATCAACTTGTTGTGTTTGTTCCGTATGTTCTTCAGATGTTTTAGGACTGTCGCATGCTCTGTTTTTACACAGAGGGTAGTGGGTGCCTGGAACTCGCTGCAGGAGGAGGTGGTGGAAGCAGGGACGATAGTGAAGTTTAAGGGGCATCTTGACAAATACATGAATAGGATGGGAATAGAGGGATACGGATCCCGGGAGTGTAGAAGATTTTAGTTTAGACGGGCAGCATGGTCGGCGCAGGCTTGGAGGGCCGAAGGGCCTATTCCTGTGCTGTACTTTTCTTTGTTCTTTGTTCTTCTAGTGGTTGCATCACAAATGGCTGCTGTACTTTGAGAAAAGCTCTTCTATTTCTTCTCAAGACAGTACCTTCATCCGTAATAACTAGATATGAGTTTGGATCTGCTGGTCGGAGTATCTTTGCCGGTTTAGACCAGCCATTGCCTTTGGAGTCTTCTACTCAAACCGTATCCTCTGGTTTCAGAGGTTGAAGCCTTTTGGCAGACCTATAATGGAATCCCTTCATTTCTAAGAGGTCAATTGTCTTGTTAATGAGTGGTTCACGGGCTTATGAGGAAAACAATGTAGAGTCGTTCATAGTTGCCTGTTCATTAACATTTGAGCAGGTGAGAGGCCATTGAACAGTAGTGCCGAATGATAGCTGAGGAGTGCAAGATATGTATCCTCATGACTGTTGAGTGCTTTCTTTAGGAGCTGTTTGACAAAATATACTCCCTTTTCAGCCTAGACATTCGACTGTGGGTAATGCGGGCTGGACGTAACATGTTGGAAATCAGACAACCGCACAAATTCCGTCCATTCATAGCAGCCAAAACAAGGACCATTATTGCTCATGACCACATTCGGAATGCGTGTAGCGCAAAAGTTTCTTTGACGTTCTTAATATCACATCTTGCCGTTGAATTTGACAACTGCGCTATCCCCGGGGGCTTCGAGAAATAGTCTATGACCAGAAGGTACTCCTTTCCATTGAAATGGAAAAGGTCCATGCCAACCTTCTGCCACAGAGTAGTGACTGTCTCGCACCTCTGCATAGGTTCCTTGCTCTGCCTGCGCTGAAATCTTTGGCATGTTTCACAGTTCTCCACCATCAACCCAATGTCCCGGTTGATCCCAGGCCAATAGACTGCCTCCCTGGCTCGCCTCTTGCACTTTTCCATACCCAAGTGCTCTTCATGCAACTTGACGAGGATCACTGACACAATGCCTGTGGAAAAACAATCCGCTGATTCCGCAACAGAAATCCATTAACGTCACTTAATTCTGCTCGAATATTGCAGAAACTTCAACATGATCCTTTGGACCATCCTTCATGGATATACTTTGTCATTTTATGCAAGGTAGTGCCCTTGGTAGTTCCCTCTTTCATGATCTTTGACTTGTTGTCAGAGAATGACAGAGACTCTGTCACCATGTTTACATGGACCTGTACGTCCTCATCCAGCTGGAGTAGTTCCTCAGTGCCGGTAGCTCTGGAAAGCGTGTCAGCCATGATGTTTACCCGACGCATACACCAACTCAAAATCATACCGCTGCAACTTCATAAACATTCGTTGCAGTCTCAACGGCATCTCGCTAAGATTTCTTTTATACCGACCAGCGGCCTGTGGTCAGTCTCCACAATGAAGATTGGAAGTCCATACACATAAGCATGGAACTTTGTTAGCCCACTAATGAGCCCGAGACACTCTTTTTCAATTTGTGCACATCTTCGTTCAGTGTCAGACATCATCCTGGACACATACGCCACTGCCAGCCAGTCTCCTTCCAGATCCTGCTGGAGCAGGAATGCCCCTAAACCATCCTGTGTTGCATCAGTTGAGATTTCTGAATTCTTGGTTGGGTCAAAGAACGTGAGAACTGGCACCATGGTAAGTGGCAGTGCCTGCCACTCTTGTTTGTGATTGCTGGACCACTGGAATGCTGCATCCTTCTTTATGAGACCTTAAGACAAAGGAGCAGAATTAGGCCACTCGGCCCATCGAGTCCGCTCCGCCATTCAATCATGGCTGATATTTTTCTCATCCCCATTCTCCTGCCTTCTCCCCATAACCCCTCATCACATTATTGTTCAAGAACCTATCTATCTCTGTCTTAAAGACACTCAGTGATTTGGCCTCCACAGCCTACTGCAGCAAAGTGTTCCACAGATTCACCACCCTCTGGCTGAAGAAATTCCTCCTCATCTCTGTTTCAAAGGATCGTCCCTTTGGTCTGAGATTGTGTCCTCTGGTTCAAGTTTTTCTTACCAGTGGAAACATCCTCTCCACATCCCCTCTATCCAGGCCGTGCAGTATTCTGTAAGTTACAATAAGATCCCCCCTCATCCTTCTAAACTCTCACGATTCCAGATCCAGAGTCCTCAACCATTCCTCATACGACAAGCTATTCATTCCAGGTATCATTCTTGTGAACCTCCTCTGGATGCTTTCCATTCGGCTGGTGTTACGTGTAGAACCAATGGCCGAGGTGGGTGGTCAGTGGGTGCGCAGCAAGACGACAGTCGTAATGGCGGTTGGTGCCCGGCCACCCCCCCAGCCCTGTGGGGGGCACCCTGGTTGCTCAGCCTGTTCCCTCCCCCTCCCCTCTCCCGGCCCTGGTAGGGCACCCCCCACCCACCCCCGCCGCCCGTCGCAGCCAGCGGTGTTCGGACTGGCAGCATGCAGTCACTCCACCCATTTCCTACCTCCTCTCTCTAGGTCAGCAGCCATGCCGGCAGGTTCACGACTTTTGAGAGCACAAGTGAACCACGACGTAGGGAACTCAGTCCATCGGCAACGATTAATTTCGGGGGCCCCGGAGAACAGGGTGTCTGGCCAACTAATTAAATGCCTACTATACTTCTACCCCGCGCGGCGAGTGACGCATTTACGCCATTTTCGGGGTGCCGGAATATCCTGATTTGGCGTCAAACCGGCGCCTACCGCAATGTTGGCGTTGGAAGCTATTCTGCGCCCAATCGCGTATCGTGATTTCAGCGCGGCAGACGGAGAATCCCACCCAAAGTGTCTCATGGGCCGCACTCAGAACGCAGAAGGGATGCCCATCACTAAGTTAGGGAGCACCATTTCTGAGAGCTCTGATGTGATCTAAATACAGTCAAGCAGTCTGCTGCCTGCCGTCAGGGATCCTGGGACCTGCAAGGTGAATGGCCCGCCAGTAAGAGGCCAACGACTTTTCACTACTGGCAGCACCAATCGGGATTGGAGGCTGTGGTGAATGTATTCACCATAATGCATGCATGATACCATAACCTGTGACCTATGACCTGGAAGTGGTGATATGAACTGCTTCCAGGTAATGTACTGTAACCCCGGTATGGCTCCGCCTCTGGCTCCGCCCACACCGGGGCATATATAGGCCGGCCTCTTGTGGGCGGCATTCATCTGTACTACTGACTCTGGCTAGGCAAGTTCATGACTAATAAAGCCTTATGTTCACTCGCTCTCGCTGCCTCTCTGTGGATTGAAGGTACTTCAATTTATTAGTCATAGTCAGCACCATGGAAGCCGCTCTAAAGCCAGCCAGGCTCGAACTCGACACCTGCACGTCCGAAGCCAAGGAAATATTTGAACATTGGCTTTGATGCTTCGAGGCCTACATCGACTCCTCAGCAACGGCTCCCTCGGAGACCCTCAAACTGCGACTCCTCCACGCTCGGGTGAGCCATCGAATCTCAGTAATGATTGAAAAAACGACCACGTATGAGGAAGTGGTCGCAACCCTGAAGGCGCACTTCGTGAAGCCTGTGAACGAGGTGTTCGCTAGGCACCTCCTCACTACTAACCGTTAGCGCGCCGGAGAATCATTAGATGAGTATCTGGAAACCTTGACCTTACTCGCAAGAAACTGCAGCTACCGAGATGTGACGGCAGAGGGGCATATGAACTCACAGATCCGGGACACTTACGTGGCGGAGGTCCGCTCGAACTATATCAGGCAACGGGACCTCCGACCTGCGGGACACGGTAAAGCTAGCTACCTCGCTCGAGGTGGCCTACCAGAACCTCAGCGCATTCCCCGTGGGCCCGGGCCCGGCGACCCCCTCCTGGACACTATCGTCACGGCCCCCGTTGGACCCACCTACGCCGCAGGCCTGAGCCGCGCGTCTGCCAGCCCAGCCCGGATTACCGCAATGCTACTTCTGTGGCCAGGGCCAACTCCCCCGGCAGCGCTGTCCAGCCCGCATGGTGACGTGCAGCGACTGCGGGAAAAAGGGGCACTACGCGAGAGTTTGTCTGGGCCGATCCAAGGCCCAGAAATCAAACACGCACCAGGCACGACCCATGGACTCTCAGCCCCACAGACCCCGCAATGTGGCTGCGTGTCTGCCCGGAACGCCCTCCCCTGACGCGTCACCGGCAGCGTGTGACTCATGGGGCCGCCATCTTGGCCGCCGGCCCCAGCACCGACCAACACGTGCGACCGATGGGGGCGACCATCTTGATCGCCATCTTCGACCCCATCCGACACGTGCGACACATGGGGGCCGCCATCTTGCGACTCCACCGACCACGCAGGCTACCCACAGCTGGGCTCAGTGGCCCTCGACCAGTCGCAGCCGAAACCACCGAGGAACTCCATGATGGTCGTCCAGGTCAACAGGCACGAGACCCCCTGCCTCTTCGACTCCGGGAGCACTGAGAGCCTTGTCCACCCTGACACGGTAAGGCGCTGCTCCCTCCACACCTACCCCGCCTCACAAACAATCTCCCTTGCCTCCGGGTCTCATTCGGTCCAGATCCGTGGGTACTGTATCGCCAACCTCGCGATACAGGGCGCAGAGTATACCCGTTTCAAGCTCTACGTCCTCCCCCACCTCTGCGCCCCCCTACTGCTCGGATTGGATTTTCAGTGTAATCACCGAAGCCTGACCTTACATTTCGGCGGACCCTTTCCCCCCCCCTCACAGTATGCAGCCTCGCGACCCTCAAGGTCTCCCCCCCTTCACTCTTTGCGAACCTCACTCTGGACTGTAAGCCCATTGCCACCAGGAGCAGGCGGTACAGCTCGCTAGACATGGTATTTATCAAGTCAGAGGTCCAGCGACTGCTGAGTGAGGGGATCATAGAGACCAGTAACAGCCCCTGGAGAGCGCAAGTGGTGATCGTCCGGACCGGGGAAAAGAACCGGATGATTGTGGACTACAGCCAGACAATTAACCGGTTCACACAACTGGATGCGTATCCCCTCCCCCGCATAGCGGAGGTGGTCAACCAGATCGCATAGTACCGTGTGATCTCCACGGTCGACCTACCGCCAGCTCCCAATCCACCCAGAAGAGTGCTATTACACTGCCTTTGAAGCAGCCGGCCGACTCTTCCACTTCCTCAGAGTCCCTTTCGGCGTCACTTATGGGGTCTCGGTCTTTCAGAGAACAATGGACCAAATGGTGGACCACTACGGTTTGCGGGCGACATACCCGTACCTGGACACGTGACCATCTGTGACCATGACCAGTAGGACCATGACGTCAACCGTCAGAGGTTCCTCCAAGCTGCCCAATCCCTCAACCTTACATACAACAAAGAAAAATGTGTCTTCTGTACTACCCGACTGGCCATCCTCGGCTACGTCGTGAAGAACGGAGTCCTAGGGCCCGACCCCGACCGCACGCGCCCCCTCACAGAATTCCCCCCTCCCCACACCCTCAAGGTCCTAAAACGATGCCTGGGGCTGTCCTCCTACTACGCCCAGTGGGTCCCCAACTATGCGGACAAAGCCCGCCCACTGATTCAAACCATCAGTTTCCCCCTGACGGATGAGGCCCGCTCGGCCTTCAGCCGCATCAAGGCCGACATCACCAAGGCCACAATGCACGCGGTGGCTGAGTCCATCCCTTTTCAGGTAGAGAGCGATGCGTCAGACGTCGCACTGGCCACCACACTCAACCAGGCGGGCAGGCCAGTAGCATTTTTCTCTGGGACCCTCCACGCTTCTGAAATTCGACACCCCTTGGTCGAGAAGGAAGCACAAGCCATAGTGGAAGCCATGCGGCACTGGAGGCACTACCTAGCCGGTAGGAGGTTCACCCTCGTCACCGACCAACGATCGGTAGCCTTCATGTTTGACAACGCACAACGGGGCAAAATAAAGAATGACAAAACTGTGAGGTGGAGAATCGAACTCTCCACCTACAACTACGATATCAAGTATCGTCCTGGGAAGCTGAACGAGCCCCCAGATGCCCTGTCCCGCGGCACATGTGCCAGTGCGCAAGATGACCGACTTCAGGCTATCCACAATGACCTCGGTCACCCGGTTTACCCACTTCATTAAGGTCCGCAATCCACCCTTCTCCTCCGAGGAGGTCAAGGCCATGACCAGGGACTGCGAAGTCTGCGCGAAGTGCAAGCCGCACTTCTACCGACCAGACAAGGCCCACCTGGTAAAGGCCTCCCGGCTCTTTGAGCGCCTAAGCATCAACTTCAAAGGGCCCCTCCCCTCCACCAACCGGAATATATACTTTCTCACCGTCATCGATGAGTACTCCCGCTTCCCCTTCGCCGTCCCCTGCCCCGACATGACCACAGTCACCGTCATAAAGGCACTACCACCTGGGAATAAACATATTTTTAAAAAATAAATAAATAAAGGAACTGCACAGCATCTTCACACTGTTCAGTTTCCCTGCCTATGTCCACAGTGACCGGGGCACATCGTTCATGAGCGATGAGTTGCATTAGTACCTGCACAACAAAGGCATCGCCTCGAGCAGGACTACAAGCTATAACCCGCAGGTAAACGGGCAGGTGGAGAGGGAGAACGCAACGGTATGGAAGGCCGTTCTTCTGGCCCTTAGGTCTCCCAATTACCCGCTGGAAAGAGGTCCTCCCTGACGCCCTCCACTCCATCAGATCGCTCCTCTGCACAGCCACGAACGAGACCCCTCACGATCGTTTGTTTGTCTTCCCCAGGAAGTCCATCTCCGGTGTCTCACTTCCAGCTTGGCTGAAAACTCCAGGACCAGTCCTTCTCCGGAGGCACATGAGGAGCCATAAGACCGACCCCCTGGTCGAGAGGGTCCAGCTGCTCCACGCTCACCCCCAGTACGCTTACATCGCGCACCAGGACGGACGGCAAGATACGGTCTCCCTATGGGACTTGGCGCCAGCTGGTTCCCACGACAACGCTCCCACCCCCCACCTACATCCCCCCCCCTCCCCGCTGCCACTCACAGCGCCCCATACGCCCCCTGGGTCTCCTGTATTGTCCCGCGCCGACACTGCCGCCACCCATCACCTCCCACCCTACCCCCGCACCCCAACCGTCTTCGACACCCCGGACTGAGGCTCAAGCTCCAGACACAATGCCCCTAGAGTCACCACCTGCGACAACCGTGCCTGCCGCACCGCCAGAGCTGAGGAGGTCGAAGAGAACGATCCGGCCTCCAGATAGACTGAATATGTAATGACCCCACATCACCCCTGCCGGACTTGATTTTTTAAACAGGGGGTGAATGTGGTGAATGTATTCACCATAATCCATGCATGATACCATAACCTGTGACCTATGACCTGGAAGTGGTGATATGAACTGCTTCCAGGTACTGTACTGTAACCCCGGTATGGCTCCGCCTCTGGCTCCGCCCTCACCGGGGCATATATAGGCCGGTCTCTTGTGGGCGGCATTCATCTATACTACTGACTCTGGCTGGGCAAGTTCATGACTAATAAAGCCTTATGTTCACTCACTCTTGCTACCTCTCTGTGGATTGAAGGAACATCAGAGGCCAATCCTGGGACTGCAGTAGTGTGAGAAGCAGGATCGTCGAGCCACCAGGACACAGTTAAGCAGGGCAGGTTTGCCAAAGCCCATCAGACAGGCTCTGGTGAGGGAGGTCAGATTGAACGGCAGTGGGCTGTCTTCACGCAGGGGGAATCGTTGCCACCATCGGGTTCCTCAATTGGGCATGGATGCCAAAGAAAGAAGGACCCCTAAATCAAACTGCAAGCATGCCCAACAGGGAATACCTAACAGCTGACCACATGACATGGGCACCCTACCACAATGATACAATAACAGCAGTGGCAGATTGAGGCACTTAACTGCTGCTTAAGGTCCTCAATCAGCTTCAGGATGGAAAGTTTCTCCTCAACCCTTTTGACATTGGACTCAATTGGGTGGAATTGAGAAGGTGATGGACTCTCCAGGGAGAAAATTAGTGTATAAAGCAAGTGAGGGGAGGGAACGGTGCTGTCGGGCCTCAGGCGGTGTGGGGGGCTGTTGGGCCTTGTGGGATAGCAGGATGGTGGGCTGTATCAGGCTTCAGGTGAGGCAAGTGAGAGGGTCAGGCTTTAGTTGAGGGGTTGGAGAGCATCAGGCTTCGGGGCCAGTTGGACCTCGGGATGGGGGGGCGGGAGCCTGTTTGGGGGTGGGGCCTCACTAGGATGATGGTCAGGCTTCGGGTGGAGGGTCAGATTGCAAGGCGGGTGGTCAGGTTATGACGGGAAGGGCCTCAGGGGGGCAGTCAGGCTTCAGGTCGAGGGCTAGTTGGGGGGATGCTGGGGTTTGGCGGTGTGCGTCAGGTCTCATGGCGGTGGGTTTCAGGGGTTGGGTTTCTCCTCCGGGTGGGGGGGATGGAGTAGGGGCATTCATGACAGGGCAGGGGTTGTAGGATCAGATCAGCTTTCAGTAGGGTACGGGGGGAGGAGGCGCGTCAGTTCCCTTACCTGGGAACTTCTAAAAGAGAAGTACCAGCATATAAGAGTACCCAGTCCTCCATCAGTGAGTCACCTGAATTGAAATCACTGAAAATGACTTTCTTCAAAAAAACGATATGAACCACTTAATAGTTTGATTGGTGTACACTAGTAAGTTTAAAAAATATATATTTTTATTCTCCTCCTTTTTCACATTTTCTCCCAAATTTACACCCACTAACAATAAACAATAATCAGTAATGAATGCAATATCAATCCCCATAACAATAACAATCCCATCCTCCCACCAAACCCCCAAACATTAGTCCGCATGTTAACATAAATAAATAACAAAAAGGAATCAGGAATCACCCATAGTCACCATTAACACATACAGTCCCCTCACACCAACTCTTCCAACTCCCGGCTCCCTCCCCCTGCCTAATGTTCAATGTAATCCAATCTCGAAAGTGCATAATGAATAACGCCCATGAATTGTAGAACCTCTCCAACCTTCCCCTCAGTTCAAATTTGACCTTCTCAAGAATCAAGAATTCCAGCAGATCCCCCCGCCACGCCAGGGCACAGGGTGGAGAGATTGATCGTCATCCCAACAGGATCCGCCTTCGGGCGATCAACGAGGGCGAAGGCTACAACATCTGCCGCCGCACCCGGTTCCAACCCCAGCTGGTCCGACACCTGAATATGGCCTCCCGAAGGCCTGGGTCCAGTTTCACGTGCACCACGTTAGAGGTTACCCTAAAAACCTCCTTCCAGTAATCCTGCAGCTTTGGACAGGACCAAAACAGTAAGTAACTGTGGTGAATTTAAAGTGAAGTTTATAATATCTTTTTCTGCCTAAATAAAGCTTAAAATTACTCCCATGATTTGTAATTGATAGAAATGATATTCAGCTGATATAAACTGTATTTTTATTTAGGCTTGTATACTAGACCAACTAAGATCAATAGTATTGCCCTTCTGATGCCTGTAATGCCTCTTTAAATCAGGAAATCCATTTTAATGGGTATTTCATTTGATTATTTATTTACTGCTTTACATAACATATTCCTAAGTCAATTGTAGTGTAAAATATTAAAAAGTGGTTTGACTACACAACTTATTTACCAAGAAAATCAACATTGCTGATTGTGCAATAATTTTTTTTTTAAACAGTTATTTCCCATCCTCTTCTTCCTGAGGTTTTGATTTATAAGTAGCCTAGACAGTCAAGGTATATTGGGCAATTTGACAGCTGGGGAACATTACAATCAAGCCTGAGACAGTCAACACCCAATTTCCACGTGTGCACTTTCAGCATAACACATCAGAGACAGAAAGCAGACTAATTTACGCAATTTAAACTGGAACAAGACTGATTCTAACTTCATATAATTTGGATTTGATGACAATTTCCCAATATATTTAACTTAGTGTACACTACTCACAAGTTCCTTACTGTTCTAGATCTTCCATCACAATTATAATGCAGAAGTGTACATTGTTACCTTGTAATCCATCTGTTCTGAGCAGTTGAAAACATATACCATTATACCCAAAGAACGCCCCAAGTCTTTGGTGCTCTCAGTTTTACCTGTACCAGCAGGTCCTGATAGTGCTCCACTCATTGTCAAATGTAAAGACTGGGTCAAGGTAATGTAACACCTGTAGGCCATCAAAATCACAATTAGCAGCAACCAGTAGAGAAAACGCAATGCTGAACCAAATGACAGCAGTGTACAAATCAGAGAAATTCATGCTCAAACTGTGCAATACTGGGTCTGACAACATAGAGCATAGGGGTCACGACTGGTTGTTGGATGCAGAGGAGATATTTAAGCCCTGAAGGTGGTTCAAGATGAGATCTATAACAACCAAGCCTCAAGGAAATATTCAATTTTCTGAGAGGGGAAAGAATCATCTTTGAAAGGAGATAACTATATTACACACAAAAGGGCAGCACGGTGGCGCAGTGGTTAGCACTGATGCCTCGCGGTGCCGAGGTCCCAGGTTCGATCCCGGCTCTGGGTCACTGTCCGTCTGGAGTTTGCACATTCTCCCCGTGTTTGCGTGGGTTTCGCCCCCACAACCCAAAGATGTGTATACTAGGTGAATTGGCTAAATTGCCCCCTAATTGGAAAAAATGAATCGGGTACTCTAAATTTATGGAAAAAAAACTATACACATAAGAACAAACAGTATGGAAAGGCAATCATGAAAAGCGCAGGCTGAATTATGACAAGAGGGACAATGGAGCATCAGCTGAGAGCAACAAACTGCAAATTTAGAACTGATGTCAGGACACTTGCCACATGTAATCAAGACTTGGCATAGATTTGTGGGCGAAGAAATGAAGATAAGAAGCTTAACATTGCTCGAGAGGGATATTTTCCGACATGGGGTGGGGGGGCTCGGCTGGGGAGCGATGGGCTCAGCGCACGCAGATCCGACATGCCACCCCGCCCCCGTGGATCATGTATACCCATACCGAGGGCAACTGTAGCTGCTGCTTGTCCGTGCCGCAGACTACCTCCAGGACAGAGCCCTGTCCGTGGTAATATAGTGAAGGTCACTTTAACCCCCACTGATCGTGGACGCCTCTGGCCGCACAGTTGAAGACTGTCGCTAATAGAGAATTGGCAGTGTTAGTGATGTGAGCACATCACAGCTGGAAGTAGAGGAGGGCGAACATGAGGCCTCATCAGAAGAGGACGACAAGTTGGAGCCGGACCAGGAGGGGCTGGAGGATGCGCCTAGGCAGCAGCTGGAGGATGGAGGACAGGTGGCAGCGGCGAGGGTCCGGCATGCCCGGAGGGCCAGGGAGGCCCTCATCCTTGCCTGCTTCTCATGCAAAATGGTTTCATCCGACATCTCACCCCCTGTCCCCATCCAACCACCATCTCCCCTTCCCCCCTCAACCCAGACGCCCCTCCCTCCCCCATCCCAACCATTTCAACCCTTCCCCCCCGCCCCAGTCGCCCTGTTCCACCCTCCTGGGTTTTGTGTAACATCACTCCAGGGTGACGATCCTGTGTTGGCACTGTCAGTGGGTCAATATACAAGGCAGAAGTGTGATGATAACTCACTATGCGCTGACCTCTGGTGGTCCACATTTTTTGCCACAGTCTGATTCCTGGCTGTCTGCTGGAGGATGGAGGACAGGTGGCAGCGGCAAGGGTCCGGCATGCCCGGAGGGCCAGGGAGGCCCTCATCCTTGCCACGCATCTCATAGAGGGTGTGGGGCTGGAGGGCCCTGGCCGACTTACCAGTGGCATATGCCTTTCCTTGCCACCCTGTTCTGCCTGCTGACCCCGAGACGCGCCGTTGTCAGGAGGGGGGGGACTCAGGAGAGCTGGTGTCCGCCATTGTCTCCCTGTAGGTTGGCCTTCAGCACTCCCTCCTCCTGGTTGGTGCTCATAGGGCCCTGGGGGTTACCTGGGGCAGCTGGATTGAGCTCCAGAGGCTTCTGCGTCAAATGGATCTGCCAGCTCTGGCGGCTCCCCATTGTCTGCACCATGGTGTCGATGCCCTCAGCAATGACATTCTGTGATCGCGGCATGCTCTGGAATGCCTCATCAATATCCACCTGCATCTGGGACACTGTCCTCAGTGACTGTACATGCTCTGGAGCACCTTGGCAATGCAAACTTGAGACTGGGGCAAACTCTGCAACGTCTCAGCAAAGCCCATTTGCATCTGGGACACGTCCTACAGCGTCTGGGACATGCTGTCAAGGCCCTCAGCCATGGCCGTCATGACTGAGCAACACATTGGACACCACCACTCATGATGCTGACATGGTACTCCAGGCTTTCCACTGTGGTTTCTACTGTAGCGGTGTTGGCCTCGGGGCCACGTTTTGCCGGCACCATCTCCTGCGCCCATAGCCTTTGGAACTCCTCCAATCGGCTATGGACCCACAAGACTGTCGCTGACATCACCTCTGAATCTCACGAAAGAACCCTAGAATCTGCATCAGCTCCTGGACAACCTGGTCCAAAAGCTAGGTCTCTGACTAGGACCCAGCTGGATCCTGGGGTCCAACAGACCTCCAACTGCTGTCTCCCTGGACGTTCCTGTCTTCACCTGATGTTCATCAGCAACTGTGTGATGCTCACGATATTGTGCCCCAGAAGCCTGTCCACTCATGTCGCCCACCAAAGTGTGTGTCTCTGCGCTGGTGAACATATGTCTGGCCTGAACAACACACATGTGATGAGTCATCTGCGTGGGGGCCATTGGGGCCATTCTCTGTCCTCGGCCAACCCAGTGATAGCCAGGGCCTATTCCTCGTAGGAGGCGACGACTCTGATGTACAGCACCCCGCCACCCACCTGGACCCTTTCCCATCTGCTATGGGCCAACCAGAGGTGGGAGGAGGGGGGGGGGGTTGAGCGGTGCCATCCGCAGGGTCATTGGGGAGTGGCAGAACTGGTGCCAGAGGGCCGATGCCAACTCACCCATCCGGCCCGGTGGAGGTCATTGAACTTCATACGGCACTGGGTGGCGATCCTCCCTGTGACACTCCATGTGCCTCCCTGGAGGCACTCGCTGCCCTGTGGCTGACCCTCCAACCCCCTGGGGGAACAGGGTATCCCATCTGGACTCCACTGCCTCCAATAGTCTGACCAGGTCGGCAACTCCGAATCTTGGTGGCGGTTCTGGGACCTCTGCTCTTTGTAATATGTATAAGTGACTTGTAAGAAAACATAGCGGGTCTGATTAGCAAGTATGCGGCTGATACTAAGATTGCAAGAGTTGAGGATAGTGATGAAGATTGTCAGAGAATACAGCAGGATATAGATAGGCTGCAAAATTGGGTAGAGAAATGGCAGGTGGAACTTAACCCGGACAAATGCAAGGTGATGCATTTTGGTACATCCAATTCAGGTGGGAGCTATAAAATAAATGGCAGAACCATCAGGGGCATAGAGACACAGAGAGATCTGGGCGTGCAGGTCCACAGATCCTTAAAAGTGGCAGCACAGGTGGAAATGGTGGCGAAGAAAGCATATAGATTTCATAGAATTTACAGTGCAGGACTTCCGGTGACGGCGGGCGGGAGGCGGCCGCACAATGGAGAGCTCCCGCTCGGGAACGGCATTTTCGGGGCTTTAAGCTCGGTCCCAGGGTCCACGGAGGCGGCAGAAGCAGGGAGAAGGCACGGAGGAGGCACTGTGAAGACACAGGAGGGAAAAAAACCCAAAGAAAAATGTCGAGGGTGAGCAAAAAAACGGCCGAAAATAAAACCAGCTGGAGGTCCGTCGGGGAGTGGAAAGGTCACCGCGGGGTCACCAGGAAAAATGGAGGCTGGAGCACCAGGGGAGGCCGCACTGCTTACGGCTGAAGAAATAACCAAGGTGATGGCTGCGGAATTTGAAAAGCAGTTGGCGCAGATTGCGAAGTGCATGGAGACGGTGAGGAAGGAGATGTGGGAGGTTTAGAGTGCGCTGGTGGAGGAGGCGGTTTCCCCGGTGAGGACGGAGGTGGCGAGGGCAGTGGCGGAGGTGTGAGAGCAAGGGGAGGCGCTGAAGGAAGTGAAGGAGACGTTATTGCAGCACGGTGATCAACTTGCCTCGATGGGGAAAGAGATGCGGAAGGTGATGGATACTAACAAGGATCTGCGAGGAAAAATGGAAGACCTGGAAAATAGATCCAGGCGACAGAACTTGAGGATTGTGGCTGCCCGAAGGAGTTGAAGGAGTGAAGCCGACTGAGTATTTTGCCGCGATGCTGGCAAAACTATTGGGGGAGGGGGAGGACCCCTCCCGATATGAACTGGATCGGGCTCATCGGTCGTGGAGGCCTGTACCAAAGGCGGGTGAGCCGCCAAGTGCAGTGACTCTGTGCTTCCGTAGTTCCAGGGTGAAGGAGAAGGTCCTGAGCTGGGCCAAGCAGAAGCGGGTGGTGCAGTGGGCTGGAGCTGGTATACGTGTATACCAGGACTTTACGGTGGAGCTGGCAAGGAGGCGGGCTGCCTTCAACCGGGTGAAGAGGGCACTGTACATTAGCAAGGTGCGGTGCGGCACTGTATATCCAGCGAAGCTGAGGGTGACTTACAAGCTCAGGGACTTTTATTTTGGAACGGCGGAAGCAGCGGAGGAGTTTGCGAAAGCAGAAGGACTGTGGCAGAACTGACAAATTGAGGAATGGCCATGTGCCGATGTAACCTCATGACTGTATTTTCTTCTTTTTTGTATCATTCGCGCGGGTGTAGAGATTAAAGGAGCCAAGGTGGTATATATTTGGACAAGGGAAGGGACGGGACTTTCACTCGAAATGAGAGTTCTTTGGGGTGTAGGTGGATATGCGGGGTTTGTGTGCTAAAAGGGTATCTTTGGGCTTTCCTGGGGCCGGGCAAGTGGGAAAGGGACTCGGGTGGGGGCCTCCACGCTGGCCGGTTTGTGCCGGCCAGTGAACGGGAGTGAGGTGGGGGGGACGGGCTGCGGCCATCGGAGCCTGGCAGAACAGAGTCCGAGTGGTCTAGCCGGGGTGGATACTTGGGGGGGGAAGGAACCGAGGGTGGGGAGAGGAGTTTTACAAGAGGCAGTGGACGGGAGGAACAGGAGACCTGGGGTGGGGGTGGGGGGGGTGGGGGTGGGGGAGCTGTGTAAGATTAAGGGTGACTACGGGTAATCCCTGATTCCATTTTGTCATTTGTTTATGTAAACATGCGGGTTGAGGTTTGGCGGTTGGTGGGTAGATGGGAGCGTTGTTGTTATGGGGACTGACATATCTTGCTGATTATTGTTTATTGTTGATGGATGTAAATGTGGGAGAAAATGTGAAAATGGAGGAGAATAAAAAAAAAAGAATTTACAGTGCAGAAGGAGGCCATTCAGCCCATCGAGTCTGCACCAGCTCTTGGAAAGAGCACCCTACTCAAGATCCACACCTCCACCCTATCCCCATAACCCAGTAACCCCACCCAACACTAAGGGCAATTTTGGACACTCAGGGCAATTTAGAATGGCCAATCCACCTAACCTGCACATCTTTAGACTGTGGGAGGAAACCGGAGCACCCGGAGGAAACCCACGCACACACAGGGAGGATGCGCAGACTCCGCACAGACAGTGACCCAAGCCGGAATCAAACCTGGGACCTTGAGCTGTGAAGCAATTGTGCTATCCACAATGCTACCGTGCTGCCCTTCATAGGACGGGGTGTCGAGTATAAAAGCTCGAAAATTATGTTACAATTATATAGAACGTTGGTTTGGCCACATTTGGAATACTGTGTCCAATTCTGGTCACCGCACTACCAGAAGGACATAGAACATAGAAAAATACAGCACAGAACAGGCCCTTCGGTCCACGATGTTGTGCCGAACCTTTGTCCTCGATTAATCATAGATTATCATTGAATTACAGTCCAGGAGGCCATTCGGCCCTTGAGTCTGCACCGGCTCTTGGAAAGAGCACCCTACCCAAAGTCAACACCTTCACCCAACACTAAGGGCAATTTTGGACACTAAGGGCAATTTATCATGGCAAATCCACCTAACCTGCACATCTTTGGACTGTGGGAGGAAAACGGAGCACCCGGAGGAAACCCACGCAGACACGGGGAGGATGTGCAGACTCCGCACAGACAGTGACCCAAGCCGGAATCGAACCTGGGACCCTGGAGCTGTGAAGCAACCGTGCTGCCCTTAAGAACAAATAAATCTACACTATATCATTTTACCGTAATCCATGTACCTATCCAATAGCTGCTTGAAGGTCCCTAATGTTTCCGACTCAACTACTTCCACAGGCAGTGCATTCCATGCCCCCACTACTCTCTGGGTAAAGAACCTACCTCTGACAACCCCCCTATATCTTCCACCATTCACCTTAAATTTATGTCCCCTTGTAATGGTTTGTTCCACCCGGGGAAAAAGTCTCTGACTGTCTACTCTATCTATTCCTCTGATCATCTTATAAACCTCTATCAAGTCGCCCCTCATCCTTCTCCGTTCTAATGAGAAAAGGCCTAGCACCCTCAATCTTTCCTCGTAAGACCTACTCTCCATTTCAGGCAACATCCTGGTAAATCTCCTTTGCACCTTTTCCAAAGCTTCCACATCCTTCCTAAAATGAGGCGACCAGAACTGTACACAGTACTCCAAATGTGGCCTTACCAAAGTTTTGTACAGCTGCATCATCACCTCACGGCTCTTAAATTCAATCCCTCTGTTAATGAACACTAGCACACCATAGGCCTTCTTCACAGCTCTATCCACTTGAGTGGCAACTTTCAAAGATGTATGAACATAGACCCCAAGATCTCTCTGCTTCTCCACATTGCCAAGAACTCTACCGTTAACCCTGTATTCCGCATTCATTTTTGTCCTTCCAAAATGGACAACCTCACACGTTTCAGGGTTAAACTCCATCTGCCACTTCTCAGCCCAGCTCTTCATCCTATCTATGTCTCTTTGCAGCCGACAACAGCCCTCCTCACTATCCACAACTCCACCAATCTTCGTATCGTCTGCAAATTTACTGACCCACCCTTCAACTCCCTCATCCAAGTCATTAATGAAAATCACAAACAGCAGAGGACCCAGAACTGATCCCTGCGGTACGCCACTGGTAACTGGGATCCAGGCTGAATATTTGCCATCCACCACCACTCTCTGACCTCTATCGGTTAGCCAGTTCGTTATCCAACTGGCCAAATTTCCCACTATCCCATACCTCCTTCTGGAGACTTTGGAGAGAGCACAGAAAAGGTTTACCAGAATGTTGCCTGTATGGAGGGTATTAGCTATGAGGAGAGATTGAATAACCTGGGATTGTTCTCCCTGGAGAGACGGAGGCTGAGGGGCGACCTGATAGAAGTTTATAAAATTATTAGGGGTACAGATAGGGTGGACAGTTGGAGGTTTTTTCCCAGGGCAGAAATGACAATTACAAGGGGGCACAGGTTCAAGGTAAGGGGGGAAAGGTTCAGTGGAGATATGCGGGGGAATTTTTTTACACAGAGGGTGGTGGTGACCTGGAATGCACTGCCAAGTGAGGTGGTTTAGGCAGATACGTTAGCGACCTTTAAGACTTGTCTGGATAGGCATGTGAACAGACGGGGTGTAGAAGGATACAGGCGGTTGGTCTAGCGAGGATACGTGATCTTCGCAGGCTTGGAGGGCCGAAGGGCCTGTTCCTGTGCTGTATTGTTCTTTGTTCTAATATAAAAACAGAAGCAAAAGCTTCTTTAAAAATATAAACAAGAGAGAGACCGAAGTGAACATAGGCCCCTTGAAGAATGATATTGGGAAATAATAATAGGGAACCAGCAAATGGCAGAGGTTTTAAACAAATACTTTGTGTGAGTCTTCACAGCGCGACACGCCAATAAAATTGAAAAAATACTAAAAATCAATAGGCAAAATGGCCCCTCGATGCCGGAAACGCGATCTGCGATTGGGCATCCGCCAAAAATCGAGGATCACGCCCAGTGCCGGACCGAACGCCATACTTCTGGGGAAGTCAACACAATCCTCACCCCGTGCCGGCGTCAGCATGCGAGACCGTCATTTGCATGTGTTTAAGTACCATTACCGGGTTTGACCCCATATACTCTGGACTCCGTGACTCTCCGCCCCTCTCAGGCAGAAGTGACGCGGGCACAGTTCACAACAGGTATTAAAAAGCAGGGTCCACGCGCCATGGCTTCTGAGGGAGAGAGAGGAAGTAAGAGAAGTTTCTAAATAGTTGTACACTGGAAGAAAATGTAGTGCTTCCTGGGCGCTGTCTGCCAGGGCCAGGGGAGTAGTGGGAACGACTTGCTGATGGACCTGTGGATCTGGGGTGACCCCCTCGGAGTTGGGGTAGTCAGGCATGGACCGCCATTGCTGCGGTAGCTGCTATAATGGCAACTATTTGGTACAGGCTACAGGTCCGTGGAGGATCACTCTGCCGACTGCTCACTGTGTCCTGTAAATGTTCACAGAGCCTCAGCTCATTTGAGAGCGCACCCAGGCAGCCCCTCTGGAAACCTTCAGACCCCAGCTGACCCATCAATGAGATTGGTGTAGCCAAGCTCAATCAGTGGCCACCAGGTGCCGGCACTCCTCAGTGGACTCAACAGAAGCGCAGTCCCACTGCAGGGGAGGCAGAGGAAAAGAATAGCTCACCCAGACAAGGGACACATGCGGAGTGGCATAAGGCATCCTCCATGGCACACTGCTCCTTGCAGGGCAGAGGCCTCAACAGTTAGGCTATGAGCTAACCCATGCCGCAGGACCACCAACTGTTTCCAGGTCCTCCCTGTCCACTGCACCACCGCTCCTTTCCATCATGCCACGGATAGATTGTCACATCTTCTGTGTCACACCCAGGACCCACATCACACTACAGCTAAGCTCTCAGCAGATGCCCACCCCCATCGCCCAACCCAGCTGTAGGACCTGCCCTCACACAAGTCCTGAAGCACGGAGGCGGTTGGCGGACCACTGTGACCCTCTCCACCGCACAACCCAGTGCCACCTTACTAGCAGATAACACTCGGCCCACCCAGTAAAGACACCTACAATAGCCCCACTGGAGAAATAGGACAGGGGCCACAGAGCCTATCGCTGACATGGGCTACGGCAGCCACTGGTACTGCTATCGACAGGGACCGGAGGTGAGGATGTATGCCCCCAGTGTCACTCACAGAAGGGGTACGGGTGCCGTGTGGAAGGTAACATTTCGGGGAGGGAGGGCTGAGGGTTAGGGGTGAGGTCGAGTGGGGAGAATAGGGAAATACGGCGAGTGGTTATGAGGTGCAACTCAGGGTCACTGTGTCGCCAGTTGGAATAGGATGGGTAAGGGAATACTCATTTTGCTAACATTTCTTCTCTTCTCTCTCCCCGCCCCCCCTCCACACAGAATGAATTTCGGAATACTCGCCATCTACCTGGCCACAGCTTCCTTTCCAGAATCACTGAGGCTGCAGGCACAGGCGCTGCTCGGGGAGGACCCTGCACAAGAGGTGCAGGGACCAGCCGGTGAGGCTGGGAGTTGATTGTCCAACAGGCCGAGGGGGAGGTGTGAAGGAAGCGTTGCATCAGGCAACATTTCTACCGTCAGCGGCAGTCCTTCGAGGACCTGCCAGACCAAGTGTGCCGCTGTCATGTGAGAGTACCTTTAAGAAATGGGTGTTTAGCAAATAGCTGTAGTGGATGTAGCTTTAAGAAATGGGGTTTATCAAATAGCCGCAGTGATGTCAGAGTGTGGGTGGAGCTGGGCTGTCTGTCTGCTTTACTTTCGCTTTGAGCTGGAAGCTACAGGGTGTGTTTAGTTTCGTTTTGCATCTGGGATGGCCACTTACAAAGAAACATGGACATTTGCAAAGACTCAAGGGAAATATGGCCAATACAAGATTCAGGCAGGCTCAGAGCCTAAATGTATATTTGTAAGCAGCGAACCAGACAGTATCGAAACCCCCAGCCGATTTGCATTCTAATGACCCATTTCCTTAAGACAAAGGACTGATACTCAGGTATCCGATACAGTTCCAGACACATCGGCGCCACTCCCTTTACTCAGGAAGCATAAACAGCAAGGTCAATGACTGCTTAAGACACACCCAGCCATCACGGCACCCGCCCCTTTATTGGCTCAGATCGAAGGCAGTGATCGAAGTCTGCCGAATTATTGGGTCCAAGGATAAACAGAGACACTGCCATGTGTTCGACCTCTTTTGGACCTGGCGCTCCGGCAACGTCTATCTCCAATTGTAGCACCACGACCAGAAGCAAGTCCAAGCTCAACGCTCGCTACCAGACGGATGAGCCTAGCTGAACCGCAGTTACTTCTCCAGACCCAGCAGATCCAGATTCGAACAAAGGCCACTGCTCCTCTGGCCTAAGCCGGGTGCCTTAAGTTAAGTACAGGTTGTTATAGTGTCAGGTGTAATTTAGCTCGTAGTGTTTACGTTGCATGTATAAGTTAATCTTGTGTGTAAATAAAGTATTATTGAACTTGAACTAACTAACTGGTTGTTGGGTCTTTGATCAATATCCTGTTGAACCTTGTGGTGGTATCATTTGATACCTGGCGACTCTGAAAGCAATATATCAATCTCTAGACAAAAGAAGGGCAACCTTATTGACTGCCATATTTATAGCGAGTAAATATAGCAACACAGCGAGGTTAAGATTTCAGAGCAATGGCAGCTCTGAGAAAACTGTGGGCTCATGAAATTCATAGCTTATGGGAAAACTTGGGAAATTACTATACAGACATGAACGATGGAATACAAAACAAAAATACTGTTGCACAAAAAATGTTGCAGAGAACTATGGCAAACTAATTTCTTTACAATATCATTGCACGTAACATCCTAACCTGAAGATTAGTATGGATCAGCATTTAAATGTAAATGTTCCTATTACAATCTTGTTCTAGTCAAATGTCGTTCAATCACACAAGACCATCTTTGATGGAGCAATAATTTTCAAGAAAGTGTCTGATCAAAATAACACTATAACACCATGCGGAAAGTAGAAAGAAAATATAGCACGCCATGTATTCAATATTATATTCCAATCAATAAGGGAAAAAAATACTTCTCAAAGAAGTTCCTAATTATTTTAATATATTCATATTTATCATTTATAATCCATACACCTTTTAATATATTTTTATATATATATATATATATATACACAGAGGCGGCACCGTGGCACAGTGGTTAGCACTGCTGCCTCACAGTGTCAGAGACCCGGGTTCGATTCCGACCTCGGGCGACTGTCTGTGTGGAGTTTGCATATTCTTCCCGTGTCTACGTGGGTTTTCTCCAAGTGCTCCGGTTTCCTCCCCAGTCCAAATGTGTAAGTTAGGTGGATTGGATATGCTAAGTTGTCCCTCCGTGGGGTTACAGGGATAGGAAAGAGGATTGGGCCTAGGTTAGGGTGCTCTTTCAGAGGGTCGTGCAGACCCGATGGGCCGAATGGCCTCCTTCTGCACTGTATGGATTTTATGATTCTATAACCTGGACCATGCTACGCACAAATAGATATTACTTTTCATATCCAATGTATATATAGGATGGCTGAAGAAGTCAACACTCAAAATATTAAGGCAGTTGATAAAGTGACTTAAAAAAAAAAAATTTAGAGTACCCAATTCATCTTTTCCAATTTAGGAGCAATTTAGCTTGGCCAATCCACCTACCTGCACATCTTTGGGTTGTGGGGGTGAAACCCACGCTAACACGAACAGTGACCCAGAATCAAACCTGGGACCTCGGCGTCGTGAGGCAGCAGGGCTAACCCACTGTGCCACCGTGCTGCCCGATAAAGTGACTTAACATTAAACAGCAGATTATAGCCCAGACTTCACAGATATTAAAATACCAAATTACTTCAAGTTTTCAGCTTAATATGCTTTGGCACAAGAATTTATGAACACTAAAATCGCTCAAATATCTAGTAAAACAAATAAGTAGATCAATATAAGGCACACCTGTCAGTCAGAGGAGTAATCACTAACCGAGGAGTATTACCAAGATACTCATATGAATACTGAAACTGAGCATCACAGATATTAACAAAGCAGTGTTGTTGATTATCATCCCATCTTTGTCGCAGTTGTGATAGCCAGGTGAATGACTGACTATTAGTGACCTAGCAAAAAAAATTTTAATTTGAAAAATTATGCATATCATATTTGAACAGTTTCTCAAATAAAAAAGCTAATCTACTTTCATATTTTTTCTTTATACTTTACCAGATACCTTATGGTATTGAGTAAATGTGGAAGAATTAAAACATCTATCTTTTGAAAAGACATTGGGCGTGATTCTCCGTGCCTGAGACTAAGTGTTGACGCCGGCGCAGGATTTGTGGGCTTCCATGACAGCACAACTGGCGCTGCACCTGGACCGATTCAGTGACGGTTGAGGGGCTAGCACGGGCACCACATGGAACGCAATCGATACCAATGATAAACGGTGCCGGATTCGCGATTGACACTCAGGAGGCTGACAAGCTGCAGCCACATATACACACTTCACTCCCCACACATACCATCTCAGCCAACAAGATGGCAGCAAGACGCGCGACCCAACGATTTACGGCGCCGAGCTCGAGACCCTCCTGGACACGGTGGAGCAGAGAAATACCAATCTGTACCCCAGCCCAGGAAGGAGGGTGCCACCTGTTGCCATTTGCCATGCTTGGGCGCAGGTGGCAGAGGCAGTCAGTGCCACCAGTAATACCATCCGGACTGGCCAGCAGTGCCGTGAAAAATTGCACGACCCCCTTGGGGCGGCCAGGGTGAGGGTGAGAATGCAACACTGTTCTTCGGCACTAACCCCCGTCCCACACACCCATAATCCTATCTCCACCCCCCAACCCGGTGGGTGGCCGAACCCACACCCTGCACCACATGTCGGCACCCATACCCTGCACCCATGTCGACTGGGTGCCCTGGGCACTGAGGCCACCAGCTACCAACCCCCTGGCTGCATGCATCAGACTGTCTAACACTGTCGTTTTCTGTCCCAGGTGGAGGTGGTGCACTCCGTGTACTCCATGGCCGAGAGCATGCAGACCCTAGTCGAGACCAGAGCAGGCCTCCAAGTCTAGCAGCGTGAGGTGGTGGTGGAGCCTCAGGAGATAGCTCTGCTTGCGCCCCCATTCCATGGACTATCCCGGGGGGGCGAGGAGGTGATGGGGCCCGTGCCGTTTACTCCTGCAGGGGAGGTGCCGCAGCACCTAGGACCCCCCCCCCCTCAGGTCCCTGGCGCATCTGGTGGGCAGGGGTCAAAACAGGGTGGCACCACGCCACCTGGGACACCCAAGCAGACCCGGTCGCCCAGAAGACAGTCGCCAACAGGGACCCAGGTCGCAGGGAGGGCATCACAGCAGGCCGCCTCCAGCCTGATGCACCATCTGGGGATCCGCCTGGAAGTAGCGTTAGGGCCTGTAAGGCCAGAATGTTAGACAGCAGTTAAATCGGTGCAGGGCACAGTTTAGTTTTAGGGGCTAATAAGAATAATAATCTTTATTGTCACAAGTAGACTTACATTAACACAGCAATGTGAAAAGCCCCTAGTCGCCACACTCCGGCGCCTGTCCGGGTACATAAGAACATAAGAACTAGGAACAGGAGTAGGCCATCTGGCCCCTCAAGCCTGCTCCGCCATTTAATGAGATCATGGCTGATCTTTGTGGACTCAGCTCCACTCTCCGGCCCGTACACCATATCCCCAAATCCCTTTATTCTTTAGAAAGGCATCTATCTTTTTCTTAAAAACGTTTAAAGAAGGAGCCTCAACTGCTTCACTGGGCAAGGAATTCCAGAGATTCACAACCCTTTGGGTGAAGAAGTTCCTCCTACACTCCGTCCTTAATCTACCTCCCCTTATTTTGAGGCTATGCCCCCTAGTTCTGCTTTCCCCGACCAGTGGAAACAACCTGCCCGCATCTATCCTATCTATTCCCTTCATAATTTTATATGTCACAATAAGATCCCCCCGCATCCTTCTAAACTCCAATGAGTACAGTCCCAGTCTACTCAACCTCTCGTCATAATCTAATCCCCTCAACTCTGGGATTAACCTAGTGAATCTCCTCTGCACTCCCTCCAGTGCCAATATGTCCTTTCTCAGGTAAGGAGACCAAAACTGAACACAATACTCCACCTGCGGCCTCACCAACACCCTATACAATTGCAGCATAACCTCACTAGTCTTGAACTCCATCCCTCTAGCAATGAAAGACAAAACTCGATTAGCCTTCTTAATCACCTGTTGCACCTGCACACCAACTTTTTGTGACTCGTGCACCAGCACACCCAGGTTCCTCTGCACAGCAGCATGTTTTAACATCTTACCGTTTAAATAATAATCCATTCTGCTGTTATTCCTCCCAAAATGGATAGCCTCACACTTGGCAACATTGAATTCCATCTGCCAGACCCTAGCCCATTCACCTAACCTATCCAAATCCTTCTGCAGACTTCCGGTATCCTCTGCCCTTTTTGCTTTACCACTCATCTTAGTGTCGTCTGCAAACTTTGACACATTGCACTTGGTCCCCAACTCTAAATCGTCTATGTAAATTGTGAACAACTGCGGGCCCAACACTGATCCTTGAGGGACCCCACTAGTTACAGGTTGCCAACCAGAGAAACACCCATTTATCCCCACTCTCTGCTTTCTGTTAGTTAACCAATCCTCTACCCATGCTACCACTTTACCCTCAATGCCATGCATCTTTAGTTTATGCAGCAACCTTTTGTGTGGCATCTTGTCAAAAGCGTTCTGGAAATCCAGATATACCACATCCATTGGCTCCCCGTTATCTACTGCACTGGTAACGTCCTCAAAACATTCTACCAAATTAGTCAGACACGACCTACCCTTTGTGAACCCATGCTGCGTCTGCCCAATGGGACAATTTCCCTCCAGGTGCCCCGCTATTTCCTCCTTAATGATAGATTCCAGCATTTTCCCTACAACCGAAGTTAAGCTTACCAGCCTATAATTACCCGCTTTCTGCCGACTTCCTTTTTTAAACAGTGGTGTCACGTTTGCTACTTTCCAATCCTCTGGGACCACCCCAGAGTCTAGTGAATTTTGATAAATTACCGCCAGTGCGTTTACAATTTCCCTAGCCATCTCTTTTAACACTCTGGGATGCATCCCATCAGGGCCAGGAGACTTGTCTACCTTTAGCCCCATTAGCTTGCCCAATACTGCCTCCTTAGTGATTACAATCATCTCAAGGTCCTCACCTATCATATCTTTATTTCCATCAGTCACTGGCATGTTATTTGTGTCCTCCACTGTGAAGACTGACCCAAAAAACCTGTTCAGCTCCTCAGCCATTTCCCCGTCTCCTATTATTAAATTTCCCTTCTCATCTTCCAAAGGACCAATATTTACCTTAGCCACTCTTTTTTGTCTGATATATTTGTAGAAGCTATTACTATCTGCTTTTATGTTCTGAGCCAGTTTACTTTCATAGTCTACCTTACTCATCTTTATGGCTTTATTAGTAGCTTTCTGTTGTCCCCTAAAGACTTCCCAGTCCTCTAGTCTCCCACTAATTTTTGCCACTTTGTATGTTTTTTCCTTCAATTTGATACTCTCCCTCACCTCCTTAGATATCCACGGTCGATTTTTCCCCTTTCTACCGTCTTTCTTTTTTGTCGGTATGAACCTTTTCTGAACACTGTGAAAGATCGCTCGGAAGGTTCTCCACTGTTCCTCAACTGCTTCACCATGAAGTCTTTGCTCCCAGTTTACCTTAGCTAGTTCTTCTCTCATCCCATTGTAATCGCCTTTGTTTAAGCACAAAACACTAGTGTTTGATTTTACCTTGTCATCCTCCAACTGTATTTTAAATTCCATCATATTGTGGTCGCTCCTTCCAAGAGGATCCCGAACTATGAGATCATTAATCAATCCTGCCTCATTACACAGGACCAGATCTAGGACCGCTTGTTCCCTTGTAGGTTCCATTACATACTGTTCCAGGAAATTATCCCGGGCACATTCTATAAACTCCTCCTCAAGGCTGCCTTTACCAATCTGATTAAACCAATCGATATGCAGATTAAAATCTCCCATGATAACCGCTGTACCATTTCTACATGTATCCGTTATTTCTTTGCTTATTGCCTGCCCTACCATCCTGTTACTATTTGGTGGCCTATAGACTACTCCTATCAGTGACCTTTTTGCCTTACTATTCCTGATTTCCACCCAAATTGATTCAACCTTGTCCTCCATAGCACCAATATCATCCCTTACTATTGCCCAGATGCCATCCTTAAACAACAGAGCTGCACCACTAACCTTACCGTCCATTCTATCCTTTCGTATAGTCTGATACCCTTGGATATTTAACTCCCAGTTGTGACCATCTTTTAACCATGTTTCAGTAATGGCCACTAAATCATAGTCATTCACGATGATTTGCGCCATCAACTCATTTACCTTATTTCGTATACTACGAGCATTCAGGTAAAGTACACTTATGCTGTTTTTTATGTCTTTGTTATGAATCCTAACACCTTGATCAGTAACTTTTTGCAAATTATTTTTTCTCTTACCCGTTCTCCTAATTTTCCTTGTCTTTGAACCCATATCTCTACATAATAACCTGTCACGTAACCTGCTGCCTTGATTTCCATTAACCATTATACTGTCCATAGCTTTACACTTCCCTTCCCCCCAACTTGCTAGTTTAAAGTCCTTGTGACTTTAAAAGACCCTGTGAAATGTCTGCACAATGTTCAGCACCATTTGTGACTCCTCAGGTAACGAAGCAGTCCATGTCCAAATTCAGCAAGCCTGGACAATATCCAGGCTTGAGCTGACAAATGGCAAGTTACATTCATGCCACACAAATGCCAGGCAATGAATATCTCCCACAAGACAGGAGCTAACCATTGCCTCTTGACACTCAATGGCATTACCATCGCTGAATCCCCACAATCAACATCCTGGGGGTTACCATTGATCAGAAACTGAAATGGACTAGCCACATTAAAACTGTGGCTACCAGGGCAGGTCAAAGGCTTGGAATCCTACGGCCAGTAACTCACCTCCTGCCCCCCCCAAAGTCTGTCAACCATCTACAACGCACAAGTCAGGAGTGTAATGGAATCCTCTCCACTTGCCTGAATGAGTGCAGCTCCAACAAGAAGCTCGACATCTTCCAGGACAAAGCAGCCCACTTGATTACTCCTCCTTCCACAAACAATTAAGCCCTCCACCACCGGTGAACGGTCGTATCCGTGTTTACCATGTACAAAATACACTGCAGTAACTCACCAAGGTTCCTTAGATAGCAACTTCCAAACCCAGGACCACTACCATCTAGAAGGTCAAGAGCAGCAGATACCTGGGAACTCATCACCTGGAGGTTGCCCTCCAAGTCACTCACCATCCTGACTTGGTAATATTCCTTCATTCCTTCACTGTCGCTGGGGAAACATCCTGGAACTCCCTCCTTCACAGCACAGTGGGTGTATCTACACATCAAGAACTGCCACGGTTAATGAAGGCAACTCACCACCACCTTCTGAAGGGTAACTAGGGATGAGCAATAAATGCTGGCCAACCAGCGACAACCACATCCCGTAAATGACTTAAACATTTTAAAATCCCGCCCATTGTGGGAGGGATCACTTTTCAGCAAATTTGCATGTCCACACTTCGGGCAAGCCAGCTAGTTTCACTCTAATGTGCAGATTCCCGAGGTATCCGAGGCATTGGGATCAATGTGCTTTGCCTCAGAGACCTCGAGTGAGTGCTGTTCAGTACTGGTCTCCACAAACAGGGATCAGGTGGAATGGCGCTTGTGGGGCCTCCCAGGGGATCGGAGGCTGTCAGGTGCATGCCCTTTGGGCAGGTTGGTACCCTGGCACTGCTGGTGCCATCTGGGGACCCTGGCATTAGCACCTTGACAGCGTCAGTCTGGCACCCTGGCAGTGCCACCTGTGTGCCAGCCTGGTACTGCCAAGGTGCCACGCTGGCATTTTTTGTGTGTTGGCAATCTGACTGGGGATGCCCTGTGCAGCTGTTGGGTGGGTGCGTGGCAGGCCGGGGACCCTCCCATAGTGCTTTGGGGGGCGGCAAGTGGAGCTCCTTGGTGTCGAAAACGGGGCAACATGTGGCCTTGGCCAAGCATTCCCACTGAGGCCCCTTATTTAACGTAAGTGGCGTTTTATAGCCATGTGTTTCTTGGCGCTGTGATCTAAACATGCTCACTAGGGGAACTTTGTTCCCTTTTAGTTGGTGTTGGCTAAACCGGTTGAGAAACTCCCCAGGGCCCAAAATAATGATTAAGGGTGCGATTCTCCGGAAAGATTTCTAAGTGTGGTAGCGAGCAGGAGCTGCTGTAGATTCCCGATGCTCAGCCCGCGAGGCCGGGAATGCTAATCAACGTTAATTCGTCCACTTAACATAATAACCTGTCAAGTAACCTGCTGCCTTGACCTCCATTAACCATTATACTGTCCATAGCTTTACACTTCCCTTCCCCCCAACTTGCTAGTTTAAAGTCCTTGTGACCAACCTATTTATCCTATTCGCTAGAACACTGGTCCCAGAATGGTTCAGGTGAAGACCGTCCCAACGGTACAGGTCCCTCCTGCCCCAGTACTGATGCCAATACCCAGAGGGAGAATTCAGAATGTCCAATTACCTAACAGCATCTCTTTCAGGACATGTGGGAGGAAACCGGAGCACCCGGAAGAAACTCATGCAGGCTCAGGGAGAACGTGCAGACTCCGCACAGAGTGACTCAAGCCAGGAATCGAACCTGGGACCCTGACGCTGTGAAGCAACAGTGCGAACCATTGTGCTACCATGTCGCCGAGGGACATATCTGTAAATATTTGTGATGTGGAGATGCCGGCGTTGGACTGGGGTGAGCACAGTACGAAGTCTTACAACACCAGGTTAAAGTCCAACAGGTTTGTTTCGATGTCACTAGCTTTCGGAGCGCAGCTCCTTCCTCAGGTGAATGAAGAGGTATGTTCCAGAAACACATATATAGACAAATTCAGAGATGCCAAACAATGCTTGGAATGCGACCATTAGCAGGTGATTAAATCTTTACAGATCCAGAGATGGGGTAACCCCAGGTTAAAGAGGTGTGAATTACATCAAGCCAGGACAGTTGGTAGGATTTTGCAGGCCAGATGGTGGGGGATGAATGTAATGTGACATGAATCCCAGGTCCCGGTTGAGGCCGCACTCATGTGTGCGGAACTTGGCTATAAGTTTCTGCTCGGCGATTCTGCGTTGTCGCGCGTCCTGAAGGCCGCCTTGGAGAACGCTTACCCGGAGATCAGAGGCTGAATGCCCTTGACTGCTGAAGTGTTCTCCGACTGGAAGGGAATATTCCTGCCTGGTGATTGTTGCGCGATGTCCATTCATTCGTTGTCGCAGCGTCTGCATGGTCTCGCCAATGTACCACGCTTCGGTACATCCTTTCCTGCAGCGTATGAGGTAGACAACGTTGGCCGAGTCGCACGAGTACGTACCGCGTACCTGGTGGGTGGTGTTCTCACGTGTAATAGTGGTATCCATGTCAATGATCGGGCACGTCTTGCAGAGATTGCCATGGCAGGGTTGTGTGGTGTCGTGGTCACTGTTCTGAAGACTGGGTAGTTTGCTGCAAACAATGGTTCGTTTGAGGTTGCGCGGTTGTTTGAAGGCAAGTACATTACACGTGAGAACACCACCCACCAGGTACGCGGTACGTACTCGTGCGACTCGGCCAACGTTGTCTACCTCATACGCTGCAGGAAAGGATGTCCCGAAGCGTGGTAAATTGGCGAGACCACGCAGACGCTGCGACAACGAATGAATGGACATCGCGCAACAATCACCAGGCAGGAATGTTCCCTTCCAGTCGGAGAACACTTCAGCAGTCAAGGGCATTCAGCCTCTGATCTCCGGGTAAGCGTTCTCCAAGGCGGCCTTCAGGACGCGCGACAACGCAGAATCGCCGAGCAGAAACTTAAAGCCAAGTTCCGCACACATGAGTGCGGCCTCAACCGGGACCTGGGATTCATGTCACATTACATTCATCCCCCACCATCTGGCCTGCAAAGTCCTACCAACGGTCCTGGCTTGATACAATTCACACCTCTTTAACCTGGGGTTACCCCATCTCTGGATCTGTAAAGATTTAATCACCTGCTAATGGTCGCATTCCAAGCATTGTTTGGCATCTTTGAATTTGTCTATATATGTGTTTCTGGAACATACCTCTTCATTCACCTGAGGAAGGAGCTGCGCTCCGAAAGCTAGTGACATCGAAACAAACCTGTTGGACTTTAACCTGGTGTTGTAAGACTTCGTACTGTAAATATTTGTGCACATTAAGCACCTGTTCACACTGTTACAACCTGCCTCATTCTGTCAGATGGGTGTGAGGGGTGGGCTGGTCTGGGCTAGCCAGAGAAGGGGTGTGGGGGGAATGAGCGGATGCTGTGGGTGGATTGGGCTCGCCATCCTACCTCCCCTCCCCCTGCCCCCCCCCCCCCCCCCCCCCCCCCACCACCACCACCACCATCACCCCAGGGATCTGATGGGACCATGTGATGGAATGGCCAGCTCGCATGCAGAGATCACCCAAGTGGACGGTGGAATATGCTACCGTGGGCAGGTCTCAGGCGTTGGCAAACGATGCAGAGCACCAGAGCTCAGCGTTGTCATCATCCTCCATCTCATGGACCAGAACCAGTATTACTGCCAACCCAGGGCTCCCATCCAGTTGTGTGGCAGGTATGCATCACAGAGGGTGTTGCACGCTCCACTGATGCAGCAGTGCCTCCTCCTCGAGCAGTGCCGGCTTGTACACCTACAGGGCATCCCAAAGGCTGTGGCGATTAGCAGGAAGGCCACCATTGCCCATTAAATTCCAATATCCATTGTCTGCAGGGGGTGAAAGGCCGACATCACAGCATGGTACGTACCCCCGCACCCCAACCAGGTCCAACGGGATACATGGTGGCTCTGGTTGGCACTGCAGGCTCTACCCCGCATGCCCCCCCTCAATCTCCGCACCCCTGGCCCCATTGGTGCTGGCCCTGGTGCCCATTCCTGCTGCCAGGGGTACCATTGGCTGGCACTGCCCATGCCAGCAGTACACTTTGTGGCCCTCTTCCGGCACCCCCTAGGGGCAACTGTGGGTGTGCCCTGGGTGTGCTGCCTGATGCCCCGCCGGTGGGTGGAGGCTGGTTGGGTGGTGGGGGGGTATGGCGGAGGGTGGGGTGCGGGGGTGGTGGGCTGGGGGCACCCTTAAGGCCGGTGTCAGTCTGCAGAACCAGAGGCCAAGGTGGGTGGTCAGTGGGGTACCCAGCAAGATGGCTGCCTTGCAGGCAGGGAAATGACGGTCTATGGCTGGGCACCACCCCAGTTCCGTGAGGGGTCACCCCAGTCACTCGGCCTTTTCCCCGTCACACGCACCCCTCCATTGCCCAGGCAGGGCCCCACTCCCATCCCGTGTCCTGCCCGGCAGCCCACAGTCACGCCTCTCTGCGTCCCAACTCCTCTCTCTCCCTCATCAGCCACAGCACCGGTTTCAAGATTTATAAAAGCACAAGTGAACTGCACTATCGGGAATTCGGGAATCGGAGGCAGGGAATCGCGGAGGCCCTGGGGAACACCAGGTCAGGCCTACTAATGATATGCAAACGGTGTTTGTGCGTTCCGGAACGCATTCACGCCGCTGTCGAGGTGACAGAGAATTGCAATTTGGTGCCAAATCACTGCCCACTGCGATTCTGGGACTGATTCTCCGCCCAATCGCCATTCCCAATTTGGTCTTGTTGACTGAGAGAATATGGGGCAAGAAGCTCAAATCAAGACCAAATAAGACTGAATCATCAGATTCAACCAGAGAGCATCCAAGGAGGGGAACAGAATCAGTAGCAAGGGTATAAAATTTGTAAAGAAGGCTTAAGATGGTGAACATACAATCATACAAATTCGGAGCAGGAGTAGGCCACTCCTGTGACCCTGCTTCGTCATTCATTAAGATCATAGTTTTGCTCTTTCCAATATTTAGCTGAAGGAAATTACAGCTGATCCAAGATTGGGTTTCAGAGAAATTGAGGGATCCCAAAAACAAATGAAAGGTTGAGCGAGGTGACGGGGCAGATTTGGGCGTTATTAAAGTGCTTATGTAAGTGGAGTCCTTATCTTCAGATGATGTCACCAACACCATGGGAATGAGAAAGCAAACAGAAAAATAGGAGGAAAGTGAGGATTTTGAGTCTGTTTAACCTTGAACAAATTTTCCAATTATCTTTCTCCTGTGCTATCGAACTAACTGTGTAGATTGTAGTCTCGTTGATTCTAGTGCTGGCTGATTGCACGCTGAGCTCTCAAACTGGCTGCAACACTTTGGATACATTTACTAGCTATGGGCATTGAAGATTTAAATTGTATAGTTTAATAAGGTCGTTGAAAATAAAGTTTATTTTCAATCCTCTGAATAAGGATGTTCTAGCATTCGTTTTTTGGAGTCACAAAAATACATATCTCATACAGAGAAACTTCGGCAAGAAGCAACATTTTAAAATTTAATAAATAATTTGCATTCCAAAAGTTGCTCTCATAATTTCAGGATGTCCCTAAGAATTTCATAGCCAAAGTATGGGCAGTTGTCATGTAGGGAAATGCAGTCGTCAGTTTGATCATGGTGATAGCGATGTAATAATGTTTTTTTCAGTGATGGTGGCAGAGGAAGATAAAATGTTGGTCAGAACACCAAGAGAACTTCCCTGCTCTTCTTCATTTATTTTTACATATACCTGAGCGACCCTGTTTGCCAGCTCACGAGACAGTGTAGCATTCCTTCAAGTACTGTCATGGGGTATCTGCTTAGATTACGTGCTGAACACTCTGGAGTGGAATTTGAACAAATGGCCTTCGGACTCACGCAAAAATTGTCACACTCAGACACAGCTGACATGTAATAGTTATTTCAAAAGACTCATATCAGAAAGATCATTGCATAAGAGTCTCATTTGTCTCCCCGGGAAACAAACAGTTTAAATTCATCTATTCAGTAGCATTCAATATTTGACCATAATACTGTTGGTGATGTTAAATTACATGGTCATTTGTAGTGCCTATGAAATGGTGTAACAGAAAATACAATTCTAACAGCTCAGAGGCAACAGAATCAACAAAGTAACTTTTTCCATAACTTCATCATTTTAATTTTTTGCATTTCCAAATCAGCTTTTATCCCTGCAAAATTCAACAGTGCTGAATACAAAAGCATCTCTTCCATTTTCTGTACTGACAAAGGTTGTCAATTTAGGATTTTGCAAAAAAAAAAAATGTTAATCATGGATGGCACGGTAGCACAGTGGTTGCCACTGCTGTCTCACAGCACGGTTCAATTCAGGCCTCGGGTGACTGTGTGGAGTTCACACTTCCACCCCGTGTCTGCGTAGATTTCCTCTGGGTGCTCCGGTTTCCTCCCACAGTCCAAAGATGTGCAGGTTAGATGGATTGGACATGCTAAAAGGTTAGGTGGGGTTATTGGGTCACGGGGATAGGGTGGGGCCTAACCGTAGGTAGGGTGCTCTTTCAGAGAATCAGTGCAGACTGGGAAAAAGTGCCTACAAAGGCATGCTTTTCATTGCTGAGGGGCTGGTGCAGGTTGGAATCGGACTAGCGGACCTGGAAAAAAGTTGGGGTGGCTGCAGGGTGCAGAGGCGGGCTATTTAAAAGACATGGCTCAGCGCCCTGGGCCTTTGTTCCAGTTAGAATAAAAACACGAGGGCTCTGTTCAAGCGTCACACTGCCTCACCCTCCAAACACTCCCCATATCCCATTTATGCCCTCCACCCACCCACATGGTCAATCATGCCAAACTCTGACCTTCCATCCATCCCCTCTGCTTCTCATGCCCCAGGCCATTGGCCCACTAGACACTGTATAGATCTAATAAACCCTAGTGACAGTGTGTTAAAATAAACATTTTAAAAATAATTTATTCAGAACTTGTTGCGATGTTGAAAAACAAATCATTTCACTACAAGCTAATAAAAAGTGTCAATTGTACAGACCCTTTAAAGTATCAGTGAGAAAAACCACAAGCTCTGGAAACCGCTTAGCATTGTGTAAACAAACATTGGGAAATTGATAGCGGAGATCAGAAAGCTTGAGTTGCTAATCAAACAATAGTTTCTGTGGGGTACAGGTGCTTCAACAACTATTGATTATCTGGGCTTTCAGCCAAGTATACATAATGAGGATCTGGATGAGTGACAAGTTTATTGGTTTGTAGTGAAGTTTCATTTTTCCAACATAATAGAAAGTTTTTTTTTAAATATGTTTATTAAGAATTTTTTAACAAAATTTTCAACCATACAAACAAACCCACCCCCACCCCGTAACAAGAAGAAAAAAAAGCTCGCATAGCAAGACATAAACATGGCAAGTCAATATGATACAGAACTTTGTACATTGGATTCCTCCCGTACATATCAGTTTTCCGGATCATTTATGTATTTTCTTGCTCAGATGCCCCCCAGAAAAAAAAACCTTCCCCGTCCCTCCCTCTTCCCCCCCCACAAGAAAGATATCCCCCCCTCCCCCCCCCCATGGTTGCTGTTGCTGACCAAACTTCATCTAACGCTCCGCGAGATAGTCTAGGAACGGTTGCCACTGCCTGTAGAACCCCTGCGCAGACCCTCTCAAGGCAAACTTTATCCTCTCCAATTTGATAAACCCTGCCATGTCATTTATCCAGGCTTCCACACTGGGGGGCTTCGCATCTTTCCACACTAACAAGATCCTCCGCCGGGCTACCAGGGACGCAAAGGCCAGTATGCCAGCCTCTTTCGCCGCCTGCACTCCCGGCTCGTCCGCTACTCCAAATAATGCTAGCCCCCAACTTGGCTTCACCTGGACTTTCACCACCTTAGATATAGTTCTCGCAACTCCACTCCAGAACCTATCCAGTGCCGGGCACGACCAGAACATATGGGCATGGTTCGCCGGGCTTCCTGAGCAACTCCCACATCTGTCCTCCACCCCAAAGAACCTGCTCAGCCTCACCCCCGTCATATGCGCTCTGTGAACAACCTTAAATTGTATCAGGCTAAGCCTGGCACACGAGGAAGAGGAATTAACCCTACTTAGGGCATCAGCCCACAGACCCTCCTCAATCTCCTCCCCAGCTCCTCTTCCCATTTACCTTTCAGCTCCTCTACCAACCCATACGCCCGACATCACCCTGTCTTGAATCCCCTGTGCCGGGAGCAGCGGGAATTCCCTCACCTGCCGCCTCACAAATGCCCTCACTTGCATGTACCTGAAAGCATTTCCCGGGGGTAGTCCAAACTTCTCCTCCAGCGCCCCTAAGCTCGCAAACGTCCCATCGATGATCAGGTCCCCCATTCTTCTAATCCCTGCCCGATGTCAGCTCTGAAACCCCCCGTCCATCCTTCCTGGGACAAACCGATGGTTATCTCTGATCGGGGACCACACCGAGGCTCCCATCGCACCCCTGTGCCGTCTCCACTGCCCCCAGATCTTTAGCGTTGCCGCCACCACTGGGCTCGTGGTGTACCTTGTCGGCGAGAGCGGCAGCGGTGCCATCACCAGCGCCCCCAGGCTCGTTCCTTTGCAGGACGCCAGCTCCAATCTCTTCCATGCCGCCCCCTCTCCCTCCATCACCCACTTACGGACCATCGCCGCGTTGGCTGCCCAGTAGTAGCCACCCAGATTCGGCAACGCCAGCCCTCCTCTATCTCTACTACGCTCCAGGAACCCCCTCCTTACTCTCGGGGTCTTACTCGCCCACACAAAACCCATAATGCTCCTGCCTACCCTCTTAAAAAAGGCCTTGGTGATCACAATTAGAAGGCATTGGAATACAAAAAGAAACCTCGGGAGGACCACCATTTTAATCGACTGTACCCTGCCCGCTAGCGAGAGTGGCAACATGTCCCACCGTTTAAAGTCCTCCTCCATCTGCTCCACCAGCCGCGTCAAATTAAGTTTGTACAGGGTCCCCCAGCTCCTAGCTACCTGGATCCGCAAGTATCGAAAGCTCCTTTCCGCCCTCCTCAACGGTAGGTCACCTAATCTCTTCCCTGATCCCCCGGATGCACCACAAAGAGCTCACTCTTCCCTACATTGAGCTTGTAGCCCGAGAAGTCCCCAAACTCCCTTAGGATCTGCATGACCTCCACCATCCCCTCCACTGGGTCCGCCACATACAGCAACAGGTCGTCTGCGTACAGCGACACTCGATGCTCCTCTCCCTCTCGAACCACCCCCCTCCATTTCCTAGACCCCCTTAATGCCATGGCCAAAGGTTCAATTGCTAAAGCAAACAACAGGGGGGACATGGGGCAGCCCTGTCTCGTCCCTCGATACATCCGAAAATACTCCGACCTCCGCCGATTCGTAACCACACTCGCCACCGGGGCTCTACATAGGAGCTTAACCCAACTGATAAACCCCTCCCCAAACCCAAACCTCTGCAACACTTCCCAGAGATACTCCCACTCTACTCAGTCAAAGGCCTTCTCCGCGTCCATAGCTGCCACTATCTCCGCCTCTCCCTCCACCGATGGCATCATTATCACGTTTAGGAGCCTCCGCACATTTAGCTGCCTGCCCTTTACAAATCCCATCTGGTCCTCGTGAATCATCCCCGAGACACAGTCCTCAATCCTCGCAGCCAACATTTTTGCCAGCAACTTAGCATCTACGTTGAGGTGCGAGATCGGCCTATACGACCCGCATTGCAGTGGGTCCTTATCCCGCTTCAGGATCAAAGAGATCGTCGCCGCCGACATTGTCGGGGGCAGGGTCCCCCCCTCCCTTGCCTCATTGAAGGTCCTTACCAACAACGGGGCTAACAGGTCTACAGCCCTGATGGAGATTAACTCTCCCCTGACCACCGCATTCAACGCCTCCCATACTACTCCCACCTGCACCTCCCCATTGTCGTTGGCCTCCAGATACCTTTCGATACACCCCCGCACCCTCCCGCACACTTCCTCGTCTGCCAGCAGTCCCACATCCAACCTCCACAGCGGGCGTTGGTCATGCTCCTCCCCCAGCTCTAGCTCCACCCAATGCGGGTCTGAAATGGCTATGGCCGAATACTCCGTTCCCTCCACTTTCGGGATCAATGCCCTGCCCAGAACAAAAAAATCTATCCGGGAGTAGGCCTTGTGTACATGGGAGAAAAAAGAAAATTCTCTGGCCAAAGGCCTGGCAAATCTCCACGGATCTACTCCTCCCATCTGATCCATAAACCCCCTGAGCACCTTGGCCGCAGCCGGCCTCTTTCCGGTCCTAGATCTGGAGCGATCCAGTGCTGGGTCCAACACCGTGTTGAAATACCCACCCATTATCAAGCTTCCTACCTCCAAGTCCGGAATACGCCCCAACATCCGTTTCATGAATCCAGCATCGTCCCAATTCGGGGCGTATACATTTACCAATGCCACCCCCGTCCCCTGCAACCTACCGCTCACCATCACGTATCGGCCTCCATTGTCCGCTACTATGTTCTTGGCCTCAAACGACACCCGCTTCCGCACCAGTATTGCCACCCCTCTATTCTTCGCATACAGCCCCGAATGGAACACCTGTCCTACCCATCCCTTCCTTAACCTGACCTGATCTGCCACCTTCAGATGTGTCTCCTGAAGCATGACCACGTCTGCCTTCAGTCCCTTTAAGTGCGCGAACACTCGGGCCCTCTTAACCGGCCCATTTAGGCCTCTCACATTCCACGTGATCAGCCGGATTGGGGGGCTACCTACCCCCCCCTGCCGACTAGCCATCTCCTATCTTAGGCCAATCCCGTGCCCACGTCTCCCGCACCCTCCAGTCCCCCAGACGGGGAACCCCCGCCCCGACCAACTCTTCCATTTTCAGTTCCCCCTCGGCCAATGCAGCAGCAACCCTATTGTCCCCCCCTCCCCTCCCCCTCAGATCCGAATCTAGCTCTTTTGAACATAATAGAAAGTTAACAATGAAATACTTTTTTAAAAAGTTTTTTTTTACACATCTCCCTATTGCATTAATTGGTTCTGTACAGTATATAGTGGATCCATGGGCATAGAAGTGTCAATGCTTGACATCAGGCATGAGGGGCTTTGGGAGCAGGAGGGAAACGTAGGTAGAAGGACAGAGCTTGGCACAGAGGCATGAGAGGCTGTGGTAGCTGTGTGCAAAGGCAGGGCTTGGCACAGGGGGCAGGTGCTTGGGCAGAGCATATGCAGGGGAGCATGTGGGCCACAAGGGTTGCGTGGAAAGGCAAAGTTTGGCATAGGGAGCCAGAGGAGGACCTTTTGAATTTATCTTTTCAAAGGTCCGCTCATGCAAACTAGGACTCCATGAACCATGAATCTTTAAAAACCTCGCCCAACCCCATGCAAATTGCAGGGTACGCTGAGGACCCGGGTTCGAATCACAGCCATGGGTCACTGTCCATGTGGAGTTTGCACATTCTCCCCATGTCTGCGTGGGTTTCACTCCCACAACCCAAAGATGTGCAGATTAGGTGGATTGGCCACGCTAAATTGCCCCTTAATTGGAAAAAAAAATAATTGGGTACTCTAAATTTATATATAAAAAAAGAAAATTGCAAAGTAGGAGGTGCCTACTTTAAAATGGAGCCAATAAATCTGGAGTGCCAAATGCGGCTTTTGACAGGAACTTGCTCGCACCCTTTAAATGCACTCCTGAAAATCAGACAGCCTGGGAATGGGGTCGGGAATCCTGGAAACGGGACTGCCTGCCATTTTTAAAGGGCTCCCGAGACATCCTAACTTGGTGAAAATGCAGGCCAATATTTAATTAATTGACATATTAGCAACATCTTGCAAAATTAAAAGAATATGATACAGAAATATAGGGGCACAAAACGGTAATTTTGTTTGCTTTCTATCCCCTCAGGCCAGGAAACCAAAGTTTTAACATTTTTTCTGAGAAGTCATTATTTTCTGCAGAGATCCCTTGTGCGTAAACTGTATTTTCAAAATAACACAACTATCTCAAATGTTGTAAGGATTTTGCCATTGTGCCATTTGCAATGGTACAATGTGCACTCTACCTGACTCCAACAGTGAATGCATCTGGCTTTTGAAAACAAGGTTTGGAATCGCATTGACCTGACAATAATATATCATAGAACTTCATATATGGTAGAAGTAATGTATAATTAAAAGAAACAGAAAAATGCTTTTTTTAATAAAAGCTCCATCTAATTCATATACATTCGGCACTGAACATCTTAATCTACCATCTGTTATTCTGTTCCTCTATACATGACAGAATTATTAATGGATTGAATGCAATTAAAATGGGCTTCATTTATTCAACAGAACAGATTTTCCTCAAGATCATTTTAAAACACTTTGACATAAATGCAGTGATTAGAGAGATTGAAGATTCAATTTATTTAAAAACAAAGATATCAAGGGTATGCAACATCTGAATGAATATTGAGTAGTGATGTGCAGTGTGTAGAACCAGTTTCAGTTGTGTAGCACTTATGTAAGCTCTAACTGCAAAGACAAAAATAAAAAGGACGTGTATTAAAACAGCATTCGCTCGAAAAGCGTTGTCGTTGAAACTTTGAGGAATTTCCACTAAATACCACAAAGTAAATCTTGTAGTTTAGTTGGTAAATGTAATTATGTAGCATATCAATGGAAAAGACACAAGTGACTGAATCAAAACATTGTCATTTCTTTCCAGAAACAACTGAGCAGCCCCTTTACAAGGAAATTATGTTTATTTTATGCTTTTAAGAATGCATTAGGGTAATTGCTACAACAAATTACCTTCTGTGCTATGAGCTTTGCTACAACATCTCTGGCATGTACATCAATTGTACAGATTGTCATAATCTTCTGACGATCACCATGGGTGAGCTCCCCTAGTAGCATGTTTATAAGAGCATTTAGCTGAGCAATCTGCAATAAAAATAATTATATTTGACGACTCAAAAAGATAGGGTACAGTACACTACATGTCATACATTGATTACTTATTCCAGAAAGCGCTATATTTGCAATGCAACCCCTGTTCATGTATTAACCAAAATATAAAAACTGTGCTGATTGAATATCTGAAGCAAACTTAATGGATAGTGAGGGACGCAAATTAGTCTAATCTTATAAACTCAATCTTATACTTTACACACTATGAAGATTATGACCAGAACATCACAGAAGAATAAAAGGTGGATGGAATTGTTTTACAGCCTTGTGGCGCAACCAATTACTCACGAGTCGAGAAGCGCAGAAGAGCAATAGTAATAGGGGACTCTATAGTCAGGGGCACAGATAGGCACTTCTGTGGACGTGAAAGAGACTCCAGGATGGTATGTTGCCTCCCTGGTGCCAGGGTCCAGGATGTCTCCGAACGGGTAGAGGGCATCCTGAAGGGGGAGGGCAAACAGGCAGAGGTCGTTGTACATATTGGTACTAACGACATAGGCAGGAAGGGGCATGAGGTCCTGCAGCAGGAGTTCAGGGAGCTAGGCAGAAAGTTAAAAGACAGGACCTCTAGGGTTGTAATCTCGGGACTACTCCCTGTGCCACGTGCCAGTGAGGCTAGAAATAGGAAGATAGAGCAGCTAAACATGTGGCTAAACACCTGGTGTAGGAGGGAGGGTTTCCGTTATCTGGACCACTGGGAGCTCTTCCGGGGCAGGTGTGACCTATATAAGAAGGACGGGTTGCATCTAAACCGGAGAGGCATAAATATCCTGGCTGCGAGGTTTGCTAGTGTCACACGGGAGGGTTTAAACTAGTATGGCAGGGGGGTGGGCACGGGAGCAATAGGTCAGAAGGTGAGAGCATTGAGGGAGAACTAGGGAATAGGGACAGTGGGGCTCTGAGGCAGAGCAGACAGGGAGAAGTTGCTGAACACAGCGGGTCTGGTGGCCTGAAGTGCATATGTTTTAATGCAAGAAGTATTACGGGTAAGGCAGATGAACTTAGAGCTTGGATTAGTACTTGGAACTATGATGTTGTTGCCATTACAGAGACCTGGTTGAGGGAAGGGCAGGATTGGCAGCTAAACGTTCCAGGATTTAGATGTTTCAGGCGGGATAGAGGGGGATGTAAAAGGGGAGGCGGAGTTGCGCTACTGGTTAGGGAGAATATCACAGCTGTACTGCGGGAGGACACCTCAGAGGGCAGTGAGGCTATATGGGTAGAGATCAGGAATAAGAAGGGTGCAGTCACAATGTTGGGGGTTTACTACAGGCCTCCCAACAGCCAGCGGGAGATAGAGGAGCAGATAGGTAGATAGATTTTGGAAAAGAGTAAAAACAACAGGGTTGTGGTGATGGGAGACTTCAACTTCCCCAATATTGACTGGGACTCACTTAGTGCCAGGGGCTTAGACGGGGCAGAGTTTGTAAGGAGCATCCAGGGGGGCTTCTTAAAACAATATGTAGACAGTCCAACTAGGGAAGGGGCGGTACTGGACCTGGTATTGGGGAATGAGCCCGGCCAGGTGGTAGATGTTTCAGTAGGGGAGCATTTTGGTAACAGTGACCACAATTCAGTAAGTTTTAAAGTACTGGTGGGCAAGGATAAGAGTGGTCCTAGGATGAATGTGCTAAATTGGGGGATGGCTAATTATAACAATATTAGGCGGGAACTGAAGAACATAGATTGGGGGCGGATGTTTGAGGGCAAATCAACATGTGAAACGTGGGAGGCTTTCAAGTGTCAGTTGAAAGGAATTCAGGACCGGCATGTTCCTGAGAGGAAGAAGGATAAATACGGCAATTTTCGGGTACCTTGGATAACGAGAGATATTGTAGGCCTCGTCAAAAAGAAAAAGGAGGCATTTGTCAGGGCTAAAAGGCTGGGAACAGACGAAGCCTGCGTGGAATATAAGGAAAGTAGGAAGGAACTTAAGAAAGGAGACAGGAGGGCTAGAAGGGGTCACGAAAAGTCATTGGCAAATAGGGTTAAGGAAAATCCCAAGGCTTTTTACACGTACATAAAAAGCGAGAAGGTAGCCAGGGAAAGGGTTGGCCCACTGAAGGATAGGCAAGGGAATCTATGTGTTGAGCCAGAGGAAATGGGCGAGGTACTAAATGAATACTTTGCATCAGTATTCACCAAAGAGAAGAAATTGGTAGATGTTGAGTCTGGAGAAGGGTGTGTAGATAGCCTGGGTCACATTGAAATCCAAAAAGATGAGGTGTTGGGTGTCTTAAAAAATGTTAAGGTAGATAAGTCCCCAGGGCCTGATGGGATCTACCCCAGAATACTGAAGGAGGCTGGAGAGGAAATTGCTGAGGCCTTGACAGAAATCTTTGGATCCTCACTGTCTTCAGGGGATGTCCCGGAGGACTGGAGAATAGCCAATGTTGTTCCTCTGTTTAAGAAGGGTAGCAAGGATAATCCAGGGAACTACAGGCCGGTGAGCCTTACTTCAGTGATAGGGAAATAACTGGAGAGAATTCTTCGAGACAGGATCTACTCCCATTTGGAAGCAAATGGACATATTAGTGAGAGGCAGCATGGTTTTGTGAAGGGGAGGTCGTGTCTCACTAACTTGATAGAGTTTTTCGAGGAGGTCACTAAGATGATTGATGCAGGTAGGGCAGTGGATGTTGTCTATATGGACTTCAGTAAGGCCTTTGACAAGGTCCCTCATGGTAGACTAGTACAAAAGGTGAAGTCACACGGGATCAGGGGTGAGCTGGCAAGGTGGATACAGAACTGGCTAGGTCATAGAAGGCAGAGAGTAGCAATGGAAGGATGCTTTTCTAAGTGGAGGGCTGTGACCAGTGGTGTTCCACAGGGATCAGTGCTGGGACCTTTGCTGTTTGTAGTATATATAAATGATTTGGAGGAAAATGTAACTGGTCTGATTAGTAAGTTTGCAGACGACACAAAGGTTGGTGGAATTGCGGATAGCGATGAGGACTGTCAAAGGACACAGCAGGATTTAGATTGTTTGGAGACTTGGGCGGAGAGATGGCAGATGGAGTTTAATCCGGACAAATGTGAGGTAATGCATTTTGGAAGGTCTAATGCAGGTAGGGAATATACAGTGAATGGTAGAACCCTCAAGAGTATTGAAAGTCAGAGAGATCTAGGAGTACAGGTCCACAGGTCACTGAAAGGGGCAACACAGGTGGAGAAGGTAGTCATGTTTGCCTTCATTGGCCGGGGCATTGAGTATAAGAATTGGCAAGTCATGTTGCAGCTGTATAGAACCTTAGTTAGGCCACACTTGGAGTATAGTGTTCAATTCTGGTCGCCACACTACCAGAAGGATGTGGAGGCTTTAGAGAGGGTGCAGAAGAAATTTACCAGAATGTTGCCTGGTATGGAGGGCATTAGCTATGAGGAGCGGTTGAATAAACTCGGTTTGTTCTCACTGGAACGAAGGAGGTTGAGGGGCGACCTGATAGAGGTCTACAAAACTATGAGGGGCATAGACAGAGTGGATAGTCAGAGGCTTTTCCCCGGGGTAGAGGGGTCAATTACTAGGGGGCATAGGTTTAAGGTGAGAGGGACAAGGTTTAGAGTAGATGTACGAGGCAAGTTTTTTACGCAGAGGGTAGTGGGTGCCTGGAACTCGCTACCGGAGGAGGTGGTGGAAGCAGGGACGATAGTGGCATTTAAGGGGCAGCTTGACAAATACATGAATAGGGTGGGAATAGAGGGATACGGACCCAGGAAGTGTAGAAGATTGTAGTTTAGTCGGGCAGCATGGTCGGCACGGGCTTGGAGGGCCGAAGGGCTTGATCCTGTGCTGTACATTTCTTTGTTCTTTGATGAAGTCAATCGAGGCTTTATTAAGCAAGACTTGTTCCCCAGCAGCTCAGTTACAGAATGTGGCTGCTGGGAGAGCCCGGGCTCCTATACTCCGCCTTACTGGGTGGAGCCAGCAGGCGGCAGATCAAATCAGGACCCAGTGTCTGTCTACCAATAGCCTCTCGTCATCACAGGTACCGTACTACCCCTAATACATACCACCACATTCACCCCTTGTTAAAAAGGAACCCGGCGGTGTGGTTGGTCGCATGGTGGTAGGGGTTTACAAAGCTGATCCTGGAATTACCTTCAGACAGTGGCTATGCATTGATCTCAACAGTTAACTATTTACAGATTTTGGCTGAATTATTTGCAGATTTTTGTTTTGTCACACGGATTCCACGAGTCAAGTGGGTGCCCTGGTCGTCCTCGTCGATCGTCTCAGCCCCGGTGGTGGTGCAGGTGCTGGCTCGGGCACTGTCGTCTCTGGGAGCATTGCGCTGTTTGTTCCTGTTTCCTTACTCCTGGGCGGGCATGGGAGGATGACCGATCCACCCGGGAAGGGAGCGGCCGTGGGGTGCGCCGGCGGGAGGGAGGGGGTGATTGGTGTTGGGGGGGGGGGTTCCGGCGGGTGCCAGGTCCCGCAGGGAGACCGTGTCCTGTCGGCCGTCGGGGTACGCCACGTAGGCGTACTGAGGGTTTGCATGGAGAAGGTGAACCCTCTCGACCAATGGGTCCGATTTGTGCGCCCGCACATGCTTTCGGAGCAAGATGGGTCCTGGGGCTGCCAGCCAGGTCGGCAGCGACGTTCCGGAGGAGGACTTCCTAGGGAAGACAAGGAGGCGCTCGTGAGGCGTTTGATTAGTGGTAGTACACAGCAGCGACCGGATGGAGTGGAGGGCATCCAGGAGGACTTCCTGCCAACGGGAAACTGGGAGACTTTTGGACCGTAGGGCCAGTAGGACGTCTTCCAGACCGTATCGTTCTCCTTCTCTACCTGACCGTTCCCCCGGGGGTTGTAACTGGTCGTCCTGCTCGAGGCAATGCCCTTGCTGAGCAGGAACTGACGCAGTTCGTCGCTCATGAAGGAGGACCCCCTATCGCTATGGATGTACGCGGGGAAACCGAACAGTGTAAAGATGGTGCAGAGGGCTTTAATGACTGTGGCCGCGGTCATGTCGGGGCAGGGGATGGCGAAGGGGAAACGGGAGTATTCGTCCACCACGTTTAGGAAGTACGCGTCACGGTCGGTGGAGGGGAGGGGGCCTTTGAAATCCAGACTGAGGCGCTCAAAGGGACGGGAAGCCTTTATCAGGTGCGCTCCAGCTGGCCTGAAAAAGTGCGGCTTGCATTCTGCGCAGATTTGGCAGTTCCTGGTGGCAGTTCGGACCTCCTCAACCGAGTAGGGGAGGTTGCGGGTCTTCACAAAATGGTAGAATCGAGTGACCCCCGGGTGGCAGAGGTCCTCGTGGAGGGTTTGGAGGCGGTCTACTTGTGCGTTGGCACATGTGCCGCGGGATAGGGAATCGGACGGCTCGTTCAGCTTTCCGGGACGATACAAGATCTCATAGTTATAGGTGGAGAGCTCGATCCTCCACCTCAAGATCTTGTCGTTCTTGATTTTGCCCCGCTGTGCATTATCGAACATAAAGGCTACCGACCGTTGGTCAGTGAGGAGAGTGAATCTCCTGCCGGCCAGGTAATGCCTCCAATGTCGCACAGCTTCCACTATGGCTTGGGCTTCCTTTTCCACTGAGGAGTGGCGGATTTCTGAAGCGTGGAGTGTCCGGGAGAAAAAGGCCACGGGTCTGCCCGCTTGGTTGAAAGTGGCCGCCAGAGCTACATCAGATGCGTCGCTCTCGACTTGGAAGGGGAGGGACTCGTCGATTGCGTGCATCGTGGCCTTTACGATATCCACTTTGATGCGGCTGAAGGCCCCCCTGTCGACAGGGGGAAGGTAGTGGACTGGATTAACGGGCGGGCTTTGTCTGCATATTGGGGAACCCACTGGGCGTAGTACGAGAAGAAGCCCAGGCAGCGTTTCAGGGCTTTGGAGCAGTGGGGGAGGGGAAATTCCATAAGGGGGCGAATGCGTTCAGGGTCGGGGCCTATCACTCCATTACGCACTACGTATCCCAGGATGGTCAGACGGTTGGTACTAAACACGCATTTTTCCTCGGTATAGGTGAGGTTCAGGGCGTTAGCGGTCTGGAGGAATTTGCGGAGGTTGGCGCCGTGGACCTGCTGGTCATGGCCGCAGATGGTTACATTGTCGAAGTATGGGAACGTGGCCCGCAAACCGTGCTGGTCAACCATTCGATCCATCTCCCGTTGGAAGACTGTGACTCCGTTCGTGACGCCAAATGGGACCCTTAAAAAGTGGTAGAGCCGCCCGTCTGCCTCGAAGGCCGTGTACCTGCGGTCACTCGGGCGGATGGGAAGCTGGTGGTATGTGGACTTAAGGTCCACGGTGGAAAAGACCATGTACTGTGCAATCCAATTGACCATGTCGGATATGCGGGGGAGAGGGTACGCATCTAGCTGCGTGTACCTATTAATGGTTTGACTATAGTCTACGACCATCCTCTGCTTCTCCCCGGTCTTTACAACTACCACCTGAGCTCTCCAGGGACCATTGCTGGCCTGGATTATGCATTCCTTCAGCAGCCGCTGGACTTCAGACCGGATAAACGTCCGATCCTGGGCGATGTATCGTCTGCTCCTAGTGGCGACGGTGAGGTTCGCAAACAAGGAAGGCGGTTTAACCTTGAGGGTCGCGAGGCTGCAGATAGTGAGTGGGGGTATAGGGCCGCCGAATTGGAACGTTAGGCTCTGGAGGTTACATTGGAAATCTAACCCTAGGAGAGTGGGAGCGCAGAGGTGGGGAAGGACATAAAGCCAATAATTCTTAAACTACCTCTCTTGCACTGTTAGGTTCGCGATGCAGAACCCTTTGATCTCTACGGAATGGGATCCCGCTGCCAGGAAAATCTTTTGGGTGCTCGGCCGAATGGAAAGAAAACAGCATCTTACCGTATCCGGATGGATAAAACTTTCCGTGCTCCCAGAGTCGATCAGACATGGCGTCTCGTGGCTGTTGACCAGCACCGTTGTTGTTGCCATTTGGAGCGTCCGGGGCCGCGACTGGTCCAGGGTCACCGAAGCCAGTCGTGGTTGTTGCATCGGGGCGTTTTCTTCAGATCCCGTGGAGCCGTCTATGCTGGGGTCCTTGGCTATCAGCCAAGATGGCAGCGTCCATGGATCGCACGCTGTCGGGGGCGGACAAAATGGCCGCGTCCATGGATCGCACGTGGCCGGGGGGGGGGGTCACAAAATGGCGGCGCCCATCCTCCCCGCGTGGCGTCCGGGACCCAAAATGGCGCCGCCCGTTGGCCGCACATGGATCGTTGGGGGGGTTGAGTCTGCTGTCCCCATTCTCCCCCGGAGATTGCGGCGACCCCCCGGGACTGGCACACCGCTGAGTGGTGCCCCTTTTTGCCGCAGCTTTTACAGATGGCCGAGCGGGCCGGGCAGCGCTGCCGGGGGTGTTTCGACTGCCCGCAAAAATAGCAGCGGGGCTCACCCAGGTGGTCTGGTGCTCTGACCACGCAGGCTTGCGGAGGGGTGGGGGGGTGCCGGGGAGTCGGTCGCAACGGGGGTCCACGGAGCCCAAGGGGCTGCCGCGCGGTCGGGGCCGTAGGCACCGGCATTTTGTGAGGCCACGTCGAGGGAGGCCGCAAGGGCCCGTGCCTCTGTGAGTCCTAATGAGTCTCTCTCTTGCAGCCGCTGGCAAATTTGAGAAGAAGTCATACCTGCCACAAAAGCATCCCTGATTAGGAGCTCCGTATGTTCGTTTGCGCTCACCGATGGGCAGTTGCAGTTCCTTCCCAATATTAGCAGCGCACTGTAGAATTCGTCCAACGATTCTCCGGGGATCTGCCGTCTCATCGCGAGTTGGTGGCGTGCGTAGACTTGGTTTACGAGCCGAATGTAGACCCCTTTCAGCGTGGTGAGCGCCATCGGGAAATCCTCCGCGTCTTCGATGAGCGTGTAGATCTCCGGGCTCACCCTGGAATGCAGGACCTGCATTTTCTGGTCTTCTGTGGTCCGGCCAGTGGCCGTTCGGAGGTATCCCTCGAAGCATGCTAGCCAGTGTTTAAATACGGCCGCTGAGTTTGCTGCATGGGGGCTGATTCGCAGACACTCCGGGGCGATCCGGAGCTCCATCGTCTTTTTAAGTCTGCTTAATAAATTGTGGCGCAACCAATTACTCACAAGTCGAGAAGTGATGAAGTCAATCGAGGCTTTATTAAGCAAGACTTGTTCCCCAGCAGCTCAGTTACAGAATGCGGCTGCTGGGAGAACCGGGCTCTTATACTCCGCCTTACTGGGTGGAGCCAGCAGGCGGCAGATCCAATCAGTGTCTGTCTACCAATAGCCTCTCGGCATCACAGGTACCGTACTACCCCTAATACATACCACCACAAGCCTGTAATACATTCTTAGCAAACTTGGAGTTTAAAAATGACTGTATATGTTAATTGTTTGTCACCTTGAAATGGACAGAAGAGGGAACGATGGGAAATAGAAGCCCACTGTGTAACAAAAAATGTAATCAATAAAACTGTCCAACACAACTGCAAAAAATTTCTTCAGATTGTCCTGATCAGTCACTGTAGTTTTGGCGGATGATCGATGGAAAACCGAACTAGATTGCATGAACAGGACATCAGCAAAGTTACTCCGAACAATTGGGAGAACCTCAGAGGAAATCCCCAGAGTTCTGTGTTTTACTACAATTTCACTAAACAGTATAATGTACAGATAAAAGTAGAATTAAATCAGCAGTCAAGTCTATGGCTCTGCAACTTCAATGTTACAATTCAAGGTACTGGTCTTTATTGATTTGATCAGGAAACTTCTGTTGACAGGCAACTCACTTGTTTTTTGCTGTAATCTTTTAAAGCAGTTTCAAAGCCTTCCTCAAGACGCTCAAAAGCAATTCCTACATCCGTGGTCCACCATATGTGAGTGCCAGTCAAAGCCACTTGTGCGGGGTAATCAAACAACCACTGATCTCTCGATTTCTCTTCATATGCTGCTACTGCTTCCATGATTTCTTGCTGCACTGTGGTTTGCATCGTCTCCTCCAGATTGCGCAGCCAACATTCGGCCTAGTAATGAAGCAAAATACATCTTTGTTAGGAATTTAACTGTTTTCTTTTCTGTACTGTACATTGCTGGGTTCCAATGACAGGAAACCAAGGATTTATAACAACGCTAGTTAATTCAGTACACTGAGCAGCTCCTACATGCTTCCACTCTGCCCACGCGCCAGGGAGAACTCCATCACTTCCTGACATGTGACCTTTTAAGTAGCCATGTCATCACATCATCACTTAACCACTCAATCTAGATATATAAAACCCCGGTTACACCATGGGCAGAATTCGCCAATTTTGAGACTAAGTACGGTGGCGGGCGACTCCAGCAGTGCCTGTGGGATCCTACACCAGTTTCTTGCTTGGAACATGACTAATTATGCACAGGTGAGTTCCCCTCCAACTTGCCTGCAGCTGATTCATCCAACCGCTCTCAGCTGATGGATTCAAAGGGTCTGGCGCCATATTTAAATACCAGTCTGGCACACACATTTCACTCTCTCCAACCCATTTGTCTTCACCAGACCATGCAAGATGTTAGCAAGCCAGAGAGAAAAAGGTACCCGCCTCATGAAATCTGTTCCTCAATTCAACCACCTACCACCGAGCCCAGCGGACTGCATGAACCAGCTGGCAGATGTGTTCGCGGACATCTTTAACCTGTCCCTACTCCGCTTCGAAGTCCCCACCTGCTTCAAGAAGACCACATCATACAGGTGCCAAAGAAGAACCAGGCAACGTGCCTCAATGACGACCGCCCGGTGGCCCTGACTTCAGTCGTAATGACGTGCTTCAAGAGGTTGGTCATGAAGCGCATCACCTCCATACTCCCAGAGTGCCTTGATCCACTGCAATTCACATACCACCGCAACCGGTCCACAGAAGACGCCATTTCCCAGGCCCTACACTCATCCCTAGAGCATCTCGACAACAAGGAGTCCTACATCAGACTCCTATTTATTGACTACAGCTCCGCCTTCGACACCATAATCCCAGCCATGCTCATATCAAAGCTCCAAAACCTAGGACTTGGCTCCCCACTCTGCAACTGGATCCTCGACTTTCTGACCCACAGACCACAATCAGTAAGAATAAACAACAACACCTCCTCCACAATAGCCCTCAATACCGGGGCCCCACAAGGCTGCGTACTTAGCCCCCTACTATACTCCCTGTACACACACGACTGCATGGCAAAATTTGGTTCCAATTCCATCTACAAGTTTGCTGACGATATGACCATAGTGGGCCGGATCTCGAATAATGGCGAGTTAGAATACATGAGGGAGACAGAGAACCTAGTGGAGTGGTGCAGTGACAACAATCTATCCCGTAATGCCAGCAAAACTAAAGACCTGGTCATTGACTTCAGGAAGCAAAGTACTTTACACACCCCTGTCAGCATCAACGGGGCCGAGGTGGAGATGGTTAGCAGTTTCAAATTCCTAGGGGTACACATCTCCAAAAATCTGTCCTGGTCCACCTACGTCAACACTATCACCAAGAAAGCACAACAGCACCTATACTTTCTCAGGAAACTAAGGAAATTAGGCATGTCCACATTAACTCATACAGATGCACCATAGAAAACATCCTATCAGGCTGCATCACAGCCTGGTATGGCAACTGCTCGGCCCAAGACCACAAGAAACTTCAGAGAGTCGTGAACACAGCCCAGTCCATTACACAAATCTGCCTCCCATCCATTGACTCCATCTACACCTCCCGCTGCCTGGGGAAAGTGGGCAGCATAATCAAAGACCCCTCCCACCCGGCTTACTCATCCTTCCAACTTCTTCCATCTGGCAGGAGATACAAAAGTCTGAGAACACGCACAAACAGATCCAAAAACAGCTTCTTCCCCGCTGTTACCAGACTCCTAAACGACCCTCTTATGGACTGACCGCATTAACTACAAACCTAGTTACATTGTGTTCCTTGTGTTGCCCAATTATGTATTTTCTTTTTATTTCCTTTTCTTTTCATGTACTTAATGATCTGTTGAGCTGCTCACAGAAAAATACTTTTCACTGTACCTCAGTACACGTGGCAATAAACAAATCCAATAAACAAATCCACACAGGGGTGTGGTGTTAAGCCTGCAGATAATATTCTGTGTACTCAGCAGTGTGACCGCCCATCAGCAGGTGGCGTCAGACATCAGTCAGGTGACATCCGGCTGCCAGCAGAAGGTTGTACGGTGTACCCGAGGACAGGCGTACATAAGGGTAGTTCCAGGAGAGTGTAATGTAACTATTTTTAAAAAAAATATTTTTATACAAATTTTTACATATTTTCAACACACAGCTCCTCCAGCCCTACCTGTGCCCCAGGCCCAGCCACCTGCTCCTCCTCCACCCTCAGGAACCTTAGCCAATCCAAAAATCGACGCATTCCCCCCTCCTCCGTCGGGGGCTCAGACCCATACAGCCCCTCATAAAAGTCTCTAAATACCCCATTTATTCCCACCGCACTCCGCACCGTGTTCCCTCCTTTATCCCTAACTTCCCCAATCTCCCTCGCTGCCTCCCACTTCCGAAGCTGGTGTGCCAACATCCGACTAGCCTTCTCCACGTACACATACACCGCCCCTTGCGCTTTCCTCCACTGCACCTCTGCCTTCTTGGTGGTCAACAGGTCGAACTCGGCCTGGAGTCTTCGTCGCTCCTTGAGACGTCCCTCCTCGGGGACTTCTGCATACCTCCTATCCACCCTTAAAATCTCCCCCACCAATCTCTCCCTCTCTCTCCTCTCCTTCCTCTCCTTGTGGGCACTAGTGGAGATTAGCTCTCCCCTAATCTCCGCCTTCAGCGCCTCCCAGACCACCCCCACCTGCACCTCCCCATTATCGTTAGCCTCTAGATAGCTTTCAATGCACCCCAGGATCCGCCCGCTCACCTCCTCATCCGCCAGGAAGCCTACATCCAGGCGCCACAGCGGGCGCTGGTCCCTCTCCTCCCCTAGCTCCAGCTCCACCCAATGCGGGGCATGGTCTGAGATGGCTATGGCCGAATACTCCGTGTCCTCCATCCTCGGGATTAGTGCCCTGCTCATAACGAAGAAGTCTATCCGGGAGTAGGCTTTATGGACGTGGGGAAAAAAAGAACATTCCCTGGCCCCCGGCCTGACAAACCTCCATGGGTCCACTCCTTCCATCTGGTCTATAAACCCCCTCAGCACCTTGGCTGCCGCCGGCCTCTTACCTGTCCTGGACCTGGAGCGGTCCAATGTGGATCCAGTACCGTGTTAAAGTCCCCGGCCATTATCAAGCTCCCTGCCTCCAGTCCGGAATCCGGCCCAACATGCGCCGCATAAATCCGGCATCGTCCCAATTCGGGGCATATACATTCACAAATACCACCCGTACCCCCTGCAGCTTACCACTCACCATCACATACCTACCTCCATTGTCTGCCACGATGATCAGCGCCTCAAACGACACCCGCTTCCCCACCAAAATCGCCACCCCTCGATTCTTTGCGTCCAACCCCGAGTGGAATACCTGCCCTATCCACCCCTTTCTCAGCCTGACCCGATCTGCCACCCTCAAATGCGTCTCCTGGAGCATAACCACATCTGCCTCCAGTCCCTTCAGGTGGTCAAACACACGGGCCTTCTTGTCCGGCCCGTTCAGGCCTCTCACATTCCAAGTTATCAGCCGGATCAGGGGCCTTCCCGCCACCCCCCCCCCGCCGATTAGCCATCCCCTTTTCTATGCCAGCCACGTGCCCGCGCATCACACCCTCTCCATTCCCCCCAGCGGCGGACCCCTGCCCCAACTCTCTCTCCGAGCTCCAGCTCCCCTTTGGCCAATGCAGCAGCAACCCAGTTCCCCCCACCCCTCCCCAAAGCTAGGTCCCCCCCTAGCTGCGTTGCTCCCCCCATAGCACTTCCGTAAGTCAGCTGACTCCTGCTGACCCCGGGCACTCCCCCCACTCCATCGACCCCCCCAATGTGGTAGTCTCCCCCCCCTCCTGTCCATCAGCGGGCGCTCCTCTCCAACACCACCCTTCCTCCTCGGCCCCGCCACCTTCCTTCCCCAGCGCGGGAAAAAGCCCACGCTTTCCATCAAACCGGCCCCGCCCTCTCTCGTGCAGCTCCCTTTTGCTGCCTAATACCAGCTCCCCCACCTCGGACCTCCCATCTCCCCTCCCCCCAATGGGGCCCCGGCATTCCAACCACCGACGCCGACACTCTCACAAAACCCCCACTTCGAACCATTTCACCCTACCGCACCCAGCACCCAAGGAAACAGTACAGAACAGAACAGAACATCCCCCAAAGCACAGTAACCACAGTAACCCCCCCGCGACATCCCCTCACAACCGACCCTCAGTCCGTGTCCAACTTTTCGGCCTGGATAAAGGTCCATGCCTCCTCCGGCGTCTCAAAGTAATGGTGCCGGTTCTTAAACGAGACCCACAGTTGCGCCGGCTGCAGCAACCCAAATTTCATCCCCTTCCGATGCAGAACCGCCTTTGCCCGATTGTACCTGGCCCTCTTCTTGGCCACCTCCACGCTCCAAACCTGGTATATACGGACCTCTGCATTCTCCCACCTGCTGCTCCGCTCCTTTTTTGCCCATCTTATGACACACTCCCTGACCACCAAGCGGTGGAACTGCACCAATGATGCCCGCAGCGGCTTGTTAGACTTGGGCCTCCTCGCCAGGACTCGGTGGGCCCCATCCAGCTCCAGGGGCCTCGGGAAGGCACCCGCACCCATCAACATGTTCAACATCGTGACCACGTATGCTCCAGCATCCGACACCTCCACTCCCTCCGGGAGACCCAGAATCCGCAGGTTCTTCCTCCTCGACCGATTGTCCATGTCCTTGAACTTCTCCTGCCATTTCTTATGCAGTGCCTCCTGCGCCGCTACCATCACTGCCAGGCCCAATATCTCATCCTCATTCTCCGAGGCCTTCTGCCGCACCTCCCAGATCGCCGCCCCTTGGGCCTTCTGGGTCTCAACCAGCTTGTCGATCGAAGCCTTCATCGGCTCCAGCAGCTCTGCTTTCAATTCCGTGAAGTAGCACTTGAGAAACTCCTGCTGCTCTTGCGACCACTGCACCCTCACTGCCTGGTCTCTACCCGCCGCCATCTTGGTTTTCCTCCCTCGCACTTTTCGCTGCACCAAAATCACTTTTTTCACCACTCCACTCCTGGTCCAATCCATACAGTGCCAGGGAAATCGTACTGTCATCTTCCCACACTGGGAACCATCGAACAAATGCCGCTGGGGCCCCTAAAAAGAGCCCAAAAGTCCGTTTCTGGTGGGAGCTACCAAACCTGTGACTTAGCTCAGCATAGCCACAACCGGAAGTCCTCCGAGTCTAATGTAACTCTATGATAACTTGGTCTATATAAGATACTAATCATCACCTTACCACGTGTAGATTAATAAATCATCGTTCTGGCTAAGTCACCAGCAGTTCTGTAAAATCATTGCAAGACAAGTTCACGGAACACTACATGGTACCAGAAGTGCTGATGATTTGAGGGTAACATCGTAAAAAGCGAAGTCAAATCGGCTGAAAAAGCAGCCTTTGGCGACTCAATGCAGTAAAAGACACTAAATTTTGAGATGGAAGGTTTAGAAGCATCACACGTATCAGGTAACGTAGACGGAAACTGGCGTGTCTTCAAACAGCAGTTTAAGCTCTATGTATCAGCCCTTGGCCTGCAGGCACAGCCTGGCGAAAAACGAATTGCGTCGCTGCTCACGGTGGCGGGTCCACAAGCAATTGAAATATATAATACTTTTGCTTTTGATAATAAACAGGAGAGCAAGAGATATGATGAAGTCATTGGGTACTTTGATCGACATTGCTCCCCCAAAAAGAATGAAACATTTGAGAGATACATTTTTCGTACGTGTACCCAGAAACCAGGTGAATCGTTCGACAGTTTTGTCACTGAGTTGAGGCTGAAGGCCCAGTCCTACAATTTCAGTAGTTTGAAATCTTCAATGATCTGCGTCCAAATTGTGTTTGGTATATCAAATGATAAGCTCCGCGAGAGGTTGCTGCAGAAGATTTGATATTGGAACAAGCAATAAAGATTTGCCATGCAATTACGAGCCTGGAGGAGCTGGCAACAGCGCCGCTGCCGCTCCCTCCAATGAGCCCGGTGATGGCAGCTACCCTCAAAATTTGGGGGCAATGGAGGCGGCACAGGGGGGAAGTGGGGGCCTCGGTGTGGACCCCGATATGGGGGAACCACCGGTTTGTTCCAGGGAGAATAGATGGAGGGTTTTTGGGGTGGCACAGGGCAGGGATAAGAAGGTTGGGGGACCTGTTTGTGGATGGGAAATTCGCGAGCCTGGGTGAGCTGGAGGAAAAGTACGGGCTCCCCCCGGGAAACACCTTTAGGTATCTACAGGTAAGGGCGTTTGAGAGGCGGCAAGTGGTGGAATTCCCGCTGCTGCCGCCACGCACGGTACAGGACAGGGTGCTCTTGGGGGTGTGGGTTGGAGAGGGGAAGATTTCGGCAACATACCATGTGATGCAGGAGGAGGAGGAGGCCTCAGTGGAGGAGCTTAAAGGTAAGTGGGAGGAGGATTTGGGGGAGGAGATCGAGGAGGGGAAGTGGGCAGATGCCCTAGGGAGGGTGAACTCTTCCTCTTCGTGCGCGAGGCTCAGCCTCATACAGTTTAAGGCGCTGCACAGGGCACACATGACCGGGACCAGGTTGAGCCGGTTTTTTAGGGGTGAGGACAGGTGTGTTAGGTGCTCAGGGAGCCCAGCAAACCACACCCATATGTTCTGGGCATGCCCAGCGCTGGAGGAATTTTGGAAGGGTGTAGCGAGGACAGTGTCGAGGGTGGTAGGATCCAGGGTCAAACCAGCCTGGGGGCTCACAATATTTGGAGTTGCAGAGGAGCCGGGAGTGCATGAGACGAAAGAGGCCGCATTTCTGGCCTTTGTGTCCCTGGTAGCCCGGCGAAGGATTCTTCTTCAGTGGAAGGATGCGAGGCCCCCAAGCGTGGAATCCTGGATCAACGACATGGCGGGGTTTATTAAATTGGAGAGGGTGAAATTTGCCTTAAGGGGATCGGTGCAAGGGTTTTTCAGGCGGTTGCAACCGTTCTTAGACTTCCTGGCAGAACGGTAGACAATGGTCAGCGGCAGCAGCAACGGGGGGGGGGGGGGGGGGGGTTCTATTTTATTTTTGTTTGTCTATGCTGAGGGATCTGAGGGGTGTATATATTTGCTATGTTTGCTATGTGTTTCGGCGGGTGTTCATTTATTCTTTATGTATATGGGGGAGAGGGGCACTGGGTTGTTTTGTTTTGTATTTAATTCTATTGGGTTCCCTTTACATTTTGGTGTTAATATTTTGTGAAAACTTTAATAAAAATTATTTTTCAAAAAAAAAGATTTGCCATGCAAATGTGTTAGCTGCACAGCAAATCAGCACACTCAAATCGAAGCATTTTGGCACCAAGATAGAGGAAGACACCAGTACCATTAGCACTGCGACGCACGTCATAAAGAAACGTGGTCTCAGTGCAGGCGGCCATTTTAAGAGGCCAACAGGAACCGCCCAATGTGCCAGAAATGTGGCAATCGACATGACCCATTTCAATGTCCGGCCTTTGGAAAAGTCTGTTCCAGATGTGGCCATGTTTGTCATTGGTACGAGGCGACCGCGACATCCGAACGAGAGCCAACCCTTTGCACAGGCTGAACGCATAGCCAAAAGTCGTTGATCGACCGGGATTGCCGGTACGCTACAGTTCGGAAAAGATAGAAACGTTCGGTGAATGTGAACTTGAGTTTCAGTGTGCATGACACAACGCACATATTAGTTTTATATTGTGGACATGAGAATCGAGTCCATCAAAGGGCCGAATGTATGTGAATCCCTGAACCTAGCTGAGCGACTATACGTTCTGGAAAATGGGTGGTCAGCCGAGTTTAACAAATCCCAGCGAGACATGATAGTGCAGTAACTTGATGAGAATCCAGCACAGGTCCAGGTGGAGGACAACAAATCAGATGAAGAAACAGAAGAGCCCAAGAGCATTCCAAACTTCTGGTTAACAGTCTTCAAGAAGGTGCATGTACTCAGTGGCATGATACATGAGCATGATGAGTCCGTATTAAAGCACCTACAAGATGTGAATGTTAAATGTTAAAAGCATGAACAGTCGAGGAGCTTCACTCTGGAGTTTAAGTTCGCGCCTAGTGAGTACTTTACAAATGAGGTGACTACAAAAGCATACCGGATGGAATCGCAGCCTGACAAGCTTGGATCTTCATTCCTTGACGAACTAGATTTGTTATGTTATGCTGTTTGATTAACATAAATTGCTACTGACCACAGGCGACGTTGAAAGGCACTGCAATCCTTGAAGTAAGTTGAAAGGATTTATTCATTAACAACAACTAGGTAGATGAGGTCGACATTCTGCTGATCTAACTCTAGTAACTCAGTGATAAGACTAACTGTACAACTGGGATCTGGGCCACATGTGGTGATCCAGCCTGAGATCCACACTACTCTGGTGCTAATCCTACAGTCCCTGCCAGGAGTGAGAGGGAGGATCTAGTGTGTGTCTGGTTTTATAATGAGTTGTGTAGTGCCCTCTAGTGGTCGTGCCACAGCCGGGTGTTCTGATTAACCCCTTAGTTACATGTCAGTCTACATATCATTACAGATATCATGGGGTGCACAGACTGCCAGATCAACTGGAAGAAAGGAAAAATGTCACATTGAAAACAATTAAAACAAAGTCGAAGCACAAAGGTTGGGATACTTGCAAAACAGTTACGAAAACTGAACCAAATGACTCAATCTTTAATTTTGTCAGTCTTCCTGAAGTTCCACGGTATGGAATGTTAAATAAAAGTTCGGCAGCAAAACTCGATGCTGACTTTGAAATTGGCTGCCTCCTGCACGAACACATAATTCCGTGTGCAATGTTGTATTTTACAAGGAAAATTATTGCAGAAGACACTGAGTCCGATGATGAATACTACGAAGATATATATGATGACTATGAAGATGATGTGGAAACTAAAGACGTGGAAGGTGAGCCAGATTAAGACGACTATGAAATGTTCGCAAATCTATTTTGCAGAAGTAATGGCGAGCTCTATGAAGGGGCCCGAAGCGCTGCTCCGGTAGTTTGGCGAGAATGACGAGGTGGTCACAAGGGGTGCCCAGACCGCGCAGGACACCAAAAAGTGTGAGAGCTCTGAGGTGGCGCACTCCGAAATGAAAAGTGAGATTGAAGTGGCTGACACCTATGAGGAACAGCTCTGGAATAAGCTAACAGTAGAAGACATTGTACCAATCTTGGCGAAGCCTGCTCCAGAGGCACATTGTGAATCGTCTCAGGCCTCTGAAATGGTTCCGATAGCTGACTCCCTGATCCTCGAGGCTACTCCACCGGAAGATGAGTTGGAGAAGCTGATGACTCTATCGCTATGTAGCTCGACGGATCACACATATATACTAGAGCAAGACCAGGATGAACCATCGACTGGATCGTCAGAGCTAGAGAATGTTTGTATTGTGATGAGGAGCCATTAATCATTGTTCCAACAAGGCAAGAAGGGGCAGAACCTGATGTTATAGGTTGACTATAGGTTGAACCTGATGACTTCCACCCAGGCACCAGAGAGCGGGGCTCTCCAACCTCCAGTTCAGGGCACAGAATTAGGCGTGGCTACAGAATGCCTCGGAAGCACGCCTACGCTACAGGTCCCAACTGAAGATCCGCACACCTCTATCCACAGGATGCAGACCAGCACGAGAACAGGGGTGCAAACCCAAACATAAATATAAAAGAACTCGCCAAATGATCATTAAAACAAAAAAGAGGAAAAGGAGAAGAATGAAAGAGCTAGCACATCCCACTGATGAAAACAAAAGAGATATCGATTTTATAACTGACAAGACAGAGAACATACAATGAAGCAGCAAACAGCAACGTTGGAAGAAGCAAAAAAAAGAAAAATCTGGTGACGCACATGTGGCCATCAAGGATACAAGTGTTATGGGCTAGGGTTTAGAGAACCCCAGCGTGTATCATGGAGTTCACCTGACCCACAACTTTTACGAGATTGTGGTATGGGGAGCACATGGCACACCCTACAGGTGTGGTATAGCAGAAATTGAAAAGTATTTTTTAAAGCAAAACAATGTTTATTCTATGAACTCAAGTTAACCTTTTTAAAACATACACTGAACATCTTAGCAACCATCAATTCAAATACAACCTCCAAAGAATACAACACTAAATAATCCTTAAGCTTTCCTTTTAACATCCATAAGACATTTAAAAAAAACTTTTAACAGAAGCACATCAGGTTTAAATTCACTACTGAGAACAGTTATCACAATTCACCAAATGATCAAGAGATAGTCTTTACATGGCAGAGAGAACAACATTGCACCTTATTTGGCTGGCTGCAGCTCCAACACTAAAACGAAACCAAAAAAACACAGACACACCCAAACTTTTCTCAAAGTGAAACTAAAAAGCAGAGCCAGAGTTCAGCTCCACCCACACTCCGACATCACTGCAGTAACAGGAGCAGACAAACATTTCTTAAAGTGACATTCTCATGACACAAGGTATTGTGTCAAAAAGATACGAAGCAGGAGACCGGCACGCAAACCAGTCTTCAAAACGCTGGCCACAACCCAAGTGATCACAGGGGCGCTCCCGTGAGGGAGGCACAACGAGCTGTGCAGAAGGGACATACACCGAGCAGGCATATCATGTCTATGGACACACTAGTTAAATTTACTTACATTTTATCTTCCGGTGGCGGCGATGTGCTGAGCGGATGCATATCAGGTGGCTTTCCTCCCAATCGGACCCAATGTAGTTAATTTACCAGAGATTTTGGCCTAAAAAGCCTCCTGAAACCCACCCAAACACAAAAGACACAGAAGAAGATGCCTGCCAACAATAGATCAAAGGGACGGGGAGAAATTAAAAGCAGCAGTGAAGGAAAGGAGCATGAACAACGGGCGAACGGACAGGCAGCCCACAAGGCAAGGCGGAGGGAGACCCAGGCAAACCAGGAGGGGGAAAGATCCGCGATGGAGCAGGATCAAGATACGACAACACCCCCCCCCCCCCCCCCCCCCACACACACACACACAGGGGGACGGATGAAGGAACGTGTTAAGAAAGGAACTGGACAGAACTTGCGCCTAAGAGCGCGAACTTGCCCAACCGAGCCCCCCCCCCCCTGCACAGCATGAGAGTGCAGCGGCAGAAGAGAAGCGGCAACCCGGACCGCGAAGCTGGAGACGTACGCGCTCGGCGCGGAGCCAGCGACCGAGAGAGACGCCCCCCATGGACCGGCAGCGACCACTTGGTGAGCGGCGAAACAAAGAGGGACTCCCGTCCAGAATAGGAAACTTCTCTTGCGAACCCCAACCGCCAACCCCCCCCCCCCCCCCCGACCCAGTGGGAGGGAAGGGAAAAGAGTAGCAGAAAGGGGGGAAAAAAGAAAAGAAAGAAAGGAAGGAAGGGAACCAACCACAACCACTACCCCCCCAAACAAAAAAAAAGAAACCCGAAGCCAGAGGCAGACCCAGCGAGAGCAGAGGAGCGGGGGAAAGGGAGAGCAACCTCAGGGTAAGGAACAACAGCGGGGAAAGAGAAAGAGAGACAGATGGCTGGAGGAAAGAAAAACACCAAAGCGAAGGGATGGCGAGATGCAAGCAGCTGGTAAATGTGTACGCTCCCAACTGGGATGACACAGAATTCATAAAGAAGACCATGGCAAAAATCCCCGACCTTGACACACACCGACTGATCATGGGGGGGCGACTTCAACTATGTACAGGACCCACTGACCGACCGATCAAACGCCAGAGCAGGGAAAAAGACTGGTATGGCTAGGGAACTAGGAGCATTTATGGAGCAGATGGGGGCGGTGGACCCATGGAGGTTTCATACTTCTCAAAAGTACACAAGGTATACACCCGCATCAACTTCTTTGCAGTGGGGAAATCGGTGCTTCCAGGGATCACGGGAACGGAGTACTCCGCGATCGTTATCTCTGACCACGCTCCACACTATATGGATGTGAGGTTGGAGACAGGCCGTGCCCAGCACCCCACATGAAGGCTGGACACGGATCTCCTGGCCGACAAGGCCTTCTGTCAAAAAACATTGCGGGCCATAGGCGACTACATTAGTAACAGCCAAAACGGGGAGGTCTCACCCTCCACGTTCTGGGAGGCACTGAAGGCCGTGATTAGAGGAGAGATCATAGCCTACAAGGTAAGCAGAGATAGGGAAGAGAGGGTGGCCAGGCAACAACTGGTGGACTCCATCCTGGAAGTCGACAGAAAATACTCCGAGGCCCCGACTGCAGAGCTGCTGGCGGAGAGAAAAAAACTGCAAATGGACTTTAACCTGCTATCCACTAGGAAAGCAGTGTACCAACTCCGCCAGACACGGGGGACCTTCTACGAACACGGAGTCAAGGCTGGCCGCCTATTGGCACACCAGCTGAGAAAGCAGGCAGCCACAAGGGAAATAGCGCAGGTAAAGGATAGCAGAGGCAGACTGGCAACAGAACCAAAGGAGGTCAATCGGGTATTTGAGACCTTCTACCGGGGACTGTACACCTCCGAGCCTCCCAATGGGGGCGCGGTAATGACACAGTTCCTAGACGGACTGGAACCACCAGTTGTGGGGGAAGACAGACGGGGGGAGCTGGAAGCACCAATAGACCTGGGAGAAATCATGGAGAGCATCAGCTCCATGCAGGCGGGGAAGGCACTGGGACCCGACGGGTTCCCGGCGGACCTCTACAAAGAATTTGCACCAGTCCTGGCCCCACACTTCAGGGACATGTTCGCGGACTCACTGGCAAGGGGCACCCTACCCCCCACGCTAGCGCAGGCCACAATTTCACTGATATCCAAAAAAGATAAAGACCTGACGGAATTTGGATCATACAGACCCATTTCACTGCTGAACGTGGATGCGAAAATACTCGCAAAGGTCCTGGCCAAAAGGCTGGAGGGCTGTGTACCAGAGGTGGTCGCAGAGGACCAAACGGGCTTTGTCAAGGGTAGGCAGCTCACAGCGAATATCAGAAACGGCCAAGAACAGATTCCGTTACCTGGGGATCCAAACAGCCAGAGACTGGACACAGATCCACAAGTGGAACCTGATCAGCCTGGTGGAGGAAGTAAGAAAAGACCTTCAACGGTGGGGCTCACTCCCACTCTCCCTGGCGGGGAGAATGCAGACGATCAAGATGAACATACTGCCAAGGTTCCTCTCCCTGTTTAGATCCATCCCGATCTTCATCCCCAAGGCCATTTTCCAAAACGTAGACAGTCTAATCATGACGTTTGTGTTGGGGGGTAAGAACCCGAGAATTCCCAAACCGACACTGCAAAGAGGAAAAGCTTTACTGAACTTACAATACTACAACTGGGCAGCAACAGTGTAAAAAGTGAGGGGATGGGTACAAGAACCCGACACAGATTGGGTACAAATGGAGGAGGCATCCTGTTAAGGAATGACCCTCCGGGCCCTGGCTACAGCAGCACTTCCATCCTCCTCAGCAAGATACACAACAAGCCCAGTGATAGCGGCCAAGCTGAGAACGTGGACTCAGTTGAGACAGCACTTCCGGATAACCAAAATGTCCCCCATGGCCCCCATGTGCGGCAATCACAGATTCACCCCAGCCATACTAGATACCACTTTCAAAAGGTGGAGGCGGGACTAGGGCACACTGACAGTCGGGGACTTCTACGTAGGGCGCAGACTGGCGACACTGGACGAACTGACGACGAAGTGGAAACTAGCAAATGGACAGGAATTGAGACACCTCCAAATAAAACACTTCCTCCGCAAAGAGACAGTAGGGTACCCCGGGGCCCCAGAAAACACACTACTAGAGGACCTGATAGGCATAAGCAGCGAGAAGGGGGGGCTATGTGGGAAAATATACAGACAGCTACTGGGCAGAACTCGAACACCACTGGACGAGACCAGACAAAAATGGGAGGACAAACTGGGGACAGAGGTAGGGTGGGGACTCTGGAGCGAAGCACTGAGCAGGGCGAACTCAACCTCCTCCTGCGCAAGGCTCAGCCTAATGCAGCTCAAAGTGGTGCACAGAGCGCACCTGACCAAACCCGAATGAGAAGGTTCTTCCCCGAGGTGGAGGACAAATGTGAGCGGTGCCAGAGGGGCCCGGCCAACCACACCCACATGTTTTGGGCTTGCCTCAAGCTTGCTGGGTTCTGGACAGCCTTCTCCGAGGCAGCCTTCTCCAAGGGCAGCACGGTAGCACAAGTGGATAGCACTGTGGCTTCACAGCGCCAGGGTCCTGTGGCTCTGGGAGCGTGTCGTCTTCAGCTTCATCGCATCCGGATGGGCCAGTGGGAGGACAGATCATCCTGGAAAGGGGGCAGCGGTGGTGTGCACCGGTGAAAAAATGGTTGGGGTTGGTGGGGGTGGGGATCCAGCGGGGGCCAGATCCTGGAGGTAGACCGTGTCTTGTCGGCCATCAGGGTGCGCCACATAGGCGTACTGGGATTAGCATGGAGGAGATGTACCCTCTCAACCAGTGGGTCCGACTTGTGAGCCCGTACGTGTTTGCGGAGTAGGACGGGTCCGGGGCTGCCAGCCATGTTGGGAGCGAGGTCCCCGAGGAGGACTTCCTAGGGAAGGCAAGGAGACGTTCATTAGGTGTATCGTTGGTAGTAGTGCACAGTAGTGATCGGATGGAGTGAAGTGCATTGGGGAGGACCTCCGGCCATCGGGACACTGGGAGATTCTTGGGCCGTAGGGCCAGTAGGACGGCCTTCCAGACCGTGCTGTTCTCCCTCTCTACCTGCCCGTTTCCCCGGGGGTTGTAACTGTTCGTCCTGCTGGAGGCAATGCCCTTGCTGAGCAGGAATTGACGCAGCTCGTCACTCATGAAGGAGGACCCCTAACAATGCACGGTAAAAATTGTCCAGTGATTCCCCTGGGATCTGCCGTCTGGTAGCTAAATGATGCCGAGCGTATACCTGATTCACAGTGTGGACGTAGTGCTCTTTTAACAAAGTCATGGCGTCCTTGAAACCGTCCGCGTCTCCGATAAGCGTGTAGATTTCTGGGCTCACCCTTTAGTGGAGGACTTGCATTTTCTGTTCCTCCGTGGGGGTAGTCGGGGCCATCCTGATGTACCCTTGAAACATGCCAGCCAATGTTTAAAAGTTGCTGCTGCATTTGCCGCATGGGGGTTGATTTGTAGACACTCTGGCTTGTTGCGGAGAGCAGCCATTCTTCAATTCTTGTTTATCAAATTGATGCACGATCACGACTGAAGCGAGATTGTAGTCCAATTGAAGGCTTTAATGAACAAATAGTTACCCCAGCAGCTCCGGTACAGAATGACTGCTGTGGGTGAAACACAGACTCTTATGCTCCGCCTGCTGGGCGGAACCAGCAGGCAGGTTCTACCACTCATACTACAGTATAAGGTACATCCCACCTAGGTACCTCGATACCCCTAATATAGTCTACCACAGCAGGGTCCTCCCCACCCTCGGCACCTTCCCCGCCCATACAAAGTCCGAGACGATTGTGTCCACTTTCCGACAAAAAGGCCTTTGGTATAAAGAGCGGGAGAACCTGAAAGATGAACAAGAATCTCGGCAGAATATTCATTTTCACCACTTGGACCCTCCCTGCCAACGTTAAGTGCAGTGTGTCCCACCTCCTAAGATCCTCCCTGGCCTCCTCCACCAGCTTTGTTAAATTCCACTTATGGAGCCCATACATTCCCTCGCTACCTGAATCCCTAAATACCTAAATCTATCCCTTGCTACCGTAAATGGCATCCCCCCCTAAATTAGCCCGCTGTGCCAGCTCATTCACCGGGAATACTTTGCTTTTCCCTACATTCAGCTTGTACCCCAAGAACCCTCCAAACCTCCCCAACAGGCCCATAAGCCTTCCCATGCTCTGCAACGGATCCGAAACATACAGCAAGAGGTCAGCGGCATAGAGCGACACCCGATGCTCCCTCTGTCCCCTCATTACCCCGTGCCATTCTGCCGACCCCCTGACAGCCATCACCAATGGCTCTACGGTCAGCGCAAACAGCAGCACCGACAGCGGGCACCCCTGCCTCGTACCCCCGTGTAAGTCAAAGCTTCGCGAGCTCATATCATTCGTCCTCACCCTCGCTCTTGGCGCCACATACAGCAACCGCACCCATGTCACAAATCTCGGCCCAAACCCAAACCTTCCCAAAACTTCGAACAAGTACCGCAACTCCACCCGATCAAATGCCTTCTCCGCGTCCATGGACACCACCACCTCCGGTACCAGAGCCCCCGGCAGATTCATCACCACATTCAACAGCCGTCTTATATTACTCGCGAGCTGCCTGCCCTTCACGAAGCCTGTTTGATCTTCTGCAACCATCCCGGGACACAGTCCTCCATCCTCCCCGTCAACAACTTAGCCAATACTTTCATATCCTTGTTCAATAGTGATATGGGTCTATACGATCCAAATTCCACCGGATCCTTCCGTTTTTGGGGATTAGTGTGGTTACTGCCTGCGTCATCGTCTCTGGCAGCCAGTGCTTCATTAAACGCCCCCAACAGATGTGATGCCATGTCCGCTGAAAATTCCTTCTAGAATTCCGCTGGGTACCCATCCGGCCCAGGGGCCTTCCCCGACTTCTTACCCCTGATACTATCCAGCACCTCCCTCAGCCCCAGGGGCTCCTCCAACACCTGCCTCTTTGCTTCCTCCACCTGGGGAAATTCCAGCTCGACCAGAAACCGCCCCATGTCCCCCTCCTCTCCTCCCAGATCCGCCTCATAAAGTCCCTGGTAATCCTCTCTAAATGCCTCATTTATCTTCCCTGGCTCTGACACCACATCCTCAGCCCCAGTCCATATCTTCAATATTTCCCTGGACGCAGCCTGCTTCCTCAGCTGGTGCGCCAGCATGCAGCTCACCTTCTCCCCATACTCATTTTGCACCCCTCTTGCCCTACGCAGTTGCCCTACCGCCCTCCCTGTTGTCAGCCTGTTAAACTGCCCCTGCAACTTTTTCCTCCTCGCCAATCCCTCCACGGTGGGCACCCTCGAATATTCCCTGTCCACCTCCACTATCTCGCTCACTCGATGGTCATGTTCCGCCCTCCTTTCCTTCTTCACGAACCGTAAACAAAATAATTTCTCCCCGGACCACTGCCTTCAGTGCTTCAAAAAAAATGCCCGCCGACACCTCCCCATTCTGATTCAACTCCACATAATCCCTAATCGCCAACCGCACCTTATCACAAAAACCTCCATCCGCCAGGAACCCTGAGTCAAACCTCCACGCCGGCCTCTGCTCTCGTCCCGTACTGACCGAATCTCCAGCCAGTGGGGTGCATGGTCCGAGATAACTATCCCCCCATACTCTGCCCACTCCACCCCAAACAAAATCTCCCGACTCACTACAAAGTAGTCAATCCTCGAATCCAGTTTATGGACGTGTGAAAAGAAGAAATACTTCCTTCCCCCTGGGTTCTGAAAACGCCATGGGTCCACCATACCCATTCTTCGATAAACCTCCCCAGCTCCCTCGCCATTTGTACCATACCCATCGACTTGGGCTCGACCTATCCACCCTCGACACAGTTAAAATCTCCTCCCATGATCAACTGGTGCATGGCCAAATCCGGGATTGCTGCCAGCAACCCCCTCATAAAACCCACATCAGCCCAATTTGGGGCATACACATTTACCAACACTACCGGTGCCACTTCCAATACTCCAGTCACAATCACATATCTCCCACCCGGATCCTTCCCTCTCACAAATCCCATTTTTTTGCTCATTAAAATCGCCACACCTCTCGATTTCAAAAACAAACCCTGTGTGAAAAAAGTGCCCAACCCACCCCTTCCTTAACCTAACCTGGTCCTTCACACGTACCGGTGTGTCTCCTGCAGAAAGACAACCCCCACTTTCAAGCTCCTGAGGTGCACAAACACCCGTGACCTTTTAATCGGCCCATTCAGTCCCCGGACGTTCCACGTAACCAACCTTACTTGGTTGCGCCTTCAATCCCCTCTACCGTCCGTCATCTTCCCTACTTAACTCCCGCCCCCTTAATTCCACCCTATACATAGCCCATCCCAGATGGCCCCTTTCTCCGCCCTTGACCATGTCATCTCTCACCCCCCCACTTCTCCTCTCCCCCCTCCACCCGGCCACCCCTCTTGGCCTTCTCCCCCACCACCTCACTTCCGTTCACCAGCATAACCTGCTAGCGCGGCTGCCCCTGCCCAATGGCACCTCCGAATGACCTCCCCCTCCCTCTCCCCCCCACTCCTCAGCTCAAGGAGGAAGACTCCTTAAAAGTTTGCGGCCTGGGAGAGGTAAGTACTGTTTAACAACCTCCTTACCTTGCAGGTCAGCTGTTAGTTTCGGGAGATCAGTTTCGGGAACAGGCCTATTGGCTGACTGTAAATCAGGAAGGATACAAAAGGTGTGGCTGAAGTGCCTTTAGAAGCAGAGTGCTGGAAGCAAACAGAGTGTATCTGAGTTTGGGTAAGGCTGAGTTCGGGTAAGAGGTGAGTGAGGGCTGTGTTTTTTTTTGGAGTTTGGTGTTTGGGGTTGAGTTTCCCAAAAAAAAAAACAATTGATTAAGTAAATTAATTAACTGGTTAAGGGAATTTGGTGCTCATCTCAAGGAAGTGCAGAGAAGCAGACCTGTGAGGGAGTCTCGGGAGCAATTACATCACAGCCAGCAGGTAAGTGATTGGCTTGTGACTGATAAGTGATTTTTTTATCTTTTCTCTCTTTGACTTTCTCTTAGCTGTGTAGTGTAGTTCAAATTTAACTTCAGGTTTAAGTCATGGCAGGAGAGCTCAGACCCGTGTCATGCTCCTCTTGTGAGATGTGGCAATTCAGGGACCCTTCTGGTGTCCCTGACTCCTTCATCTGCAAGAAGTGTGTCCAACTGCAGCTCCTGTTAGACCGCTTGACGGCTCTGGAGCTGCGGATGGACTCACTTTGGAGCATCCGCGATGCTGAGGAAGTTGTGGATAGCACATTCAGTGAGTTGGTCACACCGCAGATTAAAATTACTGAGGCAGATAGGGAATGGGTGACCAACAGACAGAGGAAGAGTAGGAAGGCAGTGCAGGGATCCCCTGCGGTCATCTCCCTCCAAAACAGATTTACCGTTTTGGAAACTGTTGGGGGAGATGGCTCACCAGGGGAAGGTGGCAGCAGCCAGGTTCATGGCACCGTGGCTGGCTCTGCTGCACAGAAGGGCGGGAAAAAGAGTGGCAGAGTTATCGTGATAGGGGATTCAATTGTAAGGGGAATAGACAGGCATTTCTGCGGACGCAAACGAGAATCCAGGTTGGTATGTTGCCTCCCTGGTGCAAGGGTCAAGGATGTCTCGGAGCGGCTGCAGGGCATTCTGGAGGGGGAGGGTGAACAGCCAGCTGTCGTGGTGCATATAGGCACCAACGATATAGGTAAAAAACGGGATGAGGTCCTACAAGCTGAATTTAGGGAGTTAGGAGTTAAACTAAAAAGTAGGACCTCAAAGGTAGTAATCTCAGGATTGCTACCAGTGCCACGTGATAGTCAGAGTAGGAATGACAGGATAGCTAGGATGAATACGTGGCTTGAGAGATGGTGCAAGAGGGAGGGTTTCAAATTCCTGGGACATTGGGACCGGTTCTGGGGGAGGTGGGACCTGTACAAATCGGACGGTCTGCATCTGGGTGGGACCGGAACCAATGTTCTCGGGGGTGTGTTTGCTAGTGCAGTTGGGGAGGGTTTAAACTAATGTGGGCAGGGGGATGGGAACCGATGTAGGAAGTCAGTGGGGACAGAAACAAAAGGCAGGAAGGGAGAGTGTGTAAAGCATGACCAGAGAAAGCAGGGCAGAGAGCAAGGAAAGTCTACATTAAACTGCATTTATTTCAATGCAAGGGGCCTGACGGGCAAAGCGGATGAACTCAGGGCATGGATGGGCACATGGGACTGGGATATTATAGCTATGACTGAAACATGGCTAAGGGAGGGGCAGGACTGGCAGCTCAATGTTCCGGGGTACAGATGCTATAGAAAGGATAGAACAGGAGGTAAGAGAGGAGGGGGAGTGGCGTTTTTGATTAGGGAGAACATCACGGCAGTACTTAGAGGGGATATATCCGAGGGTTCGCCCACTGAGTCTATATGGGTGGAACTGAAAAATAAGAAGGGAGAGATCACCTTGATAGGACTGTACTACAGGCCCCCAAATAGTCAGCGGGAAATTGAGGAGCAAATATGTAAGGAGATTACAGATAGCTGCAAGAATAATAGGGTGGTAATAGTAGGGGACTTTAACTTTCCCAACATTGACTGGGACAGCCATAGCATTTGGGGCTTGGATGGAGGGAAATTTGTTGAGTGTATTCAGGAGGAATTTCTCATTCAGTATGTGGATGGACCGACTAGAGAGGGGGCAAAACTTGACCTCGTCTTGGGAAATAAGGAAGAGCAAGTGACAGAAGTGTTAGTGAGGGATCACTTTGGGACAAGTGACCATAACTCCATTAGTTTTAAGATAGCTATGGAGAATGATAGGTCTGGCCCAAGAGTTAAAATTCTTAATTGGGGCAAGGCAAATTTTGATGGTATCAGACAGGAACTTTCAGAGGTAGATTGGGGGAGACTGTTGGCAGGCAAAGGGACGGCTGGTAAATGGGAGGCTTTTAAAAATGTGTTAACCAGGGTTCAGGGTAAGCACATTCCCTTTAGAGTGAAGGGCAAGGCTGGTTAGAAGTAGGGAACCCTGGATGACTCGAGATATTGAGACTCTGGTCAAAAAAAAGGAGGCATATGACGTACATAAACAACTAGGATCAAGTGGATCCCTTGAAGAGTATAGAGATTGTCGAAATAGAGTTAAGAGGGAAATCAGGAGGGCAAAAAGGGGACATGAAATTGCTTTGGCAAATAATGCAAAGGAGAATCCAAAGAGCTTCTACAGATACATAAAGGGAAAAAGAGTAACTAGGGACAGAGTAGGGCCTCTTAAGGATCAACAAGGACAGCTATGTGCAGAGCCACAAGAGTTGGGTGAGATCCTGAATGAATATTTCTCATCGGTATTCACGGTGGAGAAAGGCATGGATGTTAGGAAACTAAGGGAAATAAATAGTGATGTCTTGAGAAGTGTGCATATTACAGAGGAGGAGGTGCTGGAAGTCTTAAAGCGCATCAAGGTAGATATATCCCCGGGACCTGATGAAATGTATCCCAGGATGTTGAGGGAGGCTAGGGAGGAAATTGCGGGTCCCCTAACAGAGATATTTGAATCATCGTCAGCCACAGGTGAGGTGCCTGAAGATTGGAGAGTGGCGAATGTTGTGCCCTTGTTTAAGAAGGGCAGCAGGGAAAAGCCTGGGAACTACAGACCGGTGAGCCTAACGTCTGTAGTAGGTAAGTTGCTAGAAGGTATTCTGAGAGACAAGATCTACAAGCATTTAGAGAGGCAAGGACTGATTCGGGGCAGTCAGCATGGCTTTGTGCGTGGAAAATCATGTCTCACAAATTTGATTGAGTTTTTTGAGGGGGTGACCAAGAAGGTAGATGAGGGCAGTGCCGTAGACGTTGTCTACATGGACTTTAGCAAAGCCTTTGACAAGGTACCGCATGGTAGGTTGTTGCAGAAGGTTAAAGCTCACGGGATCCAGGGTGAGGTTGCCAATTGGATTCAAAATTGGCTGGACGACAGAAGGCAGAGGGTGGTTGTAGAGGGTTGTTTTTCAAACTGGAGGCCTGTGACCAGTGGTGTGCCTCAGGGATCGGTGCTGGGTCCACTGTTATTTGTGATTTATATTAATGATTTGGATGAGAATTTAGGAGGCATGGTTAGTAAGTTTGCAGATGACACCACGATTGGTGGCACAGTGGATAGTGAAGAAGGTTATCTAGGATTGCAACGGGATCTTGATCAATTAGGCCAGTGGGCCGACGAATGGCAGATGGAGTTTAATTTAGATAAATGTGAGGTGATGCATTTTGGCAGATCGAATCAGGCCAGGACCTACTCAGTTAATGGTATGGCGTTGGGGAGAGTTATAGAACAAAGAGATCTAGGAGTACAGGTTCATAGCTCCTTGAAGGTGGAATCGCAGGTGGACAGGGTGGTGAAGAAGGCATTCGGCATGCTTGGTTTCATTGGTCAGAACATTGAATACAGGAGTTGGGACGTCTTGTTGAAGTTGTACAAGACATTGGTACGGCCACACTTGGAATATTGTGTGCAGTTCTGGTCACCCTATTATAGAAAGGATATTATTAAACTGGAAAGAGTGCAGAAAAGATTTACTAGGATGTTGCCGGGACTTGATGGTTTGAGTTATAAGGAGAGGCTGGATAGACTGGGACTTTTTTCCCTGGAGCGTAGGAGGCTTAGGGGTGATCTTATAGAGGTCTATAAAATAATGAGGGGCATAGATAAGGTAGATAGTCAACATCTTTTCCCAAAGGTAGGGGAGTCGAAAACTAGAGGGCATAGGTTTAAGGTGAGAGGGGAGAGATTCAGAAGGGCCCAGAGGGGCAATTTCTTCACTCAGAGGGTAGTGAGTGTCTGGAATGGGCTGCCAGAGTTAGTAGTAGAGGCGGGTACAATTGTGTCTTTTAAAAAGCATTTAGATAGTTACATGGGTAAGATGGGTATAGAGGGTTATGGGCCAAGTGCGGGCAACTGGGACTAGCTTAATGGTAAAAACTGGGCGGCATGGACTGGTTGGGCCGAAGGGCCTGTTTCCATGCTGTAAACTTCTATGATTCTATGATTCTATTCCCTGCTGACCTTACCCTCCCCCACCCAAACAAGGACTTCTCATGAACTCCAGGCAGCCTTCTCCAAAAGCAAGCAAATAAATGTTAAACACAAACAGTCCCATAAAACAGGAGGGGGGGGGGGGGGGGGGGGGGGGGGGGAATGGGAACAGGCATTCCCACATAAACTTTACACCCCCTACAACTCCTTACAATCTCAATAATTGAATAGAACCACCCCCCCCCAAAAAAGGCAAAACTCTCCCGATCCCTACACCCACTTCAAATATGCTCCCGACCATTACAAAGTGCCAGCACCCCAGTTCTCAAGCATTGTCCGCTAAGTTCTCCCCCAGTTTATGTTCCTTAATGAAATCTTCGGCCGCTTCTGGGACTCGAAATAATACTCCCAGCCTCCGAATATCACCCATAATTTTGCCGGGTAGAGCAGCCCAAACCTGATCTGCTGCCGGTACAGAACCGCCTTGGCCTTGTTGAAACCTGCCCACCATTTTGCCAACTCGGATCCGATGTCCTGATAAATTTGGACGTTATTTCCTTCCCAGTCGCAGCTACGCTTCACCCTGGCCCACCATAGAATTTTCTCTTTCTCCACAAATTTATGGAGTCTCACGATCACCACCTGAGGCGGCTCCCCAATTCTAGGCTTCTGCCTCAGAGACCTATGCGTTCGGTCCACTTCAGGCGTCTTATCTAGCACCCCTTTCCCCACAAGCCCTGCCAACATCTTCGAGACGTACCTAGTGGTGCTCACACCTTCCACTCCTTCAGGCAGGCCCACTATTCGCAGGTTCTGTCTTCTCGAGGTATTCTCCTGCTCCTCCACATTTGCCCTCAACGTTTTACAGAGGTCTCCTAGGAGCCCCACCTCCGCCTCCAGAGCCACCACACGATCACTGTGGTCCGAGATCACTCCTTCAATCTCCCGAATCTGTGACCCCTGCTCCTCCAAACACTACTCCACCCGTTCCAGAGAACTCTTCAGGGGTGCCACAGCTTCTGCAATGGCCTTTGCATGATCCTCACGCATTTTTTCCCTCTGTTTATGGAATTCCTCCTTGATAAAAGTCATCAGTTCCTATATCTGGGGCCTGCCAGCTTGCCCCTCCCCCGCCTTCATGCTGGAAGAGACTGTCTGTGCAGCACAAGACTGTTTCAACTTTCCAGCCAAATTTCTCACTGTTTTCTGCCGGGTTTGGTGATCAGAAGACATACCACTCCGGGGTAAACTACTCCTCTAACATTCACCTGCGCCTTTTCATCAAATTTCCACCCAGTTCTGTGTAAAAAGAGCTCTTTTCTGTGACTTTAAGCAGACGCAGCCCTATATGTGACCATTCACTCCATGGTCACAACCGGAAGTCCATACCAGAGAATCCCGCTCGGCTGGCGATCGGCAGCACCACCCAAAGCTGCAAAATCGCTCGCTGACTTCTCGGAATTTCTCCACCTGAAGAAGATTAAGTATGCCATCCGAGGGTCGGAGGAAGGCTTCCTAGATGCATGGGGGCAGTTCGTCGGTCTGTACCAAAACCTGTTTGAGGCCAGCAATGAATAAGATGGGGAAACGGGAGAGATAGGAAGGAAAAGAGGAAGGACAAGGGAAAAATAAAGTGTTCCCAAAACAAATTCCGCTACCTGGGGATCCAAATTGCCCATGACTGGACATGGTTTCACAAATGGAACCTGACAAATCTGGTGGAGGAAGTAAAGATGGACCTGCAGAAGTGGGACAGCTCTCACTCTCCCTGGCAGGCAGGATGCAGATGATCAATATGAATGTACTGCCCAGGTTCCTCTTCCTGTTCAAATGCATACGGATCTACATCCCAAGGCCTTTTTTAACACAGTAGACAAAATGATCATGGCGTTTGTGTGTGCGTTGGGGAAATCCAATGATCACCCCAAAAATCACCTACCGAGAAAGAGAAGCATGGGAGGCCTGACCCTCCCAAACCTGCAATACTACCACTGGGCGGCCACAGCAGAAACAGTGAGAGGATGGGTAAGGGAGTCGGAAACAGAATGGGTAAGGATGGAGGCGAACTCCTACATAGGGACGTGCCTCCACGCCCTTGCCACAGCAACACTGCCATCTCTGCCAGGCAAGCACTCTAGAAGCCCAGTGGTAATAGCCACGCTCCGGACATGGAACCAGCTAAGGCAACACTTCAGTGTGACCGAAATGACCCCCATGTGTAACAATCACAGGTTCACCCCAGCAACAATGGGCGTCGCCTTTAAAAGGTTGAAACAGGATGGCAGGGGCACGACACTGACAGTTAGGGACTTCTACACGGATGACGATACTAGAGGAGCTGACGGAGGGGTTTCAACTGCCCAAAGGGAACAAACTACAACGCTTATAAATCTAAAACGTCCTCTGGAAAGAACCAACAACATAGCCATGGACGCTGGGACACTCACTGAGAGAGGAGCTGTTGGATGCGGGCGACTCAGGGAAGGGGAACAATTTGGAATTGTATGGCCGATAGTTAGAGGAGGCAAGCTCCCCGCTGGACGTGACAAGGGAAAAATGGAAGGAAGAACTTGGGATAGAAATAGGGTGGGGGCTGTGGAGTGAAGCACTGAACATGGCAAACACCACCTCCATATGCGCAAGGCTAAGTCTAATGCAACTGAAAGCGGTCCACAGAGCGCACCTAACTAGAACCCGAATGAGCAGGTTCTTCTCGGAGGTGGAGGACAAATGTGAACAGTGCCAGGGAGGACCGGCCAACCACACTCACATGTTCTGGGCATGCCCCAGACCTGTCGGGTTCTGGACAGCCTTCTTTGAAGCAATGTCCAAGGTTGTGGGGACAAGGGTGGAGCCAAGCCCGAAAGTGGCAATCATCTGGGTATCAGGCCAGCCAGAACTCTTCATGGGGAGGGGAGTCGACACCCTAGCCTTTGCCTCCCTAATAGCCCGCCAAAGAATCCTGTTCAGCTGGCGATCAGCAACACCACCCAAAGCTGCAGACTGGCTGTCCGACCGATCGGAATTTCTCCAAATGTAGAAAATCTCTGTTGGCATTTTAATGTCCCGGGTCACTGTCCGTGTGGAGTTTGCACATTCTCACTGTGTTTGCGTGGGTCTCACCCCTGAGGCACGATCAATTTGACTGGAGACGAAGTTGAATCCAAACTGAGGCTTTATTAGTATCAGATGTGTGGCCCCCCACAGCAGCTGGCGAAATGGATGCGAGCTGGAGGCCACGCATATTTATAACCCGCCTCCTGGGCGGAACTAGCATGCAGGGGCCACAGATGAACCTGTAGTGCAGGTTCTACTGTACAACCTCTAATATCAGAACACAGTGGTTTACCACATTCACCCCCTGTTAAAATTGAGTCCGGCGGGGGTGGTGGATAACTATATATAATTAGAAATTTTAATATTTACAGAGCAGCAAAAAAAATGTCTCTGGTCATCCGGCGGGCCGGTCAGAGGTTCAGCCGGTCCGGTGCCTTGATGGTTCTTTGAGATCGACGAAGTGGTGACAGCGATGTTGGCGCTGTCGTGGTCGAAGTTGACTCCGGGAGCGTGCCGAAATCCTCTTCATCAACGGGGGTGGGCAGGGGGAGGACGGACTGTCCTGGGGGGGGGGTGACGGGGGCGGCAGGGGAGGGGAAGGTGGGGCCGGGGTGGTGTGGGGGTGGAACCTGCTGATGCCAGGTCCCTGAGGGAGACGGTATCCTGGCGGCTGTCGGGGAACGCCACGTAGGCATACTGTGGGTTTGCGAGGAGCAGGTGCACCCTTTACACCAACGGACCGCCTTATGGAGCCGCACGGTTCCGGGAGCTATAAGCCAAGTTGGGATGTGGACTTCCTGGGGAAGGCAAAAAGACGTTCATGTGGTGTACTGTTAGTGGCAGTGCAGAGTAATGAGCGAATGGAATGTAGTGCATCAGGGAGGACCTCTTGCCAGCGGGAGGCCGGGAGATTTCTGGACCGCAGGGCCAGCTGGACGGCCCTCCATACCGTCCCATTCTCCCTTTCTACTTGTCCGTTTCCCCGGGGGTTGTAGCTCGTCGTTCTGCTGGAGGCAATACCCCTGCTGAGCAGGAACTGACGTAGCTCATCACTCATGAATGAGGATCCTCTGTCACTGTGGATGTAGGCGGGGAAGCCGAACAAAGTGAAGATAGAATTAAGGGCTTTAATGACGGTGGCAGACGTCATGTCGGGGCATGGGAAGGCGAAGGGAAAACGGGAATATTCATCGATCACATTGAGGAAATATGTGTGTCGACCGGAGGAGGGGAGGCGGCCTTTGAAATCCACGCTGAGGCGTTCAAAGGGGTGGGAGGCCTTCACCAGGCGCGCGCGGTCCGGCCGGTAGAAGTGCGGCTTGCACTCCGCACAGACCTTGCAGTCCTTGGTGACTGTCCTTACTTCCTCGACGGAGTAGGGCAAATTTCGTGCCTTAATGAAATGGTACAACCGAGTGACCCCTGGGTGACAAAGGCTGTCGTGCAGGGTCCGAAGTCGGTCTACTTGTGCGCTGGCACATGTACCACGGGATAGGGCGCCTGGGGGCTCGTTGAGTTTGCCAGGGCGATACTTATTCTCGTAATTATAGGTGGAGAGCTCGATTCTCCACCGCAAGATTTTATCATTTTTGATCTTGCCCTGTTGTTGAACATGAAGGTTACCAACCGTTGGTCAGTGAAGAGGGTGAATCTCCTACCAGCCAGGTAATGCCTCCAATGTCGCACAGCCTCAACGATAGCCTGGGCCTCTTTTTCGACGGATGAGTGCCGAATTTCAGAGGCATGGAGGATGCAGGAAAAGAATGCCATAGGCCTGCCTGCCTGGTTGAGGGTGGCGGCAAGGGCGACGTCCGATGCGTCGCTTTCTGCTTGGAAATGAAGCGTTTCGTCTACAGCGTGCATTCCAGCTTTGGCAATATCAGCTCTGGTCCAGGCGAAAGCCTGTTGGGCCTCGGCCGTCAGGGGGAAATTAGTGGACTGCATGAGTGGGCGGGCCTTGTCCGCATAGTTTGGGACCCACTGCGCGTAATATAAGAACCACAGGCAACGTTTGAGGGCCTTGGGGAAATGGAGGAGGGGGAACTCCACGAGGGGGCGCATGCGGTCGGGATCAGGCCCCAGAACTCCGTTCTGGACCACGTGGCCGAGGATGGCTAAGCGGTTTGTGCGGAACACACACTTCTCCTTGTTATACGTGAGGTTGAGGAGAGTGGCGTTGCGGAGAAATTTAGCGAGGTTAGCATCGTGGTCCTGCTGATCATGGCCGCAGATGGTCACATTGTCTAGGTACGGAAACGTGGCCCGCAAACCGTACCGGTTGACCATTCGGTCCATCTCCCTTTGGAAGACCGAAACCCCGTTGGTGACGCCGAAGGGGACCCTAAGGAAGTGATAGACGGCCGTCTGCCTCGAAGGCGGTGTATGGACGGTCCGATTTACGGATGGGGAGCTGATGGTAAGCAGATTTTAGGTCCACCATTGAGAAGACCCGGTACTGTGCAATCTGGTTAACCATGTCAGATATGCGTGGGAGGGGGTACGCGTCAAGCTGCGTGTACCTGTTGATGGTCTGGCTGTAGTCCACGACCATTCGGTTTTTCTCCCCAGATTTAACCACTACCACTTGAGCTCTCCAGGGGTTGTTGCTGGCCTCGATGACGCTTTCCCGAAGCAATCGCTGGACCTCCGACCTGATGAAGGCCTTATCCTGGGTGCTGTACCGTCTGCTCCTGGTGGCGACGGGTTTGCAATCTGTGTTAGATTGGCAAAGAGGGAAGGAGGATCGATCTTTAGGGTCGCGTGGCCGAACACAGTGAGGAGTGGTAACGGTCCGCCGAAATTAAGGGTCAGGCTCTGGAGGTTGCACTGGAAGTCCAGGCCGAGGATAAGTGCAGCGCAGAGGGTAGGGAGGACGTAGAGGCGAAAGCCGTGGAACTCTATGCCTTGGACTGTGAGCATGACCATGCAGTACCCCCGGATCGCTACGCGATGGAATCCGGAGGCCAGGGTGATTTTTTGATTGGTAGAGTGTACCTTAAGGGAGCAGCGCCTTACCGTATTTGGGTGTACAAAGCTCTCGGTGCTCCCGGAGTCCAGTAGGCAGGAGGTCACATGGCCGTTGACTTTCACGTTGGTGGATGCGTTGGTCACGTTATGTGGTCGTGACTGGTCGATTGCCATGGAGGCGAGCCATGGTTGATCGTCGGGTAGTGAGGCGGCCGTTGAGTTGAGGTCCTGGAACGCCGTTGGTGTCCATGTGCTGCGGGGTGGACAAGATGGCGGCGCCCGGAGATCCCGGGGATTACAAAATGGCGGCGCCCATGGAACGCACGTTGCGGGGGTGGGGCAAGATGGCGGCGCCCAGGAAACGCACGTGTTGGGCGGAGGAGAAGATGGCAGCGCCCATTGGTTGCACATGGCCTGGGGAGGAAAGGAGGATGGCGGCGCCCATGGTCCGTGACCGGGGGGGGACCGCGGCCGCTGAGCGGGCTTGGCACACCGCAGCGAGGTGGCCCTTCTTCCCGCAGGCCTTACAAAGGGCAGCGCGGGCCGGGCAGTGTTGGCGGTGGTGTCTTTGCTGGCCGCAAAAGTATCATCGGGGCCCCCCGGGGATCGCTGGCTGGCGCGTAGCGCAGGCGTATTGGGTAGGTAGCGCCCCCGCTGGGGCGGCTGCTTGTGGGGCCCATGAAGCGTAGGAGGAGTGAGCCGCGCGGTTGGGGGCGTAGGACTGGACATTGTGCAGGGCGACCGTCATGGAGAGCGCTAGTGTTTTAGTCTCTGCGAGGTCGCGCGTGGCCCCTTCTCGGAGCCGCTGCCTGATAATATTAGACCCAATCCCAGTCACAAAAGCGTCCCGCATAAGGAGATCTGAGTGCTCCTTAGCTGGAAAGTCCTGGCAGTCACAGTCACGGACTAGTGGGATCAGGGCCCTCCAGAAGTCCTCGATTGACTCACCAGGTAGTTGAGTACGAGTTGCAAGCACGTGCCTGGCGAAGAGCGTGTTCGTCTTATGTTCATAATTTTCTTTGAGTCGAGTCATGGCATCAGCGTAATTGGACGCATCCTGGATCAGCGGGAAGACTTTGGAGCTGAGTCTGGAGTACAATATCTGGATCTTCTGAGCCTCTGGAGCAGGGGTCGGCGGCGCGTTGATATACGCTTCAAAACAAGCTAGCCAGTGCTGGAAGTCCTTTCTGGCGTCGTTTGAGTGTGGATCCAGCTAGGCAATCTGGTTTAATACGGAGGTCCATCTTCTGAATCAGATACTAATAGATTGAAGCACGATCAATTTGACTGGAGACGAAGTTGAATCCAAACTGAGGCTTTATTAGTATCAGATGTGTGGCCTCCCACAGCAGCTGGCGAAATGGCTGCGAGCTGGAGGCCACGCATATTTATAACCCGCCTCCTGGGCGGAGCTAGCATGCAGGAGCTGGTTTAGCAGGGGCTGGTTTAGCACACTGGGCTAAATCGCTGACTTTTAAAGCAGACCAAGGCAGGCCAGCAGCACGGTTCAATTCCCGTACCAGCCTCCCCGAACAGGCGCCGGAATGTGGTGACTAGGGGCTTTTCACAGTAACTTCATTTGAAGCCTACTTGTGACAATAAGCGATTTTCATTTCATTTCATTTCATTTCAGGGGCCACAGGTGAACCTGTAGTGCAGGTTCTACTGTACAACCTCTAATATCAGAACACAGTGGTTTACCATAACCCCCACAACCCAAAGATGTGCAGAGTAGGTGAACTGGCCACGCTAAATAGCCCCATAATTGAAAAATAAAGAAGAATTGTGTACTTAAAAAAAAGACAGGTTTTGACCATTGGTTCAACCTCCAGAAGAGTAGAAACGGGTGTGGCAAACTATATGTTGCTTGTTACGCTATTGAGTGAGATGAAGAATAAACTTGCTAAAGTTAAAAGACAAGCTGCTGTATTATCCCTCCACCATATACTGATAATGGAATGAACAAGGAGAGATGTTTGGAAACATACAAGGGGGATGGAAGTTTAGAAATTTTTCCCGTATACAGCAGTTGATGCTGGGTAATAATTTTAAATCTGAGATTCATTAATTTCTGTTGACTAAAGGTATCAAGAGATTCTGGGGCAAAAGCAAATATCTGGAGTTAGGTCAAAGATGAGCCAATAGGGGACTCCCGGTGATGACACCATGCTGTGAAAGGTCGCACATTTAGCAGCTCCCGCTCTTGGTGTTTTTTTTAACGGCTTTTAAGCTGGATTTTCGCAGAATTTTGTCTAACATAAGTGGATGAAAGTGAGAGGAGAAGGCAACCCCTATCCTATAGAACTATGCTCAAAAAGAAATTGCAAAAGAAGGGATCAAAAGCTGGTTGGAAGAGAGGATCTGAGCTTGCTGGCTGCAATGACAGAGAAGCGAGGTCCGGCCCCGCCGGCTCAATGGTCGATGGATCGGTTGGTTACATACCTGGATGGGAAGTTCGCCCGGCACCGTAAGGAGTGTGCGGAGGGTCTGACCACGGTGGTAGCCTTGATTAAGAAGGCTGTCGACTGGATGGAGGTGACAGTGACGGCCCAGGGACAGTCGATCCAAAAGCTACAGGAGCAAGCAACGGAACAAGAGGAGCAGGCCACTGGGATGGCACTACAAATTGCCATATTATAGGATCGGCAAAAGCGGCTGCTGGAAAAGGTGGAAGACATGGAGAATAATTCCCACAGGCAGAACATTCGGATCGTCGGTCTGCCAGAAGGGAAGGAAGGATCGGATGCCGGTGCATATGTTGTGAAGATGTTCGAGAAAATGATGGGGGCAGAGGCATTCGACAGGCCGTTGGAGGTGGACTGGGCTCACAGGGCACTTATGTGCAAACCCCAGGTTCGTGAGCCCCTGAGGGCAATGGTGGTGAGGCTGCATCGATTCCTGGACAAAGAACGCATCATGAGATGGGCAAAGCAGACAAAACGGTTCGTGTGGGAAGCCGAGATCCGGGCTGCCCAAGACTTGGGAGCAGAACTTGCTAAGAGGAGGGCAAGTTGTAATAAAGTTAAAGTGGCCCTGTATGCGAAGGGAATAAAATTTGGACTGCTCTACCCGGCCCGTCTTTGGGTAACCTACGAGGACCCGGAACTATATTTTGGCTTGCCGCAAGAAGTGGCGGTCTTTATGAAAGACAACAACCTGGGGACCCATAAGGACTTAAAAAAAAGAAAAAACTGATTTAAATCAAAATGTTCTGTGGTTCACTGTAACTTGAGTTGCGATGACCGGGAAGAGAAGGATTTCTAAGTTATCTAACTTTGACCTTTTAGTGTATGTACCAAGGTACAGTTTCTTCCTTTTTTTGGTGTTTGTAAAAAAAGAAAAAAGAAAAAAAATGGAGGGGGTGAAGAAAAGTTCTCAAATTGAGATGTTCTAGGAAGGAAAGACATCTGTCTTGGGTTTTGCAGGCATAATTCTTTCTGTCTTTCCATTTATCCTGTTTGTTTTCACTTCCATTGTTTGGGGCTCTGTTTGAAGGTGATGGAATTGATAAGATGTTGGGGGAGGGGTGGGCCGTTGAGCCTAGACCTTAAGTGGATGGTCTGTTTGCTTTATGTGCTTGCTGCTATTGTCTTGAAAATTTATGTTAAGAGTTGGGGGGGGTAAAGATTCAGCAGCTGGTGGAATCCTAGGCGCCAGGGGTGCGACCTGCTAGGCTAGCTGGTAAGGCTGGTTATGTACCATCAATAACCACGAGACGAGAATGGTGAAACAATCGAGGCTTTATTGCACAAGATGTTGTGCCTCCTGCAGCTGGGAGCAGCGCAGGAGAGCATACACTTTTATACTCCGCCTGCTGGGAGGAGCCAGCAGGCTGGGATCTACCATTGTATCTGTAATACAGTATCAGTACCATAATACATGCAGTACCGTAATACATGCAATGTGTTACTAGTGGTGTTTACCACATTCACCCCCCGTTTAAAAAAGAGTACGGCGGGGGTGAAGAAAAACATTACAGATTGAGTCTGTCGGGGGCTCTGACCCTCTGCTGCAATCGCCTCAGTCCTGGTGGTGATGTGGGCGCCGACGTCGTCACCTATTTCTAATTGGAGGGCTGTGACCAGTGGTGTTCCACAGGGATCAGTGCTGGGACCTTTGCTGTTTGTAGTATATATAAATGATTTGGAGGAAAATGTAACTGGTCTGATTAGTAAGTTTGCAGACGACACAAAGGTTGGTGGAATTGCGGATAGCGATGAGGACTGTCTGAGGATACAGCAGGATTTAGGTTGTCTGGAGACTTGGGCGGAGAGATGGCAGATGGAGTTTAATCCGGACAAATGTGAGGTAATGCATTTTGGAAGGGCTAATGCAGGTAGGGAATATACAGTGAATGGTAGAACCCTCAAGAGTATTGAAAGTCAAAGAGATCTAGGAGTACAGGTCCACAGGTCATTGAAAGGGGCAACACAGGTGGAGAAGGTAGTCAAGAAGGCATACGGCATGCTTGCCTTCATTGGACGGGGCATTGAGTATAAGAATTGGCAAGTCATGTTGCAGCTGTATAGAACCTTAGTTAGGCCACACTTGGAGTATAGTGTTCAATTCTGGTCGCCACACTACCAGAAGGGTGTGGAGGCTTTAGAGAGGGTGCAGAAGAGATTTACCAGAATGTTGCCCGGTATGGAGGGCATAAGCTATGAGGAGCGATTGAATAAACTCGGTTTGTTCTCTCTGGAACGAAGGAGGTTGAGGGGCGACCTGATAGAGGTCTACAAAATTATGAGGGGCATAGACAGAGTGGATAGTCAGAGGCTTTTCCCCAGGGTAGAGGGGTCAATTACTAGGGGGCATAGGTTTAAGGTGAGAGGGGCAAGGTTTAGAGTAGATGTACGAGGCAAGTTTTTTACGCAGAGGGTAGTGGGTGCCTGGAACTCGCTACCGGAGGAGGTAGTGGAAGCAGGGACGATAGGGACATTTAAGGGGCATCTTGACAAATATATGAATAGGATGGGAATAGAAGGATACGGACCCAGGAAGTGTAGAAGATTGTAGTTTAGTCGGGCAGTATGGTCGGCGCGGGCTTGGAGGGCCGAAGGGCCTGTTCCTGTGCTGTACATTTCTTTGTTCTTTGTTTGTATGACTCCGGGAGTGTGTTGTCCTCTCCTTCGTCACCCCTTAGTGGATCCCGTGAGGGGACGGATCCTTCTGTGGTGGGGGCTGCAGTGAGGTTCGCTGGTGGGAGGTGGGTGCGCAGGGGTGAATGAGGCAACCGGGGAGGGAAGGAGCGGTATCAGGTCAGGGGTTGTGGGTGGGGACCCAGCGGGTGCCAGGTCCCAGAGGGAGACTGTGTCCTGTCGCTCGTCGGGGTGTGCCACGTAGACGTACTGCGGGTTTGCATGGAGGAGGTGGACTTTTTCAACCAAGGGATCCGATTTATGGCTCCGCACGTGCTTCCGCAGGAGGACGGGTCCTGGAACTGTCAGCCATGTTGGGAGCGAGACCCCGGAGGTGGACTTCCTAGGGAAGGCAAACACATGCTCGTGAGGGGTCTCATAAGTAGCGGTGCATAGGAGCGACCGGATGGAGTGGAGCGCGTCGGAGAGGACCTCCTGCCAGCGGGAGACCGGGAGATTTCTAGACCGAAGGGCCAGCAGGACGGCCTTCCAGACCATCCTGTTCTCCCTCTCCACCTGCCCGTTTCCCGGGCGTTGTAGCTGGTCGTCCTGCTCGAGGCGATGCCCTTGCTGAGCAGGAACTGACGCAGCTCATTACTCATGAAGGAGGATCCCCGATCTCTGTGGGTGTATGTGGGGAAACCGAACAGAGTGAAGATGCTGTGCAGGGCTTTGATGACCGTGGCAGAAGCCATGTCGGGACATGGGATGGCGAAAGGGAACCGGGAGTACTCATCAATTACGTTGAGGAAGTACACGTTGTGGTCGGTGGAGGGGAGGGGCCCTTTGAAGTCCATGCTGAGGCACACAAAGAGGCGGGAGGCCTTCACCAGATGCGCTCTATCTGGCCAGTAGAAGTGCGACTTGCACTCTGCGCAGACTTGGCAGTCTCTGGTTACGGTCCTGACCTCCTCATTGGAGTAGGGCAGGTTGCGGGCCTTGACAAAATGGAAGAACCGGGTGATCCCCGGGTGGCAGAGGTCATAGTGGAGAGCCTGGAGTCGGTCCACTTGTGCGCTGGCACATGTACCGCGGGATAGGGCATCAGGGGGCTCATTGAGCTTGCTCGGGCGATACATGATCTCATAGTTATAGATGGAGAGCTCGATCCTCCACCTCAAGATCTTGTCATTTTTATCTTGCCCCACTGCGTATTGTTAAACATGAAGGTAACCGACCGTTGGTCAGTGAGGAGAGTGAATCTCCTGCCAGCCAGGTAATGCCTCCAATGTCGCACAGCTTTCAGAATGGCTTGGGCCTCCTTTTCGACAGAGGAGTGCTGAATTTCGGAGGCATGGAGGGTGCGGGAAAAGAAAGCCACAGGTCTGCCCGCCTGGTTGAGGGTGGCGGCCAGAGCTACGTCTGATGTATCGCTCTCCACCTGAAAGGGGGGGGTCTCGTCGACTGCGAGCATCGTGGCTTTGGCGATGTCCGCCTTGATGTGGTTGAAGGCCTGGCGGGCCTGAGCCGTCAGGGGAAATACTGTGGCCTTGATAAGTGGCCGGGCCTTGTCCGCATAATTCGGGACCCACTGGGCGTAATACGAGAAAAACCCCAGGCATCGTTTAGGGGCCTTGGGGCAGTGGGGGAGAGGGAGTTCCAGAAGGGGGCGCATGCAGTCTGGGTCGGGCCCGAGGACTCCATTTTACACTACGTAGCCAAGGATGGCTAAGCAGTTGGTGCGCAACACGCATTTCTCCTTATTGCAAATGAGGTTAAGGAGTTTGGCGGTATGGAGGAATTTTTTGAGGTTCGCGTCGTGGTCCTGCTGATCGTGGCCGCAGATGGTGACGTTATCTAGGTACGGGAAGGTGGCCCACAGCCCGTACTGGTCAACCATTCGGTCCATCTCTCGCTGGAAGACCGAGACACCATTGGTAACGCCGAAGGGAACTCTAAGGAAGGGATAGAGGCGGCCATCTGCTTCGAACGCAGTGTATTGGCGGTCCTCCGGGCGGATAGGGAGCTGGTGGTTCGCGGACTTCAAATCAATAGTGGAGAAGACTTGGTACTGCGCAATCTGACTACTGCGCAGTCAGATATGCGTGGGAAGGGGTATGTGTCGAGCTGCGGGTACTGGTTGATGGTCTGGCTGTAATCAATGACCATCCTGTGCTTCTCCCCAGTCTTCACTACCACCACATGAGCTCTCCAGGGGCTGTTGCTGGCCTCGATGATCCCCCTCCCGCAGAAGCCGTTGGACCTCCGACCTGATGAAGGTCCTGTCCTGGGCACTGTACCGTCTGCTCCTAGTGGCGACGGGCTTGCAGTCCGGGGTGAGGTTTGCAAACAGTGAAGGTGGATCAACCTTCAAGGTCGTGAGGCCGCAGACAGTGAGGGGGGGGCAGGGGTCCGCCGAATTTCAAAGTAAGGCTTTGGAGGTGCAATTGAACATCAAGACCGAGTAACAGGGCAGTGCAGAGATGGGGGAGGACCTAGAGCCTGAAGTTGCTGAACTCTACGCCCCGAACGGTGTGGGTCGCGACTCAGTACCCTTGGATTTCCACGGAATGGGATCCGGAGGCCAGGGAGATTTTCTGGCTGACGGGGAGTACCGGGAGGGAGCAGCACCTTACCGTAGCAGGGTGGATTAAACTCTCTGTGCTCCCGGAGTCAAAGAGGCAGGTCGTCTTGTGCCCGTTGACCTTCACCGTCGTCGTCGCGGTCGCGAGGTTGCGGGGCCGAGACTGATCCAGGGTGACGGATGCGAGCTGCAGAAGATGTTGGGAGGGCCCGGGCTGAACAGCGGTGGCGGAGGTATCAGTGGGCAGCGCACAGCCAGACGAGCACAGGTCCTGAGGCGCGGTCCAAAATGGCGTCAAAGATGGCGGCGCCCACAGACCACACTTGGCTTGTGGTGGAGAAGATGGCGGCGCCCCTGGATCACACGTGGGGGGTGTAGCAGTGCCGGGCCTGGAAACAGCGGCGACCGACCGGGCCTAGCAAACGGAAACAAAGTGGACCTTCTTCCCGCACCCGTTGCAGGTCGCGCTCCATGCCGGGCAGCGCTGCCTGGGTTGTTTGCTCTGGTCACAAAAATAACACTTTGGCCCCCCGGAGTTGGCTGGCTGCCGCGTGGCACAGGCTTGCGGTGAGTTCGAGTCGGCAGCTGGTGGGGCCCACGAGGGTGCCGCGCGGTCGGAGGTGTGGGCCTCCAGATTACGGGAGGCCACTTCTAGTGAATTAGCAAGCTGCCTAGTCTCTGCAACATTGAGCGTACCCACTTCCAATAGTCGCTGGTGAACGTACGTAGACTTCATGCCCGTGACATAAGCGTCTCTGATTAATAGTTTGGTGTGTTGGACTGCTGAAACTGCCTGGCAGTCACAGTTCCTACCGAGAATCTGTAGGGCCCACAAGAAATCGTCCAGAGTCTCCCCCGGGAGTTGCCGTCTTGTGGCCAGGAGGTGCCTGGCGTACACCTGATTCACCGACTTAATGTAATGTCCCTTTATAGTTTCATAGAATTTACAGTGCAGAAGGAGGCCATTCGGCCCATCGAGTCTGCACCGGCTCTTGGAAAGAGCACCCTACCCAAGGTCAACACCTTCACCCTATCCCCATAACCCAGCAACTCCACCCAACACTAAGGGCAATTTTGGACACTAAGGGCAATTTAGTATGGCCAATCCACCTAACCCGCACATCTCTGGACTGCGTGATCGCTTCTGTGTAGGTGGGTGCAGCCCGGATGAGGGGAAAGATTTCAGGGCTCACCCGTGAGTAGAGGACTTGGAGCTTCTGTGGGTCCGAGAGTTCTCCAGTGGCTGTTCTGTGGTAGCCTTCGAAGCAGGCTAGCCAGTGGTCGAAGGTGGACGTGGCATTGGCTGCGTGACGGCTCAGCTCCAGGCGATCAGGCTTGATTAAGATGTTCATCTTTTTAAATCTTGTGCAATAGATTGATGTACCGTCAATTACCACGAGACGGGAATGGTGAAACAATCGAAGCATTATTGCACAAGATGTTGTGCCTCCTGCAGCTGTAACCAGAATGGGAGCAGCGCTGGAGAGCATACACTTTTATAATCCGCCTGCTGGGTGGAGCCAGCAGGCTGGGATTTACCGTTGTACCTGTAATACAGTATCAGTACCGTAATACATGCAATTTGTTACTAGTGGTGTGTCCCACAGCTGGTTCACGGGCGTGAAGTGGGGGTTGAGCTGAAAAGTGACAGAGTAGGGGGCGAGTGGGGGACTGCTGACGATTAGGGGACTTCCGGGGGGCTGGAGATGGAGACTAGATGGTGATTGCTGCCGAGAGGCGGATCTGGGGAGGTGCGGGCCATGGGCTAAGGGCTGGCCTAGGAAAGGTCATGGCTGATCGACAGGGGATGGGGGCAGACCAGACTGGTTACATGGAATGTCCGTGGCCTGAATGGGCCAGTCAAGAGGGCCGGTGTGTTTCCACACTTGAGACAGTTAAAGGCGGACGTGGCCATGTTACAGGAGACACACTTGAAGCTGGGGGATTAATTTAGACTGAAAAAGGGATGGGTCGGACAGGTGTTCCATTCAGGATTGGACTTTAAAGCAAGGGGGGTGGTCATCCTGATTAACAAAAGGGTGGCGTTTGAGGTGGGGAAAATGGAGACAGACCTGGAGGTAAATTTATTATGGTTAGCGGGAAACTGGAGGGAATGGCAGTGGTGTTGGTAAATATATATGCCCCAAACTGGGATGACCCGCGTTTGTTTGGAAGATGCTGGGAAAAATCCCGGACCTCGACTCGCACCGATTGGCTATGGGAGGTGATTTTAACACAGTCTTGGATCCTAGGATGGACCGGTCAAGTTCTAGGTCGGGGAATGTATCAGCAATAGCGAAAGAGTTTCATGGAGCACATGGGGTGTTGTTCCGTGGAGATTTGAGAGGCCAAGGAGCAAGGGATATTCATTCTAATCTCATGTGCACGGCGTACTCCAGGATCGATTTTATTATACTGGACAAGCTGGGGTGGTGGACACAGAGTATTCAGCAATCGTAGTATCGGACCATGCACCACATTGGCTGCATGGGCGGAGCTGGACAGGCTAGTAGGAGAAATCTTACATGTGGATAAGAGATACGCGGAGTATCCGAATGAGGAGCTCCTGAATGAGCGTCAGAGACTGCAAATGGATTTTGGGCTCCTTTCCACAGGCAAGGCAGTGGGACAGCTGAGGAGGGTAAAGGGGCAGTATATGAATATGGGGAAAAGGCTAGCAGGATGTTGGCACATCAGCTGAGGAAGCAGAAGGTGGCGAGAGAAATAGGGAAAATTAAGGATGTGAGGGGAAAGTAGTGAGGGACCCGGGTGCGGTTAATGACGTGTTTCGTGAATTCTATTGTCGATTATATGAGTCGGAACCCCCTGCGTGGGAGGAGGGAATGAACCAATTCCTGGAGAGGCTAGTGTTCCCAAAGGTAGATGAGGAGCTGGTGGAAGTCTTGGGGGGCCCAATTTGGCTCGGTGAAGTGATAGACGGATTGGGGGCAATGCAATCAGGTAAGGCCCCAGGGCGTAACAGATTCCCATTGGAATTTTATAAAATGTTTTCGGGGCTAGTGGGACCGCTGTTAGTTAAGGCTTTCATTGAATCCAAGGAGATGGGAGTGCTTCCCCCAACGCTATCACAGGCATCAATCTCTCTCATCCTGAAGCGAGACAAGAAGCCGGAGAGCCATGGATCATAGAGACCAATTTCCCTTTTAAATGTAGATGCTAAATTACTGGAAAGATCTTGGCCACCAGAATAGAGGATTGTGACCCGGAGATAATAGGTGAGGATCAGATGGGATTTGTGAAGGGCAGGCACCTGACGTCCAATATTAGACGGCTTCTTAATGTTATAATGATGCCAGCTGAGGGGCATGAGGCTGAGGTGGTAGTAGCCATGGACATGGAGAAGGCTTTCGACCGGGTGGAGTGGACATGCTTATGGAATATTTTAGGCAGGTTTCGGTTCGGGCAGGGATTTGTGGACTCGGTCCGGCTGTTGTATTAGGCCTCGGTGGCAAATGTGAGAACCAACCGAACCCGGTCAGAATATTTTAATCTCGGGAGAGGGACATCGCAGGGATGCCTGCTCTCTCCATTATTGTTTGCCCTGGCCATAGAGCTTTTAGCAATGGCCCTTAGAGCATCGAGTGCGTGGCAGGGGATAGTGAGGGGGGGGGGGGTGTTGCAGATGACTTGCTACTTGATGTTACAGACCCGGCGAGGGGGGATGACCGAAATCATGGAGGTACTAGGAGAATCTGACCGATTTTCAGGCTACAAGTTGAATATAGGAAAGAGCGAGATGTTTGTGATCCAGGCGCAGGGGCAGGAAAGGAGACTGAGGGAGTTATCTTTTAAAGTGGTGGCATGGAGCTTTAGATATTTAGGGATTCAAGTGGCTAAAGAGTGGGGGCAGCTCCACAAGTTAAATCTGGGCAAAGCGGTCAACCAAATGAAAAGGGATTCCCACAGATGGGACGTGCTCCTGCTGGCGTTAGCGGTAAGGGTCCAGACGGTGAAGATAACAGTCCTCCCAAGACTGCTTTTCTTTTTTCAATGCCTTCCGATTTTTGTCCCAAAGGCTTTTTTTTAGAAAAATAGATTTTGTGTGGGCGGGGAAAACCCCGAGAGTAAAGAGGTCACTCCTGGAGCGGGGTCGCGGAGAGGGGGGCCTGGCCCTCCAGAGCTTTATTAAGTATTACTAGGCGGCCAACATATCGATGGTCAGGAGGTGGGTAGTGCGGGAGGGGTCGGCCTGGGAGCGAGTGGAAGCGGCATCCTGCAAGGGTACGGGTTTGAAGGCTTTACTAACGGTGCCCCTGCCGTTCTCGCCGGCTCGGTACTCTACAAGCCCTGTGGTAGTGGTCGCCTTAAGGGTGTGGGGGCAATGGAGGCAGCACATGGGATTGGAGGGGGGGTGGTGTGCTCTCTGATTTGTAACAATCACTGGTTTGTCCCGGAGAGGCTGGATGGAGGCTTCAGGTGGTGGCAGCAGGCAGGGATCGAGAGATTTGGGGATATATTTATCCAGTAGGGCTATCCGACCTTGAAAGCACTAGAGGAGGAGTTTGAGGTACCGGACGGGAATGGGTTTCGATACCTTCAGGTCCAGGACTTTGGACGAAGGCAGGGTCCTAGCTTTCCTCACCACCCCCTGAGGGGACTACAGGACAAGGTGATGTCAAAAACTTGGGTTGGAGAGGGGAGGATTTCGGAGATATACAAGGAGCTGACGGAGTGGAAGGGGGCCCCGATCAGGACGGAAGTGGAAAGAGGAGCTGGGAAGAGAGCTGGAAATGGAAAAGTGGGAAAAAGGCTTGAAGAGAGTCAATTCACCCTCATCCTGTGCCAGACTTAGCCTGATCCAGTTCAAAGTGGTCCACAGGGCCCACATGACGGTAGCCCGGAAGAGTAGATTCTTTGATGAGGAGGAGGTCAGATGTGGAGGTGTGGGAGTAAACCGGCTAACCACGTACATATGTTCTGGGCATCTCCGACGTTGAGGGAATTCTAGCAGGTAACTCCGAGTCCAAAACTGGCAATATTTGGGGTATCGGATGATCCGGGGGCCAAGGGGGGGGGGAAGGCCGATGTCCTGGCCTTCTCCTCCCTGGTGGCCCGGAGACGGATTTTGCTGGGATGCAGGGACTCAGAGCCCCCGAAGTCAGGTGTGTGGGTCAGCGATATGACAGGGTTTCTCAGCCTGGAAAAAAATCAAGTTCGCCTTGAGAGGATCAACTCAGGGGTTCGCCCAGAGATGGCAACCATTCATCGACTTCTAAAAGAAAATACAGGTAATTAGGGAATAGGGCGTGGGCAGTAGGGGACATTGTTTTTTAGGTTTTTGCGTGTGTTGGCCCACGCGGCTGTTTAAGAAATGTTAATGTGTTAAACTGTGAAAATTACAAATGCTTCAATAAAATATTTTCTAAAACAAGATGAGCCAACAGGCTCGAGAGACTGAATGACTTATTCCTTTACCGTTGTTTCTCTGTTCAGCATAATTGCTGGCTTTTGCAAAAGCCCAGGAATCCATGTTTAACTGCTTGGTTAACTTGCCTTGCCACCTGCAAAAATCAGACCTTTATCCACTTTACAATACACCTTTCTGTAACACAGGCTGAGCTGGTACCAAAATAAACTACTTCGATGGGTTGACTCTCAGAAGAAAAATAAATCGCTGTCGATGGTAATTAACTTAAATGCATGATTCAAAGAAATTTTCCATTTGACCGACATCACTTTCTTTGTAGAGGAAATAGTATTAATGCTTTTTTTTAAATTTAAAGACAGATTTTTAAGAAATTGCATTTAATCAATTCATTATTTTGCAGATTATTTTATTGAACTTCCAGAAAATGTTTTTCTCAATATATGTAAAAGCAAAAAAATCCATGAAAGAAATTATTCCAATAATATCTAATGTCAAGCTACCGCACAATATTCAGGGTTTTCAAGTGGAATACAAATAAGTAAATAATAACCTACCTGTCCTTCACAGTAACAGGGTGTTGAAAGTTGTACACATTCTCCTTCTCTGCTGCACATTCCCACTGCTTTACATGTATCACCATCCTCGTGGTTAGTTTCAAATTTTACATCAGCTAAATTATCAAATAGCTTAAGCAAATGCTTTGTCACCTGTTTAGAGAGATTATAAATACATTCTCAAAGTAAGGTGTATTCATTTTTCAAGGTTTTATTTTATTTTCTCCCCCCTTAGAGAATCTTACAACAACTTGTATTAACAGCCGTTAACAGAACAAATCATCCCAAAGCACTTCACAAAGGCATTTTAAAGTAAAATATGACACCAAGCTCTGCAGGTTGGTGTTAGACCAGATGTCCAAAGGTCAAAGTAAAGGGATAGGTTCTATGGGTTGTTTTAAAGAAGGAAAGTGGAGAAGAGAGATGGAGGAGTTTATGAAGGGAATTCCAGAGTTTAGAGTATTGCCATAATACTCATAAATTGCCATAAATTTTTTTTAAAGGAAGGATATGGAGGGATGTAACAACAACAATGCGAATTCGAAACTAGAGGCCATGCGTTACCAGGAGCAGGCTAGTGAGCACAGGGGTAATGGGTGAACAGAGCTTGGCGCAAGATGGAATATAAACAGCAGAATTTTGGATGAATTCAAGTTTAAGGAGGGCTGAATGTCGGAGATTGGCCAGGAGTGCATTAGAATAGTTAAGTTTGCAGATAACAAAGGCATGTGTGAGGGATTAGCAGCAAAGAAGCTTGGGCAGGGCGATGCTACAAAGTTGAAATAAGCAGTCTTAGGGATGGAGTGATTGAAAGCTCATCTTAGGGTCAAGCATGACACCAAGGTTGTGAATAATGTGGTTCAGTCTCAGACAATTGCCAGGGAGAGGAATGAAGTCGGTGGGGAGGGAGCAGAGTTTGTGGCAGGAACCAGAACTAATGGCTTCTGCCTTCCCACTATTTAGTTGAAGAAAGTTTCTGTTAATTTAGTACTGGATGTCAGATAAGCAGTTTGATAACTTCGAGACTGCAGTGGATTTGAGAGAGAAGCTGGTGAGGTAAAGCCACATGTTATCTGTCAATGTATATTTTTAATATTTCATTATCGTTGAGCTAAATGGGGTTGGTATACTTGGTGACTGCTTTCGAGCCCTCGGAGACAAAGTGTTTGTCCAGTTCCTCCAAAAGCTTGAACGGATAGTGCTCTGGATCTCCTGGGCTCAGATGGTTGCCGTTTGTTGTAGTGAATGAGATGCAAGGCCTCGGGGGTGAAATGTCAACTCCGAAGGAGTTCATGACGCTCATGGCCTTGAATGAGATCTGGGTGGAAGCATGCACCTGGATCAGCACCTGGTACACGTAGGTGGAGTAACTTTGCTTGCGTGTTTTCCTCTGCTTCTTGGGCACCTTCTTAGTCACTGATGCTTGAACACCCCGCAACTGCCAGCTCAGGCATTCCACTCCACTGTGCAGATATTTTGAGTTTATTAATAACTCCATAATGCAAAAGAACACAGCCAGATGAAAAACAATCAGCAAAACGCTAAAAACATACACAGTATACCAAAAACAGAAACCAGTGAATCGACAAGAAAACAGAACCGACAGCTTCCAAATTAGAACACGCCTACCCCCCTCAACAGTAGCCCACATCGGTAGAAAAGTGCCCAAATGAGCAGCACAGACCACCAGAAAAGGACACACCGATGTCCTGCTCCCATGGTAGCTCCACATTTGTGGAAAGGTGTCCAAATGAGCAGCGCAGACCACCTGAAAAAGACACACCGATGCAAGGCATGGTGGAAGAGAGGGAGAGAATACTCCTTCCCTCCCAAGAGGGGGCACAGTTCAACCCCCAAAAAAAGCTCCATTACACAAGAAATCAAGACAAAATACAGGGTAACCACAAAAAAGCCAAAAACAAAACCCAACAAATGATCAAGAAGGTTAGCACTGCTGCCGCACAGCGCCAGGGACCATCGCTCAATTCCGTCCTTGGGTGATTGTCTGTGCGAATTTGTACTTTCTCCCAGTGTCTGCGTGGGTTTTCTCCACGTGCACCGGTTTCCTTCCACAGTCAAAAGATGTGAAGGTTAGGTGGATTGGCCATGCTAAATTATCCTTTAGTGCCCAAAAGAATAGATTGGATCATGGGGATAGGGTGGCGAGTGGACCCAAATTGTGTGCCCTTTCAGAGGGTCAGGTCAGACTTGATGGGCCGAATGGCCTCCTTATGCACAGCAGTAATTCTATGAGGACAAAGCCGCCAGCACGAAACTACCCCCACCCCGACTCCAGCAACGTCAGTGGAAGGTTCCCACAAGCGACACAGCCCACCAGAAAAGGACAGGCGGAGCAAGGCTGAGGAGAGAGAGAGAACAAGTATCCCCCTCACCAGCACTGGGGGCATCACTGAACCCCCAGTACACAGAAGATTAAGGGGCCGCAACTGACAAGCAGCTGCTAGGCACAAAAACAATAAACAACAAGAATACAATAACAAACATACAATTCCCCAAAAGCAAGACAAAAACATTCAAACCCACCACCAGCGACAAACTGTGGCAGCCATGTGTACCATCTACAAGATGCACTGCAGTAACTCACCAAGGTTCCTGAGGCGGTATCACTGGTTAGGCCAACATTTACTGCCCATCCCTAGTTGCCCTTCAGAAGGTGGCGGTGAGTGCCTTCTTGAACCGCTGTAGTCCTTGAGGTGTAGGTACACCCACAGTGCTGCTAGGGAGAGAGTTCCAGGATGTTGCCCCAGAGCCAGTGAAGGAATGGCAATGTATTTTCAAATCAGGGTGGTGAGTGACTTAGAGGAGAACCTCCAGGTGGTAGGGTTCCCAGCTATCTGCTGCTCTTGCCCTTTCAGATGGTAGTGGATGTGGGTTTGGAAGGTTCTCTCCAAGGAATCTTGGTGAGTTACTGCAGTGCATCTTGTAGATGGTACATATGGCTGCCACTGTTTGTCGGTGCTGGAGGGTTTGAATTTTTGTGGAAGGAGGAACAATCAAGCGGGCTGCTTTGTCCTGGATGGCGTCGAGCTTCTTGAGCGTTGTTGGAGCTGCACTCATCCAGGCAAGTGGAAAGTATTCCATTACACTACTGACTTGTGGATGGTGGACAGGCTGGGGGGGTCAGGAGGTGAGTTACTCTCCGGAGGATTTAAAGCCTTTGACCTGCCCTGGTAGCCATAGTATTAATGTGGCTAATCCAGTTCAGTTTCTGATCAATGTAACCCAGGATGTTGATCATGGGAGATTCAGCGATAGTAATCCCATTGAATGTCAAGGAGCGATGGTTTGATACTCTATTGTAGGAGATGGTGATTGCCTGGCACTTGTGTGATGCGAATGTACCATGCCACTTGTCAGCCCAAGTCTGGATACTGTCCAGGTCTTGCTGCATTTGGACATGGACTGTTTCGTTATCTGAGGAGTTGTGAATGGTGCTGAACATTGTGCAGTCTTCTGCAAGCATCCCTACTTCTGACCTTATGATAGAAGCGAGGTCATTGATGAAGCAGCTGAAGGTGGTTGGGCCTCCTGCAGGGATGTCCTGGAGCTGAGATGATTGACCTCCAACCACCACAACCATCTTCCTTTGTGCCAGGTATGACTCCAACCAGTGGAGCGTTTTCCCCCCCGATTCCCATTGACTCCAGTTTAGCTAAGGATCCTTGATGCCATACTCGGTCAAATGCTGCCTTCATGTCAAGCACAGTCACTCTCACCTCACCTCTGGTATTCAACTCTTTTGTCCATGTTTGGACCAAGGCTGTAATGAGGTCAGGAGCTGAGTGATCCTGGCGGAACCCAAACTGAGCGTCCGTGAGCAGGTTATTGCTGAGTAAGTGCCGCTTGATAGCACTGTTGATGGCTCCTTCCATCATTTTGCTGATGATGGAGAGTCGACTAATAGGCTGGTAATTGGCTGGATTGGATTTGTCCTGTTTCTTGTGTACAGGACACACGTGGGCAAATTTCCAAATTGCCAGGTAGATGCCAGTGTTATAGCTGTCCTGGATCAGCTTGGCTAGGGGTGCAGCAAGTTCTGGAGCACAAGTCTTCAGTACTTTTGCCGGGATATTGTCAGCGCTCATAGCCTATGCAATATCCAGTGCCTTCAGTCATGTCTTGATGTCATGTGGAGTCAATCGTATTGGCTGAAGACTGATGGGCAGCTCAAAGGCACAGTGGTTCGGACAGTGGTTAGCATAGTTGCTTCACAGCTCCAGGGTCCCAGGTTCAATTCCCGGCTTGGGTCACTGTCTGGGCGGAGTCTGCACGTTCTTCTTATGTCAGCGTGGGTTTTTTCAGTGTGCTCCGGTTTCCTCCCACAGTCCAAAGATGTGCAGGTTAGGGGGATTGGCCATGCTAAATTGCCCTCCAAAAACACGAGGTGGGGATACTGGGTTACGGGTATAGGGTGGAGGTGTGGGCTTAGGTAGGGTGCCCTTTCGAAGGGCCGGTGCAGACTTGATGGGCCGAATGGCCTCCTTCTGCATTGTAAATTCTATGATCTATGACATCTGTCATGCTGGGGACCTCTGGAGGAGACAGATGGATCATCCACTCGGCACGTCTGGCTGAAGAATGCCTCAGCTTTGTCTTTTGCACATATGTGATGGGCTCTCCATCATTGAGCATGGGGATATTTGTGCGGCCTCTTCCTCCAGTGAGTTGTTTGTCGATCACCATTCACAGCTGGATGTAGCAGGACTGCAGAGATTAGATCTGATGCGTTTGTTGTGGAATTGCTTTCCTGTCTATTACTTGCTGCTTATGCTGTTTGGCACACAAGTAGTCCTGTGTTGTAGCTTCTCCAGGTTGACACCTCATTTTTCGGTATGCCTGATGTTGCTCCTGGCATGTTCTCCTGCACTCTTCATTGAACCAGGGTTGATCCCCTGGCTTGCTGGTAATGGTAGAATGGGGGGTATGCCGGGTCATGAGGTTGCAGATTGTGGTTGAATACAATTCTGCTGCTGCTGACGGCCCACGGATTCTCATGGATGCCCAGTCTTGATTTGCTAGATCTGTTCGAAGTCTATCTCATTTAGCACGGTGGTAGTGCTACACAACACGATGGAGGTTGTCCTCAATGTGAAGACGGGACTTTGTCTCTGCAAGGACTGTGCAGTGGTCACTTTTATCGATACTGTCATGGACTGATGCATCTGCAGCAGGCAGATTGGTGAGGATGAGGTCAAGTATGTTTTTCCCTCTTGTTAGTTCCCTCACCACCTGCTGCAGTCCCAGTCTAGTAGCTATGTCTTTTAGGACGCAGCCAGGTCAGTCTTGGTGATGGACATTGAACTGCCTCCCATGCCACTTCATCTTTCCTCAAATGAGGGGACCAAAATTGTGCACAATACTCCAAGTGTAGTCTCACCAATGCCTTGTAAAGTTGCAACACTTCCTTACCTTCATACTCTATTCCTTTAGTACTAAAAACCAGCATTCCATTTGCTTTCTTTATTATCTGCTGTACCTGCATACTAGTTTTCTGTGACCCATGAACCCTCTGCAACGGAGCACCCCGAAGTCTCTCCCTATTTAGATAAGTTGCCTTCCCATTTTTCAGACCAAAATGCATGTCCTCACATGTTAAACTCCATCTGCCAAATTTTGGCCCACTCTCTTGTGTCAGTAGTGTTCAAACTGGAAATAAACAATAGCAATCCGAGCGACTGACTTTTTAATTTCCTATTTCTTGAGAAAATCCCAAACATCTAATTGGCATCAACGGCATTACTGAATCATACAAATCCATGCCCTACCACTGATTATTTCAGCCACAATGATTATTTCAGACATAGGATTATCATTCCGCTTCTGAGTTTCTTGACCAATGACTGAGTATGAGCGTGATGATGACCTGCATATGTCAATGGGTCTCAATTTAAGGGGCCCTGGTGGGGTTTAGAATGGCTGCATTCAACATTACTGTTGAAGGTTGGAGGATGGAGAAGAATAGAAGGAAGAAGTGGAAAGTCTGCGCCCCCTCCCCCTCCCCCCCCTACCCCCCACTCCCCCCACCCTCACCTATGCTCTCTGTTTCATCCCTGGAAGTAATTTTGGAGGTGGTGAGGCCAGAAGGGTCATGCTATTAATTGTGAATGGGAGGAAGAGGCCAGACATTCATGCTAAATAGGCGTGGTTAGGTTTGGAGGCAGTTAGCAGGAAAACTGTCGTCCCAAATGCATGGATAGTGTCAGAAAAGGTTAATAATCTTATTAGCCCAGAATAGGTGATTGGCATACTATATCAGGTGCCATGCAGGTGTGGTCTCACCAAAGTCCATTACAACTAAATGTATGTCATGTACGTCAGTCTCCATGCGTGAAAGTCAACGTGCCATTTTGCCTTCCTAATTGTTTGCTGTACCTGCATGCTAACTTTTCCGATTCCTTTTCTGAGTACACCTAAGTCTTTCCGAACATCAACATTTAAAAGTTCATCACCAATTTAAAATACTTTTTTTTCCATTCTTTCTACCAAAGTGAATAACTTCTCCCTACCTCACTTTTCACCCCATCAGTCACGTTGTTTCCCATTCACTTAACCTGCCTATGGGCTGAGTTTTTAATCAGGGGTCAGGCACTGGACATGGGGGCAAGTTCCAGGTCTCGGCCCTGCTTTAGAGATGCCCATTAACATTTTCAAAGATTCAGCCAATTAAAGGTCAGGGATTGGGCTTGCTTTCCAATCATGTGCAAACAGGTCCCTGATGTTGAAGGGCCAATGGGAAGTTTGGTATTACCTCCGGTTGCACTGGTAATTGCCAATGTGAGGATGAATACAGTAAGGGACAAGGGCACGGAAGTTTATTTTATTTTTTTAACATGCCACAGCTGCCTGGCCATGATCCTGAAAGGGCATCTCCTCTAAGGAATGGGATGGCCTGTTGTCACAGCTATGACTTTGTTGGCGTTGTGAGTGCAGGGGGTGTTTCACTTGATACATAGAAACATAGAAAATAGGTGCAGGAGTAGGCCATTCAGCCCTTGGAGCCTACACCACCATTTAATATGATCATGGCTGATCATGCAAATTCCCAGTCTCACTTTCTCTCCATTCCCCTTGATCCCTTTAGCCGCAAGGGCCATGTCCAGCTCCCTCTTGAATATATCCAACGAACTGGCCCCAACAGCTTTCTGTGGTAGAGAATTCCACAGGTTCACAACACTCTGAAAGAAGATGTTCTTCGTCATCTCTGTCCTGAATGGCTCACCTTTTATTCTTAGGCTGTGCCCCCTAGTTCTGGACGTCCCCAACATCGGGAACATTCTTGCCGCATCTAGCCTGTCCAGTGGCAACAAGATTTTATATGTTTCTGTGAGATCCCCTCTCATTCTTCTAAACTCCAGTGAGTACAGGCCCAGTCGATTCAGTCTTTCTTCATATGTTAGTCCTGCTATCCCGGGAATTAGTCTGGTGAACTTTCGCTGGACACCCTCAATAGCAAAAATGTCCTTCCTCAAACTAGGAGACCAAAACTGCACACAATACTCAAGGTGTGGCCTCATCAAGGCCCTGAATAACTGCAGCAAGACATCCCTACTCCTTTACTCAAATCCTCTCGCTATGAAGGCCAGCATGCCATTAATTTTCCTTACCGCCTGCTGTACCTGCATGCCAACCTTCAGCGACTGTTCCACCGTGACACCCAGGTCTCGTTGCACTTCCCCTTTTCCTAAACTGCCACCATTGAGATAATAATCTGCCTTCCTGTTTTTGACACCAAAGTGGATAACCTCACATCGACCAACATTATATTGCATTTGCCAAGTATTTGCCCATTCAAACAGCCTGTCCAAGTCACCCTGCAGCCTCTTTACATCCTCCTCACAGCACACACTGCCACCCAGCTTAGTGCCGTCTGCAAATTTGGACATATTGCATGCAATTCCTTCATTCAAATCATTAATGTATATTTTGACCAGCTGGGGTCCCAGCACTGAATCCTGCGGTGCCCCACTAGTCACTGCCTGCCAGTCTGAAAAGGACCCATTTATTCCCACTCTCTGCTTTCTGTCTGCCAATCAGTTCTCTATCTACGTCAATACTGGAACAGCAGGCCAGTAAGTGTAGAGACTGGGTAAAAAAGTGAGACTGAGATAAACATAGCGCAGAGCAAGAGCAGGCAGAGGGAAGCCGCAGGGCTCAATGAGACTGTAGGTCTGGAGTGTGTTTCCTTTAATGCAAGAAGTATAACAGGTAAAACAGATGAACTGAAAGCCTGGATTACAGCATGGAACTATGATGTAATTACAATTATGGAGACATGGTTAAAGGAGGTACAGGACTGGCAGCTTAACGTCCCGGGATATCGTTGTATTAGACGGGACAGAAGCAGTAACAAAAGAGGTGGGGGAGATGCATTGCTGATTAGGGAGCAGATCACAGCTGTGTTGTGGGAGGACACATTGGAGGGATCTTGTAGCGAGGTATTATGGATGGAGCTCAGGAATAAGAAGGGTGAAATCACAATGTTGGAAGTGTACTATAGACCTCCCAACAGCCCGCAGGAGACAGAGGAGCAGCTGTGTAGTCAGATACTGAAAAGGTGTGAAAAAAGCAGGGTAGTTGTGAAGGGCGATTTTAACTTCCCCCATATTGACTGGGAATCCCTTACAGCCAGAGCTCGGATGGAGAGCAATTTATTAGAGGTGTCCAGGAGGGCCTTTTGAGACAGTATGTTGACAATCCAACCAGAAAGGGGGCTTGGCGAATGAGCCAGGCCAGGTGATTCATGTTTCAGTGGGGGAGCATTTTGGGCTTAGCGATCATAATGCCATAAGATTTTGAATAGTCATGGATGAGGACAAGAGTAGCCCTCTTGTGAGGGTGCTTAAATGGGCGAGGACCAATTACATCCAAATTAGACAGGAACTGGGGAATGTGGATTGGGAGCAGCAAAGGGCAGAACGGTAGCATTGTGGGTAGCACAATTGCTTCACAGCTCCAGGGTCCCAGGTTCGATTCCAGCTTGGGTCACTGTCTGTGCGGAGTCTGCACATCCTCCCCGTGTGTGCGTGGGTTTCCTCCGGGTGCTCCGGTTTCCTCCCACAGTCCAAAGATGTGCGGGTTAGGTGGATTGGCCATGATAAATTGCCCTTAGTGTCCAAAATTGCCCGTAGTGTTGGGTGGGGTTACTGGGTTATGGGGTTATGGGGATAGGGTGGAGGTGTTAACCTTGGGTAGGGTGCTCTTTCCAAGAGCTGGTGCAGACTCGATGGGCCGAATGGCCTCCTTCTGCACTGTAAATTCTATGATTTGAGGGCAAATCCACTCTGACATGTAGGAGGCTTTTAAAGATTGAAGTGCAGGACAGGCATGTTCCCGCAAAAATAAAGGATAGAAATGGCAGAATTTGAGAACCATGGATGACAAGGGAAATTGTAGGCTTAGTCAAAAGGAAAAAGGAAGCACACGATAGGTGTAGGCATCTAAAAACCGATGATGAGCGACTTCCGGGTGCGGCTATGCAGAGCTAGGTCGCATATTCGGTAGCTCCCGCTTGGAACGGATGTTTGGGCTCTTTTACAGGGCCCCCACGGCATTTGTTTGACATTTCCCGGTGTGGGAAGAAGACTGCAGCAATCCCCTGACAGTGTCCCCCAGGAATGTTATGTCTTTTGGCTACCAGACCCGGCAGAAACAGTAAAAGATTTGGCTTGAGCTGCAGCAATAGACAAAGGCCTCTTCCAGCATGCAGGCGGGGGAAGGGCAAGCTTAAAGCTGCAATCTGACTTGACTCTATCAAAGGTGAATTCTAGCAGCAGAGGGAACAACTGTGAAAAGATCTACCAAGGCCATTGAAGAAGCAGGGACGAGGCTTCCGGTGGCGGCCATGGAGGAATAGGTCGCGGATTCGGCAGCTCCTGTCTCGAACTGACTCTCAGACCTTTTTCAGGAGTTTCCATAGACTTTTTGGGGCAGACTGGTGAAGCGAACACTGCCAAAAGGATTCCCTCTCGACTTCCGGTTGCGGCTATGCGGAGCTAAGCCGCACGACTCGGCAGCTCCCGCTACCACGGACTTTCGGGCTTGTTAGAGGAGCCCCAACGGAACTTTTTTTTGACGCAGCCCATGGGGAAGGGAAGAGCGAGGTCCCCCTCCAACTTCTATGAAACGGGCCAGAAGTGTAACAGCCAAAGGAGCAGCACTGGAGCAACGGGAGAAGCGAGGGAAAGAAAACAAAATGGCGGCGGCCAGGGACAAAGGGGAGCTGCAGGAGTTCATCAAGCGCTGCTTCGAGGAGCAGCACGATAGCCTTGTGGATAGCACAATTGCTTCACAGCTCCAGGGTCCCAGGTTCGATTCTGGCTTGGGTCACTGTCTGTGCGGAGTCTGCACATCCTCCCCATGTGTGCGTGGGTTTCCTCCGGGTGCTCCGGTTTCCTCCTACAGTCCAAAGATATGCGGGTTAGGTGGATTGGCCATGATAAATTGCCCTTAGTGTCCAAAATTGTCCTTAGTGTTGGGTGGGGTTACTGGGTTATGGGGATAGGGTGGCGGTGTTAAACTTGGGTAGGGTGCTCTTTCCAAGAGCCGGTGCAGACTCGATGGGCTGAATGGCCTCCTTCTGCACTGTAAATTCTATGCTAATCTATGAAATGCGCAAGGAGATGTTGGCGCCTGTGCTTTCGGCAATTGAAGGACTCGGGATCACCCAGAAGGCCCACGAAGCTAAGATCCAGGAGGTACAGAAAAGAGTCAGTCAGAACGAGGACGAGCTCGTGGGCCTGGCGGTGAGAGCGGAGCAGAACAAGGCACTACACAAGAGGTGGGCGGGAAGACTCGAAGACCTGGAGAACAGGTCGAGGAGAAAGAATCTGCGAATCCTGGGTCTCCCTGAGGGAGTGGAGGGGGCTGATGCCGGGGCATATGCGAGCACGATGCTCGAGGCGAGGATGGGCACGAAGGCCCCTTCGAGGCCGCTGGAGTTGGACAGGGTACATCGGGTGCTGGCGAAGAAGCCCCAGGCAAATGAGCCGCCAAGGGCGATGCTGGTGAGGTTCCACCGGTTCACGGACAGAGAGTGGGTCCTGAGATGGGCCAAGAAGGAGCGGAGCAGTAAGTGGGACAATGCAGAGATCCGAATATACCCGGACTGGAGCACGGAGGTTGCAAAGTGGAGAGCGGGTTTCAACCGGGCCAAAGCGGCATTGTACCGGAAAGAAGTGAAATTCGGAATGCTGCAGCCAGCGTGACTGTGGGTCACATACAAGGGCCAACACTATTACTTTGAAACGCCTGAAGAGGCGTGGACCTTTGTACAAGCCGAAAAGTTGGACTCTAACTGAGGGTTTGTGAGGGTGGGGGGGATGTTTTGGGGTTTGATGTGTGATGGTTGTTGTATATAGGGGGTCAATCACGCGCAGGAAATGTTACATGGGCTGGGGGAGAGAGACAAGGCCGCGACAGGAGCTGCGCCAGAGGGGGCGGAGTGGGCTTTGGAAAGGCGGGAAGGGGAACGAAGGAATGCATATGGATTGGGAGACTCCCACGCGGGGAGGTCAATGGGACGGCGGAGGAAGCCGGGGTCAGCAGGCGTCAGCTGACTTACGGGAGTGACATGGGGGGGGAGCAAAAAAGCTAGACAGGGGTCTAGCGGGGGGAGGGGAGGGGGGGAAAAGGGTTGCTGCTGCACTGGCCGAAAGGGAATGGGACACAGAAGAGGTGGTCGGGACGGGGGTCCCCCCTCTGGGGGACTGGAGGGTGAGGGAGGCGTGGACACGGGACTGGCCCAGAAAAGGAGATGGCTAGTCGGCGGGGTGTGGGGGGGGGGGGGTGAGAGCCCCTCCAATCCGGCTGATAACGTGGAACGTGAGGGGCCTGAATGGGCCGGTGAAGAGGGCTCGAGTGTTCGCGCACTTAAAGGCAGACGTGCCCATGCTCCAAGAGACACACCTGAAGGTGGCGGACCAGGTCAGGCTAAGAAAGGGATGGGTAGGACAGGTATTCCACTCGGGACTGGACGCGAAGAATAGAGGGGTGGCAATATTGGTGGGAAAGCGGGTGTCATTCGAGGCCAAGACTATTGTAGCGGACAACGGAGGGCGATATGTAATGGTGAGCGGTAGGTTGCAAGGGACATGGGTGGTGTTGGTAAACGTATACGCCCCGAACTGGGATGATGCAGGATTCATGAAGCGCATTTTGGGGCGCATTCCGGACCTGGAGATAGGAGGCCTGATAATGGGAGGGGACTTCAATACAGTGTTGGATCCAGCACTGGACCGCTCCAAATCAAGGACTGGAAAGAGGCTGGCGGCGGCCAAGGTACTTAGGGGGTTTATGGATCAGATCGGGGGAGTGGACCCATGGCGGTTTGCAAGGCCGCAGGCCAGGGAATTTTCTTTCTTCTCCCATGTACACAAAGCCTACTCCCGGATAGATGTTTTTGTTCTGGGTAGGGCGCTCATCCCGAGGGTGGAGGGGACGGAGTATTCGGCTATAGCCGTTTCGGACCATACCCCGCACTGGGTGGAACTGGAGCTGGGAGAGGAGAGGGACCAACGCCCGTTGTGGCGGCTGGATGTGGGACTGCTGGCGGACGAGGTGGTGTGTGGGAAGGTGAGGGGGTGTATCGAAAGGTACTTGGATGCCAACGACAACGGGGAGGTGGGGGTGGTATGGGAGGCGTTGAAGGCGGTGATCAGGGGAGAGCTAATTTCCATTAGGGCTCATAGGGAGAAGACAGAGGGTATGGAAAGGGAGAGGTTAGTGGGGGAGATTTTGAGAGTGGACAGGAGATACGCAGAGGCCCCGGAGGAAAGCTTACTTGGGGAAAGACGACGGCTCCAGACGGAGTTTGACCTGTTGACCACAGGGAAGGCGGAGGCACAGTGGAGGAAAGCGCAGGAGGCGACCTATGAGTATGGGGAAAAGGCTAGTCGGATGCTGGCACACCAGCTCCGTAAGAGGATGGCAGCGAGGGAAATAGGGGGAGTCAAAGATGGAAGGGGAGCCACGGTTCGGAGTGCGACGAAAATAAACGAGGTATTCAAGGCATTTTATGAAGAGCTGTACAGATCCCAGCCCCCAGCGGGGGAAGAGGGGATGAGACGATTCCTAGATCAGCTGAGATTCCCGAGGGTGGAGGAGCAAGAGGTGGCTGGTTTGGGGGCACCAATTGGGTTGGAGGAGCTGAGCAAGGGTTTGGGGAGCATGCAGGCGGGGAAGGCCCCGGGACCGGATGGATTCCCGGTAGAGTTCTACAGGAAGTACGCAGACCTGTTGGCCCCGCTACTGGTGAGGACCTTTACTGAGGCAAGAGAGGAGGGGACCCTGCCCCCGACAATGTCGGAAGCGACAATTTCTTTGATCCTAAAGCGGGACAAGGACCCATTGCAATGTGGATTGTACAGGCCGATCTCGCTCCTCAATGTGGATGCAAAGTTGCTGGCAAAATTGCTGGCCACGAGGATCGAGGACTGTGTCCCGGGGGTAATCCACGAGGACCAGACGGGATTTGTAAAGGGCAGGCAACTAAACACCAATGTGCGGCGGCTCTTAAACGTGATAATGATGCCATCGGAGGAGGGAGAGGCGGAGATAGTGGCAGCTATGGACGCGGAGAAGGCCTTTGACCGAGTAGAGTGGGAGTACCTCTGGGAGGTGCTGCGTAGGTTTGGGTTCGGGGTAGGGTTTATCAATTGGGTTAAGCTCCTTTACAGAGTCCCGATGGCGAGTGTAGTGACGAACCGGCGGAGGTCGGAGTACTTTCGACTGTACCGAGGGACGAGGCAGGGGTGCCCCCTGTCCCCCCTGTTGTTCACATTGGCGATCGAACCATTGGCCATGTCATTGAGGGAGTCTAATAAATGGAGGGGGATGGTCCGAGGGGGAGAAGAGCATCGGGTGTCGCTATATGCGGATGACCTGTTGCTGTACGTGGCGGATCCAATGGAGGGGATGGTGGAGGTCATGCAGACTCTAAGGGAGTTTGGGGAGTTTTCGGGCTATAAGCTCAATGTAGGGAAGAGTGAGCTCTTTGTATTTACAGGCGGGGGACCAAGAAAGAGGGATAGGGGACCTACCGCTGAGGAGGGCGGAGGGGGGCTTTCGGTATCTGGGGATCCAGATAGCCAGGAGTTGGGGGACCCTACATAAACTGAATCTGACGAGGTTGGTGGAGCAAATGGAGGAGGATTTCAAAAGATGGGACATGTTACCGCTCTCGCTGGCGGGTAGAGTGCAGTCGGTCAAAATGGTGGTCCTTCCGAGGTTTCTGTTTGTGTTTCAGTGCCTTCCCATCGTGATCACGAAGGCCTTTTTTAAGAGAGTAGGCAGGCTTATTATGGGGTTTGTGTGGGCGAATAAGACCCCAAGAGTAAGGAGAGGGTTCCTGGAACGCAGTAGGGACCGAGGAGGGTTGGCGCTGCCAAACCTGGGGAGCTACTACTGGGCAGCAAATGTGGCGATGATCCGCAAGTGGGTTATGGAGGGAGAGGGGGCGGCATGGAAGAGGATGGAGATGGCGTCCTGTAAAGGAACGTGCCTGGGGGCGTTGGTGACGACACCGCTGCCGCTCTCACCGACAAAGTATACCACGTGCCCGGTGGTGGCGGCACGCTAAGGATCTAGGGCCAGTGGAGACGGCACCGGGGTGCAATGGGAGCATCGGTGTGGTCCCCGATCAGGGGTAACCACCGGTTTGTCCCGGGGAAGATGGACGGGGGGTTCCAGAGCTGGCATCGGGCGGGGATTGGAAGAATGGGGGACCTGTTCATCGACGGGACATTTGCGAGCCTAGGGGCACTGGAGGAGAAGTTCGAGTTACCCCCGGGAAATGCCTTTAGATATATGCAGGTGAGGGCTTTTGTGAGGCGACAGGTGAGGGAATTCCCGTTGATCCCGGCACAAGAAGTTCATGATAGGGTGATCTTGGGTGTATGGGTCGGGGAGGGCAAGGTGTCGGAAATACACCAGGAGTTGAAAGAAGAGGGGGAAGCGCTGGTAGAAGAGTTGAAGGGTAAATGGGAGGAGGAGCTGGGGGAGGAGATTGAGGAATTCTGTGGGCTGATGCCCTAGGTAGGGTTAATTCCTCCTCTTCGTGTGCCAGGCTCAGCCTGATACAATTTAAGGTGGTCCACAGAGCGCACTTGACGGGGGCGAGGTTGAGTAGGTTCTTTGGGGTAGGGGACAGATGTGGAAGGTGCTCAGGGAGCCCGGCGAACCATGTCCATATGTTTTGGTCATGCCCAGCACTGGAGGGGTTCTGGAGAGGAGTGGCGGGAGCAATATCTCAGGTGGTGAAAGTCCGGGTCAAGCCAAGCTGGGGCCTAGCTATATTTGGAGTAGTGGACGAACCGGGAGTGCAGGAGACGAAAGAGGCCGGCATTCTGGTCTTTGCGTCCCTAGTAGCCCGGCGAAGGATCTTGCTAATGTGGAAGGAGGCGAAGCCCCCCAGCCTGGAGGCCTGGATAAATGATATGGCTGGGTTCATAAAGTTGAAGAGGATTAAGTTCATCTTGAGAGGGTCTGCGCAGGGGTTCTACAGGCGGTGGCAACCGTTCCTAGACTATCTCGCGGAGTGTTAGAGGAAGGTCGGTCAGCAGGTGCAGCAACCTTGGGGGGGGGGGGGGGGGGGGGGGGGGACACGTCCTGGGGGAGGGGGGGGGCTGCCTGGGAGGGTGGATGAGCAAGAAATAACATGAAGGGTTGGGGAAACTGGCACGTACGGGTGAGGGCCAGTAAAGCTGTGTAAATATATCATTTTGCCATGTATATATCTTGCTCTGCGCGATTTCTCGTTTTTTTTGTTACGAGGGTGGGGGGGTGGTTATTGTTTGTAAGGGAGAACAATTGTGTTAAAAAACTTTAATAAATATATATTTTTTAAAAATAAAAACTGATGACGCCCTTGAGGAGTACAGTGAAAGTAGGAAGGAACTTAAACGTGGGCTAAAAGGGGCCACGAAATGTCTTTAGCAAACATGGTCAATGAGAATTCATATATTAGGAACAAGAGAAAGAGTAGGCCCACTTAAGGGCAATGGAGGGAAATTTTGCGTGGAACCACAAGAAGTGGGTGAAATTGTTAATGAGTACTTTGTATCGGTATTCACCAGGGAGAAAGAAGGACATGGCGAATGTTGAAGTAAGGGCTAGGTGTGTGAACTCTCTTGAGAACATCAATATAACAAGGGAGGAAGTGTTGAATATCCTAAGTTGCATTAAGGTAGACAATTCCCCCGGGGCCGGATGGGATCTATCCCAGGATACTGCGGGAGGCTGGGGCCTTAACAGATATCTTAACAGCCTCTTTGACCATAGGTGAGGTTCCAGAAGGCTGGAGAATAGCCAATGTTATTCCCTTGTTTAAGAAAGGAAGCAGGGACAATCCAGCTAATTATAGGCTGGTGAGCCTGGCATCAGTGGTGGGGAAACTTTTGGAAAAGATACTGAGGGACAGGATGTATGCACATTTGGAGGAAAATGGACAAGTTAGTGACAGGCCGCATGGTTTTGTAGGGGAAGGTCATGTCTCACCATCTTGATTGAGTTTTTTGAAGAGGTGACAAAGGAAATTGATGAGGGAAGGGCTGTGGATGTAGTTTATATGGACTTTAGTTAGGCGTTTGATAAGGTCCCACATGGCAGACTGGTACAAAAACTAAAATCACATGGGATTTGGGTGGGCTGGCTAGATGGATACATGGAACATACAGTGCAGAAGGAGGCCATTCAGCCCATCGAGTCTGCACCGACCCACTTAAGCCCTCACTTCCAACCTATCCCCGTAACCCAATAACCCCTCCTAAACTTTTTGGTCACTAAGGGCAATTTATAATGGCCAATCCACCTAACCTGCGCGTCTTTGGACTGTGGGAGGAAACCAGAGCACCCGGAGGAAACCCATGCAGACACGGGAGAACGTGCAGACTCCGCACAGACAGTGATCCAGCGGGGACTCGAACCTGGGACTCTGTCGCTGTGAAGCAACTGTGCTTGCCACGTGTGCTACCGTACTGCCCACTACAGATCTAGCTTGGTTATAGAAGACAGAGAGTAGCGGTGGAAGGGTGTTTTTCTGAATGGAGATCTGCAACTATTGGTGTTCTCCAGGGATCAGTGCTGGGACCTCTGTTGTTTTCCGTCCATATAAATGATCTGGAGGAAAATGTGGGTGGTCTGATTAGTAGGTCTGCGGATGACACAAAGATTGACAAAGTTGTTGGTCATGCTGTCGAGGATTGTCAGAGCATACAGCAGGATATAGATAGATTGGAGACTTGGGCACAGAAATGGCAGGTGGAGTCTAACCCGGACAAATGCAAGATGATGCATTTTGGAGGATCAAATCTAGGTTTGAATTATACTGTAAATGGCAGAACCCTTAGGAACATTTCCTGTCTGCCAACCAGTTCTCTATCCACGTCAATACATTACCCCAATACCATGAGCTTTAATTTTGCTCACTAATCGTTTGTGTGGGACCTTGCCAAAAGCCTTTTGAAAGTCCAGATACACAACATCCACTGGTTCACCCTTGCCCACTCTACTGGTCACATCCTCAAAAAATTCCAGAAGATTTGTCAAGCATGATTTCCCTTTATTGGGGAAGATGATTTTCAAATCATGTCCTGTGAGTACAAGGCTTTCACTTAGGCAAGATAGCATCTGTATAGTTCAACAAGTTAAAGCATTTCCTTTTTTTCTTGGAAAATATTTTATTAAGGCATTTATAATTTTAACATTTTAAACAAAGAGATCCAAACCACACAAAAAACCCACAATATACCCATCTCCCCGCCCCCAAGCATAAACCCTAACTATCGTTGTCCATGTACCTACACCATCCCACGGTTCTCCCTTCATTAGATTTCCAACCCTTGTTCATCACATCCATGCCTCCCCTTCCCCCCCACCCAATCCTCCTCCACCCCGCTGATGGTCAATTTTCCTTGAAGAAGTCGATGAATGGCTGCCACCTCCGAGCGAACCCCTGTAGTGAACCCCTTAAGGCGAACTTAATTTTCTGTAACCTAAGAAACCCTGCCATGTTGCTGACCCAAACACCTGACTTTGGAGGCTCCAAGTCCCTCCATCCCAACAGAAGCCGTCTCCGGACCACCAGGGAGGAAGCCAAAACGTCGCCCTCTTACCTCAAAGCATTTCCAACCTGTTTCATTCATCAATGAGATGTAGTTGTACCATAACCTTGTTGACCCTAGTAAGGTCCACGTACCTCGAGAAAACTAACTGTAAAAGCCAGAATGCGGACAGAATTAAATATTTAAATTATTTAAATGACTGACCTGACAGTTCCTTGGGGGGTTCTTGCTTGCATCCATGCACACCTCTGCTAAATCCAAAAGTGGGTGAGATCGTGCCGGGTTTCTGACACATGCCGCCTTGTGGGGCTTTAACCCCACCCTCCCCAAACCTGCCCAACCCCACTGTGGCCGTTAACATTTTGCCCTATGCTTCACTTAACTAACAAGCATGTTGGTCGTCCAATATCTAGCTAAACAACAACATGAAAGTGTTCTGGAACAGTGAGTAGTTGCCCAGCCTTTGAGTCAGAAACGCCAGATTTGAGTCCCACCCCAAGATTTGATGGCCACGGAGGGTGCGTTCATAGTGCAGCCAAACAGGTTGATTAATCTGAAAAACCTTCCAACACGCCCTATGGCAGGTGGTAAGAGCAGGAGAGACTCCTGGTCCGCCATGATTGATGCGGAGTGGTGCCTTTCAAGTTGTAGCCTCTGGTTTCAGGCTAGCAACCTGTTCCAAGAAAAACAAGTTATGGAAAACAGACGTAAGCACGTGCCTTGCTTTTTTTTAAATACATTTTTATGAGATGTGTGCTTCACTGGCTAGGCCAGCATTTGTTGCTCATCCCTAAGTGCTCTTGAGGAGGTAGCGGTGAGCTGCCTTCTTGAACCGCTGCAGTCCATGTGGTGTAAGTACACCAACTGTGCTTTAGGGAGGCAGTTCCAGGATTTTGACCCAGCAACAGTGAAGGAACGGGGATATATTTCTAAATTCAGGGTGGTGAGTGACTTGGAGCGGAACTTCCAGATGGTGGTGTTCCCATATATCTACTGCCCTTGTCTTTCTAGGTGGTCATGGTTGAGGGTTTTAAAGGTGCTGCCTAAGGAGCCTTGGTGAATTCATGCAGTGCATCTGTAGATGGTAAACACTGCTACTGCGCGTCAGTGGTGGAGGGAGTGAATGTTTGTGGAAGGGGTGCCAATCAAGTGGCGACTTTGTCCTGGATGGTGTGAGATCCTTGAGTGTTGTTGGAGCTGCACTTATCGAGGCAATTGTGGAGTATTCAATCATACTCCTGACTTGTGCCTTGTAGGAGGAGGATAGGTTTTGGGGGGTGAAGAGGTGAGTTACTCACCGCAGGATTCCTAGCCTCTAACCTGCTCTTGTAACCATAGTATTTATATGGCAAGTCCAGATTAGTTTCTGGTCAATGGTAACCCCCAGGATGTGGATATTGAGGGATTCAGGATTGGTAATGCCATTGAATGTCAAGGGGTGATGGTTTGATTCTCTCTTATTGTGCGTGGCACAAATGTTACTTGTCACTTGTCAGCCGAAGCCTTGATATTGTCTAGGTCTTGCTTCATTTGCACATGGACTGCTTCAGTGTCTGAGGAGTTGCAAAAGATGCTGAACATTGTGCAATCATCAGTGAATCATCAGTGGACATCCCCACATTAGACCTTATGTTGGAAAGAAGGTAATTGATGAAGCAGCTGCAAATAGTTGGGCCTAGAACACTACCCTGAGGAATTCCTGCAGTGACATCCTGGAGCTGAGATGATTGACCTCCAACCACCACAATATGTTCCTTTGTGCTGGGTATGACTCCAACCAGTGGCGTTTTCTCCTGATTCCCATTGACTCCAGGCTCCTTGATGCCATACTAGATCAAATTCATAGAATTTACAGTGCAGAAGGAGGCCATTCGGCCCATCGAGTCTGCACCGGCTCTTGGAAAGAGCACCCTACCCAAGGTCCACACCTCCACCCTATCCCCATAACCCAGTAACCCCACCCTACACTAAGGGCAATTTTGGACACTATGGGCAATTTATCATGGCCAATCCACCTAACCCGCACATCTTTGGACTGTGGGAGGAAACCGGAGCACCCGGAGGAAACCCACGCACACACGGGGAGGATGTGCAGACTCCGCACAGACAGTGACCCAAGCCAGAATCGAACCTGGGACCCTGGAGCTGTGAAGCATTTGTGCTATCCACAATGCTACCGTGCTGCCCTATGTTGTCAAGGGCAGTCACTTTCATCTCACGTCTGGAGTTCTGCTCCTTTGTCCAAGACTGTAATGAAGTCAGGAGCAGAGTGCCCCGGCGGAACCCAAACTGAGCATCAGTGTGCAGGCTATTGCTAAGTAAGTGCCACTTTTTTTTTAAGCAAACAATTTTAATGAGGTATTTTTAGCATCACAAACAGCAACAGTATAAAAACAATGTACAAAGAACAATAAACATAGTGCAAAAACTGACTCCCATCTCTCCAAGACCCACCTATTTAACCCCCTATTCTGCGCTACCCTAGCCCCCCCCCCCCCCTCAGCTGACGATTAATTCTTCGCGAAGAAGTCAATGAATGGTTGCCACCTCTGGGCGAACCCTAACAAAGTAACAAAGACCCTCTCAAGGCGAACTTAATCTTCTCTAGGCCGAGAAAGCTCGCCATGTCGGTTAACTTCGGGGTCTATGAGTCCCTCCAAGCTAATAATATCCATCTCCGGGCTACCAGGGAGGCAAAGGCCAGAACATCTGCCTCTTTCTCCTCCTGGACTCCCGGATCTTCCGACTGTTATGGGAGAGGTGTTTTCAGAACCCCAAAATGTATCATTGAGTTCACCCAACCTCCCCCTTTAATGTATTGTTTCTTTTCCAAGCACACGGCTTGTTCTCCAGGTGTGGTATTACAATTATGGACACGTGGGTTTTTAAACACAAAACAATGTTTATTCCATTAACTCAACTTAACTTTTCAAATAAACATTGAATCACTGAACACCCCTTACTTCAGATAACCCGAAAATAACACAACACTAAATAATCCTTCAGTTATTCCTTTCAACATCCAAGAGACTTAACACCTTTAAACAGAAACACATCAGGTTAAATGCATTACTATTGTGAGTTTAAATCACCCAAAAGATCCAGAGATAGTCTTTCATGGCAGAGATCACAGCAGATCCAGCTCATTACAAACACAGACACACCCAAGCTCTTTTCCTCAAAACTGAAACTAAACTGCAAAATGGCTGAGCTAAAACCCAGCTCCACCACACTCTGACATCACTGCATTTCTTAAAGGTACATTGCTTAAACATCCATTTCTTAAAGGCACTCTCATATGACGCCTCCCCCAAGAAAAAAAAATAGACCATCAACTTCAAGATGTTTTCATTTTTCACTTTTGCACCATCCATAAGAAATGTACACAATAAAAATACTTTTTTGTTTCATAAAAAAAACACACACGCAAACAGGCATAATAATATAGTCCATTTTTCCCATTCTTCTTTCTCCAACCGAAATCTTCCATTCATCACATTCGTGACAAAGCATCGGCTATCACATTTTCCCATCCTGCCACATGTACTATTTTTAAATGAAAGGGCTGTAACAATAAACTCCAGCGAAACAGCCTTGCATTGTTATTTCGGAATCGTTCCAAAAACGTCAAAGGATTATGATCAGTATATATAATGGTGTCAGATGGATTGCTGGTCACATAAATGTGAAAATGTTGCAAAGCCAGCACCAAACCCAAAGTCTCCTTCTCAATCGTCGAATACTTTTTCTGGTGTGAATTCAATTTCTTTGAAAAATAACCAACAGGCCGCTCTAGCCCTTCGTCGTCGTCTTGTAGAAGCACCGCACCTACGCCCACATCACTCGCATCAACAGTCACTTTGAATGGTTTGATATAATTTGGGCTGACTAACACAGGAGCAGTGGTTAACACAGCCTTCAAGCCGTCAAATGCCTGTTGACACTCCGCTGTCCACTGGAATTTGTTACGCTTCTTGAGCAAGTCCGTCAGTGGAGCGACCACACTGCTAAAATTTGGTACCAATTTCCGGTAAAATCCACTCATACCAAGAAACCGCATTTTTTCCTGTCGTGTCGAGGGTATCGGAAACTCCCCAATAACTTTCGTTTTCACATCCAGTGGGACTATTCGACCCTGTCCGATTGTATGGCCAAGGAAAGTGACTTGGGCTTTTCCAAATTCACTTTTGGCTAGGTTTACCACCAAACCCGCTTCCTGAAGTCGATCAAATAACTCCCTCAGATGTTTTAAATGTTCTTTCCACGTCTGGCTGAACACTACCAGATCGTCGATGTATACCGCACAATTGGGTAATCCTGAAACTGCTCCTCCTGATACACATGAGTAAACTTTATCCACACAAGTAAATTCTTTAAAGACATCTGGCACCTTCTTAACAATTACTTCTTGAACAGGCTGTACAATCGTTAACGGTATTAGTTAACCGTTGAAATGTTGCTGGGGCATTTTCATGCCAAATGGCATAAATTTAAACTGGTATATACCATCTGGAGTCACAAAAGCTGAAATTTCCTTCGCCCTTTCAGATAAAGGTACTTGCCAGTAACCTTTCATAAATCCAATTTGGAAATAAAGGTGGACTGTCCCACTTGCTCAATGCAATCCTCCAAACGTGGGATAGGATAAGAGTCCATTCTTGTAACTGCATTCAACTTTTGATAGTCCACACACAACTGTTGGGCACCGTCTGGTTTATGTACCATCACTATGGGTGAGCTCCATTGGCTGCAACCCACTTCAATTATGCCATTCTACAGCATACTCTCAATCTCTCTGTTAACCTGTGCCAATTTTATAGGATTAAGTCTATATGGATGTTGTTTGATAGGAACAGCATTTCCCACATCTACATCATGTATAGCCATTTTAGTACTTCCCAATTTATCTCTACAAACTTGCCCATGTATATCAATAACGCTTTCAGGTCAGTTTGTTTTTCCTCTGGAAGGTAACATAACAATTCATCCCAATTATTAAGAACATCCTCATGTTCCGATTTAATTTGAGGTATGTCAAATTCACAGTCATCTGGATTTGGTTCGTCACTTTGAGTTAGAATCAATAAAACCTCCTTTTTCTCTCCTTCCCTTTCAAAGTACCTTTTAAGCATATTCACATGACACACTCGGTGGGTCTTCCTTCTATCTGGTGTTTTTACCACATAATTCACCTCACTTAATTTCCTTTCAATCTGATACGGTCCACAAAACCTAGCTTTTAAAGGCTCACCTACCACTGGACACTAAAACTTTATCCCCACTGACAAAACTACGAACTTTGGATTTCTTGTCCACTACCCGTTTCATCACATTTTGTGCAACTTTCAAATGTTGTCCAGCCAATTCACCTGTTCTTTTTAATCGTTCCCTAAAATTTGAATCCAATAGTGTAATTTCTGATTTCTCACCCACCAAATTTTCCTTAATCAATTTAATCTCTTACCTCATGACCAAAAATTAGTTCAAAAGGACTAAATTTGGTAGATTCATTAGGTGCATCCCTAATTGCAAACAATACAAATGGAATTCCTTTATCCCAATCCTCTGGATAATCTTGACAATACGCCCTCAACATTGTCTTTAATGTCTGATGCCACCTTTCTAACGCTCCCTGCGATTCTGGATGGTATGCAGTTGATTTAAATTGTTTTATTCCTAAGCTATCCATAACTTCTTTGAATTACGTTGAAGTAAAATTCGATCCTTGATCCGATTGAATTTCTGTGGGTAGTCCATAGCTAGAAAATAATTTAAGTAACTCCTCCACAATCCTTTTAGCTGTAATATTACGTACTGGAATGGCCTCTGGAAACCTAGTAGAGACATCCATTAGAGTCAAAAGATATTGATTCCCATTTCTTGTTTTAGGAAGCGGTCCTACACAATCGATTAGGACCCTTGTAAAAGGTTCCTCAAATGCTGGAATGGGTATTAAGGGTGCTGGTTTTATCACTGCTTGAGGTTTCCCTATCACTTGACATGTGTGACATGATTGACAAAATTTAACTACATCTTTATGTAGTCCAGGCCACTAAAAATGTTTCTGGATTTTAGCTTGAGTTTTCCTTATTCCCAAATGACCTCCCACTGGTACCTCATGTGCAACTCGCAACACCTCCTTTCTATACCCTACCAGCAATACTACTTGATGAACTTCTGCCCACTTTTCATCCACCTGCATAAGCACAGGTCTCCATTTTCTCATCAAGACATCTTCTTTACCTGCTCCTCCTGATACACATGAGTAAACTTTATCCACACAAGTAAATTCTTTAAAGACATCTGGCACCTTCTTAACAATTACTTCTTGAACAGGCTGTACAATCGTTTGCACCTCCTTCACTTCCCTTGGGCTTTCCTTTACCACTCAAACAAATCCCACTGTCTTATCCTGTTTCACCACATCAGCCTTCCCAGTGCTTTTCTTCAACCACCAACACTGTGACTTTACATGGCCCAGTTTATTACAGTGAAAACATTTGAAACTTTTCATCTCTTTTCCACCCTCCTGGATTTCTTTTTTAATCTGAGGTACACTCTCTTTATTGTCTCCCATCAGATCACCTTTACCTTTACCACTTGAGTATTTCTCATGTCCCCAGTTTCTATCCCTCACCGGCTGAAACTGATGTCGGAAACCAATCTTTGATTTATGAACTAATTCATAATCATCTGCCATTTCTGCTGCTAATCTCGCAGTTTTAACCCTCTGTTCTTCCACATGAGTTCTCACTACATCAGGAATTGAATTTTTAAACTCCTCCAAAAGTATAATTTCTCTGAGGGCTTCATACGTTTGGTCTATTTTCAAAGCCCTTATCACCTATCATAATTACTCTGTTTGAGCCTTTCAAACTCCATGTATGTTTGACCAAATTCTTTCCTTAAATTTCTAAACCTTTGTCTGTAAGCTTCAGGCACGAGGTCATATGCACTTAAGATGGATTTCTTCACCTCCTCATACGTTCCAGATACTTCCTCCGGTAGTGATGCAAACACTTCACTAGCTCTACCTACCAGCTTTGTTTGAATCAGTAATACCCACATGTCCTGTGGCCATTTCATTTGTTTAGCCACCTTCTCAAATGAAATGAAAAAGGCTTCCACTTCCTTCTCGTCAAACCTTGGCAATGCTTGGACATATTTAAATAGATTCCCACCAAGCCTTCGACTATGACGCTCTTTCTCACTATCCTCATCACTGTCATCCAACTGTACGTTCCCCTTTACGTCTGCCAATTTTAATTGACTGTCATGTTTCATGGCCATTTTTTGAAGTTCAAACTCCCTCTCTTTATCTTTTTCCCTGATCTGTATCCCCCTTTCTTTTTCTTTTTGTTCTGCTAGGGCAATCCTTTCTTTTCTCCTTTCTTCTCTGTCCTTTTCTTTTTCCTCTCTATCTCTTTCTTTTTCCTCTCTCTTTCTTTTTCCTCTCTCTCTCTCTCTTGTATTCAAGCCACTTTAATTCTTTCTCATGTTTCATTTGTTTAATTTGCAACTGAATTTTTGCCATTTCCAACGAGTCAAACTCTATCTCAGGCAACTTTAAATGCTTAACCACCGCCATAATTACCTCATCTTTTCGCATTTTGTCAGGTTATGTTAACTGCAATGTTTTTGCCAGACCCAACAGTCTGCTTTTAGTCTCTGTCCGTAAGGTACTGCATGTGACAGTCTCCACCCCCAAAAACTTTTGAGCCTCTGAAAGAGCCATTGTTCACAACATTCTCCCCACTTAAACTAAAATACCACACCGGAAAAGCAACAATCCTTCACTGTCTTTAAGTTCACAAAAGCCAATCCAATAAATAGACTTTTATCCCCCTCGAGCCCCCAATTGTTATGGGAGAGGCGTTTTCAGAACCCCAAAATGTATCATGGAGTTCAACCAACCTCCCCCTTTAATGTATTGTTGCTTTTCTGAGCACACGGCTTGTTCTCCAGGTGTGGTATTACAATTATGGACACGTGGGTTTTTAAACACAAAACAATGTTTATTCCATTAACTCAACTTCACCTTTTAAATAAACATTGGATCACTTAACACCCCTTACTTCAAAGATAACCCCGAAAATAATACAACACTAAATAATCCTTCAGTTATTCCTTTCAACATCCAAGAGACTTAACACCTTTAAACAGAAACACATCAGGTTAAAGGCATTACTATGAGTTTAAATTACCCAAATGATCCAGAGATAGTCTTTCATGGCAGAGATCATAGCAGATCCAGCTCACTGCAAACACAGACACACCCAAGCTGTTTTCCTCAAAACTGAAACTAAACTGCAAAATGGCTGAGCTAAAGCCCAGCTCCACCCACACTCTGACATCACTGCATTTCTTAAAGGTACATTGCTTAAACATCCATTTCTTAAAGGCAATTTCACATGACACCGACACTCCAAAAATCACCACCTCTGGACTCATTGCCACCTTTGTTTTCAATACTCTGGACATGACGTCCGCAAACCCCTGCCAATATCCCCTAAGTTTTTGACATGCCCAGAGCATGTGGACATGGTTCGCTGGTCCTCCCGCACATTTTACACACCTGTCCTCTACTCCAAAGAATCTACTCATCCGGGCCACTGTCATGTGGGCCCGATAGACCACCTTGAATTGGATCAAACTGAACCTTGCGCATGTAGCGGTCGCGTTGACTCTGCTCAACGCATCCGCCCATAAGCCATCCTCCATCTCACCCCAAGCTCCTCCTCCAACTTATGCCCCAGCTCCTCGGTCTGCGTCTCCTCCACTCCCATAAGTTCTTTGTAAATGTCCTAGACACACCCCTCTCCGGCCCATCCCCTAGACACTACCCTATCCTGGATCCCCCTTAGTGGCAGGAGCAGGAAGGATGCTACCTGCCTGCGCAGGAAGTCCCACACCTGCAAATATCTGAATTTGTTCCCTCTTGCCAACCCAAACTTCTCCTTCAGCGCCCTCAAGCTAGGGAGCTCCCTTCCAGGAACAGGACCGTCATCCTCTCAATTCCCGCCTTTCGCCATACTCGAAACCCTCCATCCAAGCTCCCCGGAGCAAACTGGTGGTTGTCGCATATTGGGGAGCAAACCGATGCTCCCACTGCTCCAGCTAACCTCCTCCACTGACCCCAGATCGTCAAGGCCGCCACCACCACGGGGCTGGTGGAGTATCTCGCCAGCAGAAACGGCAGAGATGCCGTTATCAGCGCCCCCAAGCTGGAGCCTTTACATGAAGCTGCCTCCATCCTCTCCCAGACCGACCCTGCCCCCACCACACATTTCCTAATCATAGCAATGTTGGCCGCCCAGTAGTAATGACTGAAATTCGGCAGGGCAAGCCCCCCCTCCCCCCGATTCCTCTCGAGCATCACGTTCTTCACTCACGGGGACTTACCCGCCCAGCCAAAGCCCAGAATGATTTTGTTCACCCTCTTAAAAAAGGACCGCGGGATGAAAATTGGGAGGCATTGGAATACAAATAAAAATCTCGGTAAGAGAGTCATCTTAACCATCTGCACCCTCCCAGCCAGCGACAGCGATAGCACATCCCATCTCCGAAACTCGCCCCTCATCTGCTCAACCAACCGGGACATGTTCAACTTGTGTAACCGGCCCCAGTCGCGAGCCACTTGTATCCCTAAGTACCTAAAACTGTCCCCCACTAACCGAAACGGTAACTCCCCCAGCCGACACTCCTGTCCCCTTGCCTGGACTACATCTCGCTCTTTGTCATATTCAGTTTATATCCCCAAAACGGGCCAAATTCCCCCAAAGTCGCCATGATTTCACCCATTCCCTGCCCCTGGATCTTCTGCTACATGTAAGAGCAGGTCGTCCTCATACAGTGAGATCCTATGCTCCACCCCCCCCCCCTCCCCCCCCACCTCCGAACCAGTCCTTTCCAGCCCCTTGAAGCTCTCAGAGCAATCGCCAGCGGCTCTTTCGCTAACGCAAACAGCAGTGGGGAGAGGGGGCAGCCCTGTCTTGTCCCCCGGTACAGTCTAAAATAGTCCAAGGTCAAGTAAGTGCCACTTTATAGAACTGTTGTGACCCTTTCCGTCACTTTACTAATAGTTGAGAGGAAACTGATAGGGCAGCATTTAGCCGGGTTGGATTTGTCCTAACATTTGTGCACAGGACATACATGGGCAATTTTCCACATTGCCAGTTGGATGCCAGTGCTGTAGCTGTACTGGAATAGCTTGGCTAGGGACTCGGCAAGTTCTGGAGCAAAGTCTTCAGTATTATTGTCGGAATATTGTCAGGGCCCATAGTCTTTGTAGCATCCAGTGCCTTCAGTCATTTCTTGATATCACGGGGAGTGAATCAAGTTGGCTAAAAACTGACATCTGTGATGCTGGGGGACAAGTGGAAAAGACAGATGGATCATCCACTTGGCACTTCTGGCTGAAGATTATTGTGAATGCTTCAGCCTTGTATTTTGCACTGATGTGCTGGGCACCTCAATCATTGGGAATGGGTAAATTTGTGGAGCCTTTTCCTCCAGTGAGTTGTTTAAATGTCCACTACCATTCACGACTGGATGTGGCAGGACTGCAGAGCTTAGATCTGATCCTTTGATTGTGGGCTCACTTAACTCTGTCTATCACGTTACTTATGATGTTTGGCATACAAGTTGTCCTTTGTTGTAGCTTCATGAGGTTGACACCGAATTTTTTGGTATGCCTATTGCTGCTCTTGGCATGCCCTCCTGCACACTTTATTGAACTCGGGTAGAACAACTGACTTGATGGTGATGGTAGAGTGGGGGATATGCCGGGCCATGAGGTTACAGATTGTGGTTGAGTCCAATTTGCTGTTGCCGATAGCCCACAGTGCCTCACGGATGCCAAGTCTTGTGTTGAACATAGAACATAGAACATAGAAAATACAGCACAGAACAGGCCCTTCGGCCCACGATGTTGTGCCGAACCTTTGTCCTAGATTAATCATAGATTATCATTGAATTTACAGTGCAGAAGGAGGCCACCCGGCCCCCCGAGTCCGCACCGGCCCCCGGAAAGAGCACCCCACCCAAACCCAACACCTCCACCTAACACCAAGGGCAATTTTGGACATTAAGGGCAATTTATCATTGGCCAATTCACCTAACCTGCACATCTTTGGACTGTGGGAGGAAACTGGAGCACCCGGAGGAAACCCATGCAGACCCGGGGAGGACGTGCAGACTCCGCACAGACAGTGACCCAAGCCGGAATCGAACCTGGGACCCTGGAGCTGTGAAGCATTGTGCTATCCACAATGCTACCGTGCTGCCCTTAAGAACAAATAAATCTACACTATATCATTTTACCGTAATCCATGTACCTATCCAATAGCTGCTTGAAGGTCCCTAATGTTTCCGACTCAACTACTTCCACAGGCAGTGCATTCCACGCCCCCACTACTCTCTGGGTAAAGAACCTACCTCGGATATCCCTCCTATATCTTCCACCTTTCACCTTAAATTTATGTCCCTTTGTAATGGTTTGTTCCACCCGGGGAAAAAGTCTCTGACTGTCTACTCTATCTATTCCCCTGATCATCTTATAAACCTCTATCAAGTCGCCCCTCATCCTTCTCCGTTCTAATGAGAAAAGGCCTAGCACCCTCAACCTTTCCTCGTAAGACCTACTCTCCATTCCAGGTAACATCCTAGTAAATCTTCTTTGCACCTTTTCCAAAGCTTCCACATCCTTCCTAAAATGAGGCGACCAGAACTGTACACAGTACTCCAAATGTGGCCTTACCAAAGTTTTGTACAGCTGCATCATCACCTCACGGCTCTTAAATTCAATCCCTCTGTTAATGAACGCGAGCACACCATAGGCCTTCTTCACATCTCTATCCACTTGAGTGGCAACTTTCAAAGATGTATGAACATAGACCCCAAGATCTCTCTGCTCCTCCACATTGCCAAGAACTCTACCGTTAACCCTGTATTCCGCATTCATATTTGTCCTTCCAAAATGGACAACCTCACACTTTTCAGGGTTAAACTCCATCTGCCACTTCTCAGCCCAGCTCTGCATCCTATCTATGTCTCTTTGCAGCCGACAACAGCCTTCCTCACTATCCACAACTCCACCAATCTTCGTATCGTCTGCAAATTTACTGACCCACCCTTCGACTCCCTCATCCAAGTCATTAATGAAAATCACAAACAGCAGAGGACCCAGAACTGATCCATATTTACCATCCACCACCACTCTCTGACTTCTATCGGTTAGCCAGTTCGTTATCCAACTGGCCAAATTTCCCACTATCCCATGCCTCCTTACTTTCTGCCTAAGCCTACCATGGGAAACCTTATCAAATGCCTTACTAAAATCCATGTACACTACATCCACTGCTTTACCTTCATCCACATGCTTGGTCACCTCCTCAAAAAATTCAATAAGACTTGTAAGGCAAGACCTACCCCTCACAAATCCGTGCTGACTATCCCTAATCAAGCAGTGTCTTTCCAGATGCTCAGAAATCCTATCCTTCAGTACCCTTTCCATTACTTTGCCTACCACTGAAGTAAGACTAACTGGCCTGTAATTCCCAGGGTTATTCCTAGACCCTTTTTTGAACAGGGGCACGACATTCGCCACTCTCCAATCCCCTGGTACCACCCCTGTTGACAGCGAGGACGAAAAGATCATTGCCAACGGCTCTGCAATTTCATCTCTTGCTTCCCATAGAATCCTTGGATATATCCCGTCAGGCCCGGGGGACTTGTCTATACTCAAGTTTTTCAAAATGCCCAACACATCTTCCTTCCTAACAAGTATTTCCTCGAGCTTACCAGTCTGTTTCACACTGTCCTCTCCAACAATATCGCCCCTCTCATTTGTAAATACAGAAGAAAAGTACTCGTTCAAGACCTCTCCTATCTCTTCAGACTCGATACACAATCTCCCGCTACTGTCCTTGATCGGACCTACCCTCGCTCTAGACATTCTCATATTTCTCATATATGTGTAAAAGGCCTTGGGGTTTTCCTTGATCCTACCCGCCAAAGATTGTTCATGCCCTCTCTTAGCTCTCCTAATCCCTTTCTTCAGTTCCCTCCTGGCTATCTTGTATCCCTCCAATGCCCTGTCTGAACCTTGTTTCCTCAGCCTGACATAAGTCTTCTTTTTCCTCTTAACAAGACATTCAACCTCTCTTGTCAACCATGGTTCCCTCACTCGACCATCTCTTCCCTGCCTGACAGGGACATACATATCAAGGACACGTAGCACCTGTTCCTTGAACAAGTTCCACATTTCACTTGTGTCCTTCCCTGACAGCCTATGTTCCCAACTTATGCACTTCAATTCTTGTCTGAAAACATCGTATTTACCCTTCCCCCAATTGTAAACCTTGCCCTGTTGCACGTACCTATCCCTCTCCATTACTAAAGTGAAAGTCACAGAATTGTGGTCACTATCTCCAAAATGCTCCCCCACTAACAAATCTATCACTTGCCCTGGTTCATTACCCAGTACTAAATCCAATATTGCCCCTCCTCTGGTCGGACAATCTACATACTGTGTTAGAAAAGCTTCCTGGACACACTGCACAAACACCACCCCATCCAAACTATTTGATCTAAAGAGTTTCCACTCAATATTTGGGAAGTTAAAGTCGCCCATGACTACTACCCTATGACTTCTGCACCTTTCCAAAATCTGTTTCCCAATCTGTTCCTCCACATCTCTGCTACTATTGGGGGGCCTACAGAAAACTCCTAACAAGATGACTGCTCCTTTCCTATTTCTGACTTCAACCCATACTACCTCAATAGGGTGATACTCCTCGAACTGCCTTTCTGCAGCTGTTATACTATCTCTAGTTAATAATGCCACCCCCCCACCTCTTTTACCACCCTCCCTAATCTTATTGAAACATCTATAACCAGGGACCTCCAACAACCATTTCTGCCCCTCTTCTATCCAAGTTTCCGTGATGGCCACCACATCGTAGTCCCAAGTACCGATCCATGCCTTAAGTTCACCCACCTTATTCCTGATGCTTCTTGCGTTGAAGTATACACACTTCAACCCATCTCCGTGCCTGCAAGTACTCTCCTTTGTCAGTGTTCCCTTCCCCACTGCCTCACTACATGCTTTGGCGTCCTGAATATCGGCTACCTTAGTTGCTGGACTACAAATCCGGTTCCCATTCCCCTGCCAAATTAGTTTAAACCCTCCCGAAGAGTACTAGAAAACCTCCCTCCCAGGATATTGGTGCCCCTCTGGTTCAGATGCAACCCGTCCTGCTTGTACAGGTCCCACCTTCCCCAGAATGCGCTCCAATTATCCAAATACCTGAAGCCCTCCCTCCTACACCATTCCTGCAGCCACGTGTTCAACTGCACTCTCTCCCTATTCCTAGCCTCGCTATCACGTGGCACCGGCAACAAACCAGAGATGACAACTCTGTCTGTCCTGGCTTTTAACTTCCAGCCTAACTCCCTAAACTTGTTTATTACCTCCACACCCCTTTTCCTACCTATGTCGTTGGTACCAATGTGCACCACGACTTCTGGCTGCTCACCCTCCCCCTTAAGGATCCTGAAGACACGATCCGAGACATCCCTGGCCCTGGCACCCGGGAGGCAACATACCTTCCAGGAGTCTCGCTCGCGACCACAGAATCTCCTATCTATTCCCCTAACCATTGAATCTCCTACAACTATTGCTTTTCTATTCTCCCCCCTTCCCTTCTGAGCCCCAGAGCCAGACTCAGTGCCAGAGACCTGGCCGCTAGGGCCTTCCCCCGGTAGGTCATCCCCCCAACAGCATCCAAAACGGTATACTTGTTTTGAAGGGGAACGGCCACGAGGGATCCCTGCACTGTCTGCCAGTTTGTTTTTTTCCCCCTGACTGTAACCCAGCTATTCTTGTCCTGTACCTTGGGTGTGGTTACCTCCTTGTAACTCTTCTCAATCAGCCCCTCTGCCTCCCGGATGATCCGAAGTTCATCCAGCTTCAGCTCCAGCTCCCTAACACGGTCTTTGAGGAGCTGAAGTTGGGTGCACTTCCCGCAGGTATAGTCAGCGGGGACACCGGTGGTATCCCTCACCACCCACATCCTACAGGAGGAGCATGCAACTGGCCTAGCCTCCATCCCTTCTTACCTGACAGAATATAGCTGCCCTGTGGACTAACTAGATCTCCGCCCTCCGACTCTGCTCCCAGTCAGCTACACTTTCTGTAAACTCCTGGCTCTCTTCGCACTCTTTGCGGAAATGTCGGAAACAAAATGAAAGCAGCACCTTACTCCCTCCTCACCTAACTCCCTCGGTCACCAAACTCTTACTATAGCACTCAAAAAGCACCAAATTCAGCACTCCCTCGGTCACCAAACTCTTACTATAGCACTCAAAAAGCACCAAATTCAGCACTCAGTGCAAACAAAGTCTGCACTGTAGGGGATCACTTTTATACTGTGAATCTAGCCTCTGAAAACTGGCCTAATCCAATTAACTAATTAACAAGCTCCAGCTGCAAGTGCCTACAAGTATAAGCCTGTTTAAAGCTTATTGAAAATATCTGTTCTGAATCTATCCCATTTAGTATGATGGTCGTGCCGCACAACACGATAGAGGGTATCCTCAATCTGAAGACGGGACTTCACCTTCACAAGGATTGTGCGGTGGTCACTCCTACCGATACAGTCATGGATCGAAGCAACTGTGGCAGGCAGATTACTGAGGATGGGGTACAGCATGTTCTTCCCTCTTGTTGGTTCCTTTACCACCTGAGCACACCCAATCTAGCAGTTATGTCCTTTAGGACTCGGCCAGCTTGGCCAGTAGTAGTGCTACTGAACCACTCTTGGTGATGGAAATTGAAGTCCACCACCCAGAGTACATTCTGTGCCTTTACCACCGGCACTGCTTCCTCCAAGTGGTGCTCAACATGGAGGCATACTGATTCATCAGCTGGCAGTGGACGGTATGTGGTAATCAGCAAGAGGTTTCATTGTCCACGTTTGACCTGACACCATGAGACTTCACGGGGTCCAGAGTCGATGTTGAGGCCTCCCAAGGCAACTCCTTCCTTACTGTAGACCACTGTGCCACCACCTCAACTGGGTCTTTCGGATAGTGAGACTGGACAAACCCAAGGATAGTGGTGTCTAGGACGCTATCTGTAAGGTATGATTTTGTGAGTATGACTATGTCAGGCTGTTGCTGGACTAGTTTGTGAGACAGTTCTCCAAATTTTGAGGAGATGACAAAGATTGATGAGGGGACGGCGGTGGATGTTGTTTACATGGACTTCAGTAAAGCCTTTGACAAGGTGCCTGATGGCAGACAGGGATCGGTGCTGGGGCCTCTGTTGTTTGTAGTATATATAAATAATTTGGAGAAAAATGTTGCTGGTCTGATTCGTAAGTTCGCGGATGACACCAAGATTGGTGGAGTGGCAGATAGTGTTGAGGATTGTCACAGGATACAGCAGGCCATAGATAGGTTGGAGACTTGGGCAGAAAAATGGCAAATGGAGTTTAATCTGGAAAAATGTGAGATAATGCATTTTGGTAGGTCGAACAGAGAAGGGAAATATACTATAAATGGCAAAACTCTTAGGAATATAGAAAGTCAGAGAGTTCTGGACGTACAGGTCCACAGATCTTTGAAAGTGGTAACACTAAAATTTTAGAGTCTGTGGTGAATGTATTGACCATAGTATAAACTGTCTGTTTAGTACTGTGGCCTATGGCCAGGAAATGGTAATATGATCTACCCTGTCTGTATAGTACTGTGGCCTATGACTAGGAAATAGTAATACGATCTACCACCATGTATTGTACAGGAGCCCCGGTGGGCTCCGCCTCTGTCTCCGCCTCCTCCCGGGGCTGTATCTTGACCTGGCCACCTGTGGGCGGCACTCAATTTTACTGAACTCACAGGCAGGCAAGTTCTCGGTTAAGAAAGCCTCTGTACACTCGTTCTCATCGTCTTGCAGTGAATTGATGGTACAACAGAGTCCATTATTAAAGATGAGATTACGGAGTGCTTGGAAGTGCATGATAAAATAGGACTGAGTCAGTACAGCATCAAGGGGAGGTCATGTCTGACAAATCTCATCTTCAATAATGGACTCTAAAATCTTAGTGTTAAAGATCTTTCAAAGATCTATTAGAATTCTTTGAGGAGGTAACAAGAAAGTTAGACAAAGCAGAGTCTGTGGACGTGATCTATTTAGATTTCCAGAAGGCCTTTGACAAGGTGCCATATAGGAGGCTGTTAAATAGGCTAAGAGCCCATGGTGTTAAGGGTAAGATACTGGCATGGATAGAGGATTGGCTGACTGGCAAAAGGTAGATAATGGTGATAAAGGGGTCCTTTTCAGGATGACAGCAGGTGACCAGTGGTGTGCCTCAGGGGTCGGTGTTGGGACCACAGCTTTTCACAATGTACATTAACAATCTGGAAGAAGGAACTGAGGGCACTGTTGCTAAGTTTGCAGATGATACAAAGATATGCAAAGGGACAGGTAGTATTGAGGGAGCAGGGGGGCTGCAGAAGGACTTGGACAGGCTAGGAGAGTGGGCAAAGAGATAACAGATGGAATACAATGTGCAAAAGTGTGAGGTTATGCACTTTAGAAGGAAGAATGGAGGCAAAGACTATCTTCTAAATGGGGAAATGCTTAGGAAATCAGAAGCACAAAGGGACTTAGGAGTCCTAGTTCAAGATCCTCTTAAGGTTAACGCGCAGGTTCAATCGGCAGTTAGGAAGGCAAATGCAATGTTAGCATTCATGTTGAGAGGGCAGAGATATATAAGGCTCTGATGAGACCCCATTTGGAGTATTGAGAGCAGTTTTGAACCCCATATCTAAGGAAGGACGTGCTGGCCTTGGAAAGGTTCCAGAGGAGATTCACAAGAATGATCCCTGAAATGAAGAGCTTATAGTATGAGAACGGTTGAGGACTCTGGGTCTGTACTTGTTGGAGTTTAGAAGAATGAAGCGGATCTTATTGACACTTACAAGATATTGCAAGGCCTGGATAGTGTAGGCGTGGGGAGGACATTTCCACTAGTAGGAAAAACTAGAACCAGAGGGCACAGCCTCAAACTGAAGGGACGATCCTTTAAAACAGAGATGAGGAGGAGGAGGAATTTCTTCAGCCAGAGGGTGGTGATTCTGTCGAACTCTTTGCCGCAGAAGGCTGTGAATGCCAAATCACTGAGTATCTTTAAGACAGAGATAGATAGGTTCTTGATTAATAAGGGGATCAGGGGTTACGGGGAGAAGGCAGGAGAATTGGGATGAGAAAAATATCAGCCATGATTGAATGGCGGAGCTGGTTCAATGGGCCATGTGGCCTAATTCTGTTCCTATGTCTTATTCTGAATGACAGCAGTCTGAGCAAACTGGCCTCACGATAGCTGGAATAAGTACAATGAATTTCAACACCACAGATGTCTGTAGTCACTGGATTCAGTATGACTAATGAAGTGCAAAGCTTGCTGATCAGGATCACTAAAGCTCCATGAATAAATTACTATGATCACTGGAATACAAACGCCTACTCTATCACTGGCATCAGAGCAAATGCCATGAAAGTATCTGGCTTAAAGATCCTCAGTAACTCAGGCTCAAGGACGTTGATCTATTAATTTTAGAGCAATGGAGCCTTGGAGGTTTCTAAAATAAGTTAAGTGTTGGATAGAATCCCTTTGATTGTTCTTGTTTAACCAATTAAGGAGGGCCGGGGACGCAACAATGTAAAAGTGGCAAAGGATCAAGCGACAGTGAAGGAACGGCGATATATTTCCAAGTCAGGGTAGCGAGTGACTTGGAGGGGATCCTCCAGATGCTGTTCCCAGGTATCCTCTGCTTTTGTCCTAGATGATAGTGGTCATGGGTTTGGAAGATGCTGCCATTGTTCGTCAGTGGTGGAGGGATTAAATGTTTGTGGAAGGAGGAACAGTCAAGCGGGCTGCTTTGTCCTGGATGGTGTCGAGCTTCTTGAGTGTTGTTAGAGTTACACTCATCCTAGCAAGTGGAGAGTATTCTATTTCACTTCGAACTTGTGCCCTGTGGATGGCGGACAGGCCTTGGATGGGGTCAGGAAGTCAGTGACCCGCCACAGGATTCCTAGCCTTTCACCTGTCAAGGGGCGATGGTTTGATCCTCTCTTGTTTGAAATGGTCTTTGCCTGGCACTTGTGTGGCGCGAATGTTACTTGTCACTGGTCAGCCCAAGCCTGGATATTGTCCAGATCTTGCTGCATTTGGACATGAGCTACTCAGGTATCTGAAGAGTCACGAATGGTGCTGAACATTATGCAGTGATCTGCGAACATCACCATTTCTAACCATATGATGGAATAAGGTAATTGATGAAACAGTTGAAGATGGTTGGGCCTGAGGATATCCTTCAGATGTCTTGAAACTGAGATGATTCTAACCAGCACAACCATCTTCCTTTGTGCAAGGGTGACTCCACCCGGCGGAGAGTTTTCCAAACGATTCCCATTGACCCCAGTTTTTCTAGGGCTCCTTGATGCCATACTCAGTCAAAAGCTGTCTTGATGCCAATGGCAGTCCTTCTCACCTCACTTCTGGAATGAAAACTTGCCACTACAAACCTAGCAGTGCAACCTGGGCACCCTGGCAGTGCCCCAAGTGCCATTCTGCCTGGTCCCCATTTGTGGGGGACAGTACTAAACGCGCCCAGCGTTTCCTCAGCGTCTCCTCAGCGAGGCCAGTAGATTCTGGGGGCCAGTTAGATCTGGCATAGGGATAGTTAATGAGCAGATCGTGCCATCTTGTGAGATTTGATTAGATCTCGCGGGGCATAACGACCATCGGGAATCCTGGAAGAGGCCTCTCATGGGATCTACAGGACGCATTCCGTCCCGACTCCAGCGGGACAGTCGATAAATCGCACCCAGAGTGTTGAAGTTTTATCTGAGTGAAGTACAAGTATTGTGTAGTTATGTTCAAATGGGTTTGATCCGCAGTTCCTTTTGAATTTAACACAGTTAGTTAAATTTGCATGGTCACAGGGACAGTGAGAAAAACATAGGCCGAGATTTTCTCTGATATTGAGGAAGGCTGACATTGGGCGGGAAATGTGGCATTGAGGCCGCCAACAGCAATGGCAGCTTTTTCCCCTTTGAAGAAAAAAGAGGCAGGGAGGGATTTCTCAATGTATCGTTGACAGGCCTCCTTTGATTTATCCATCCCGCCATCAACTCAGCAAATTGATGATCCAGGTGCCATTTTTTAAAGGCCACCCCAGAACACAGCGAGCACACCAGAAAGCAATCTTCATGCAGGTGTGCCCCTTGACCCCACTCTAGCATCCAGCAGGCATCAAGCTGGCACCTTCTGGCATCAGCATGGCATTACCTAGGCAGGTCTCTCTCCCCGAGCACTATACTGACCTCTGATCTCCCCTGGGAGAACTGCTCACCAGGTGCATGTCTTCCGAGACCAGTTGTGCTTTGCACCATGATTCTGACACCACGCCACCGTGGACACATTATTTGACATGGGGCATGATTCTGGCGTATGGGCTCGATAACACACTAATTTTATTACAATGAGGTCCCCGACAATGAATGGCAGGAAACAAGGTCTGTCACTAACGGGGAGGGGACGATCGCTTCCTGTTTTTAATGTGAAACATGACTTTGGCCATCTCACAATATATTTTGCTCTCGTTGCAAAACTAGCCCAACATGAACGGGAGCAGAAAATCCCGGCCTTTGATTTTTCAAATGGGTGAGTTTCTTTGGAACCTCTGAAGAACTTGACTAACACAAATAAGTTCTATAAATAGCAGAAAACCCCCCACTGCATATGAAAGTCATTCATAACAGTTTGGTATAGAACTTGTGGACTATTTTATTTTCTATCACAAGAAGCTAGATAAACTTAATTACTGTCAATTTTTTTTTATTATTTCAAGGCATGCAAGTGTTGTTGGTAGGGTCAGCATTTGTTGCCCATCCTTAATTTCCCTAGAGAAGGTGATGGTGATTGCTACGACATGTTAATTAAGACATTTTCTGTTCATTTAGTAGGCATATTGCGAATTTTACCTGAAGATGTAAGGAGTCAATGCTCACTTACAAAATTAATTTGAATATAGAAGCGCTTAATATCTTGAGAAAAAGGACAAAAAGTAACCCCAAAACATGATGTGTTATACATCACAAGATTAACCCTCATTAGGACTTCGCTTTTTCTTATGCTGCTTCAATGAAAGAAAAGATACCATATCCAGTTGAAAGATCTCAAAATGTGAATGACTACTGCCCTAATTTATGCTAGGCACCCAACAATTTAAATTTATATAGCGCCTATAACATCCATTATAAAACCAATGTATGACACCAAACCTCATGGGTGGGATTCTCCGCCCTGGCGCGCCACATTTCTGCTTCACCTCGCCGGTGGGATGCTCAGTCACACCGGCCGGTCAATGGGGTTTCCCATTGTGGGGCAGCCCATGTCGTCGGGAAACCCCCGGACTGCCGGCAAAACGGAGAATCCCTCCCCATAAGGATATATTAGATCAGATAACCAAAACCTTGGTCAAAGAGATAAGTGAAAGTGACCAATTTGTTTCAAAGCAAAATAACAAACCAGGTAGACTTTATTTCACCAAATGAAAGGTTGCACCAGCTTCTGATTCAACGTAGATTGCATCATTAAACTAGTTGCTAAAGACATACATAATTATCTGAAGTAATGTAGTTGATTTGTCCTAAATAAAACAAATGTTTGACTTGAATATGGGTGATCAAACAAAGTTTAACATCCCTAAAGCAGAACTTATTTTTTAATGTATTTAGCGTATGCACAGAAAACACAAGAAAAGGCTCTTGGGAACATCTGGGAAGGAAGGTCTTAGAGACTGACTGTATTGGAGATGGTTCTAGATTTGGGAAGCAGTAGGATTATAGGTGTTAAAAACAAAATAGAGAACGGTGTTTAAATAATGCTATTGTAAAAATGTCTTTGGTTTACTTGAAACTTAATTTTACTTTCAACCAAATTATTTAAAAATCATTAAAATCTTACATCTGCTTGCATTTCCTGTCTCGAAAACATTACTGCCTGTTGTCATATTTTCATCACACTTTTTCCAACTTTTTCCACTGTGAATTAATTTAACTTTATTTACAACAGACCTCCCCTACCCTACCACTACCCCGCACCATTCTGGTCTCAGGCTGAGTCCTATTTCAGTAAACCTGCAAATCCCCGATTTAGCCCCATTATAGGTTATTACTGTTTCCTTCTCGTTATGGTTCACTTATTTTCAAAGTATTACTTCCCTCTCTCCCACAACTAGCTCTACAACTCAGCCAAGACTCCTATTTAGACTAACATTGTACTCAAAAGCTCCCCTGTGAGTATTATCCATATTCCTTGCCATTTCCTGTACATCATTAAATAATCTCATCGTAATTCACTCCAATTCACTGAATTCATTAAATTATCTGTGCTTCAATGAATGGAATCCAGCAAATTCTTTATGACTGGCTGAGTGAATCAAATCCAATGAATTCATTACATTTTCTGAGTCTGAATGAACACCATTAAATAATCTCTTGGTAAATCAATCCAATTAATCAAATTCATTTAAATTTTCTATGACTGGAATGCAGAAAATTCATTAAATTATTTTTTAAAAGCAAACACTGACACTGAAAATCTGAAGCAAAATCAGAAAAGGCTACAAGCATACAAGAGGTCAGTCAGCGTCTGGAAAGAGAACAGACAAGCAAGTGTGATCCCTTCATCAGAACAGGGGATCTGTAACTAAAGCATTCAGTTCCCTGTTCTCATATATTTTGACAGGCATGCTGAGTGTTTCCAGCATTTTCAGTTTTTACTTTATTAAGTTATATCTGGTTAAGTGAATCAAGTGCAATAAATATATTAGATAATCCATTCCTCAGCTTGTTAAACCCAGAACACTCAATAGATCATATACAAGACATGAATGAGATACACATGACTTTGTTAAATGATGTCTGAGTGAGTCAAATCACATAAATGTTTTATAATTCTTATTATTTGAGATAATAAAATTATTACATGATGTCTCATTTAGTGAATGTAATCATTTAATTCATTAAATAGGCTACAACACAATCCAACAAATTAATTAACGTCTGCCTCAATCAATGCAATCCATCAACTTCATTAACTAATCTTTGGTTCTGTGAAATCCAATATGACATTTAAGTAAAATTCAGTAGGGATACAAAACCAGCTGAAGGAAATTGGCTCCCCAATTTACACTAAATTTTAGTTTTCAGTGCCCCATTTTGCGCACCTATTAGCTCTCAGGATGTGCAGTGTACAGTGGAATCTTTACCTGTTTTGGCTGACCTCCTTTGGAAATAATTTCCAATAAATCCATTGCAGAAACAAAGTAGAATCTTGGAAATGTGAATCGTTTAGTCTCAAGGTATTCAGCTAAAGCTTTCTCACAGCACATCAGTCTGTAAAAAGATTGAGAACTTTACAATTTTGTTATCACAGTAATTTCTAAAAGTATAAATTTTCAGAGATGAGGCATTGTAATTATAAAGTGCAAAATGTGATGCCACTACCTTTAAAAATAAGTTCAATTAAACAATACTAAAATTAAACAACTTCATTATCCCAAACAAAAACAATTAAAAAAACAATTTTAAAAATCTAGACCATGACACCATACTTAAATTAGCTACTTTGAGTTCTGCCTGAGGCTGACTCCATGATCATGCCTGGCATGAAGCTGAAGACTAAAATCAAACTCCATTGGCCCTTTGTCGCCCTTTATCACGGAACTGCTATAGAAGTCATGTCAAAATTCTGGAATGTTTCCACCAAAGGCACCTGAGGTCCATCATGCGAATCTGACAGTAGGACAAAATCACAAAAAACAAGGAGCGCGATTCTCTGACCTCGTTGCGCTCTCGCTCGAGCGAAACGAGGCTGGTGAATAGCGGGAGAGGCTGAAAATGAGAACCCTGCCAAGCGTAGGTTTGCAATGCAAAATTGGGATCTCACCATAGCGTGGCGGGAAACAAATTATTACCACTTTAGCCCTATTACCATACAATTAATGGGAGCCACCCCTTATCCAACGGCATCCCGTGATTCATCGGCCTCCCCAGCAAGTGGTCACACTGGCGGCGATTAGTACACTTTTTTAAAACGTGAACCTGGCGGGCTTCTGCGGGGAGCCAAGGAGGTGAGTAGCCATCTTTGCTCACAGGCAAAGAGCCCAGGCACGTTGGGCTTGCCACCCCAATGCCAAGCGTGGGGTGGGGCCCCTGTGCTGGGGGGAAGGGATGCTCCGCAGGGGTAGGCTGCCATGGGAGGATGGGGGTGAGGTGCTTGGGGGGCAACCGGAGGGCAACCGCGCGTGCCACCATCATGCAACCCCTGGATCGTGAGAATCTTTTTTTAAATTTAGAGTATCCAATGATTTTTTTTCCAATTAAGGGGCAATTTAGCGTGGCCAATTCACCTACCCTGCACATCCTTTTGGGTTGTGAGGGTGAGACCCACGCAAACACAGGAAGAATGTGCAAACTCCACATGGACAGTGACCCGGGGCCGGGATCGAACCTGGTCCTCAGCGCCGTGAGGCAGCAGTGCTAATAGATCGCGTGTAGCCATTCTGGGCAACCATTGTCCCTGCTCGTCTGCCTCACCGACCATCCATAACCCCCACTGACTGCCGAGGCCTCTGGTTGTGCGGCTGAAGGCTATTGGGAATCGTGGTTAAGTGAGCACTTCACACAACCCAATTGAATTCCTGTGGGTGGGCGGGCCATGTAGCATGTCAGACTCATTGCCTAGCATCCCAATCAGACAGTGATGCCTGGACACTGTGTCTGAACACCGTGGGAGGCAACACCACAGACGCAGCAGCCAACATCCGAACACCCAGGATATGGGGCACCGCTCCGGGGACATGTCCACGGCTGGAGGGTGAGTGAGTGCCACTGGGAGGGGACCAGCGCCCGGTCCAGGTGGCGTTATGAGCGGTTGTACAGGGTCTGGTGTCCTCTGAGGAGGGCCCACTGCTGCCACGAATGCATGGGCAGGGCGTTCCGGGATGGGGGTGGGGTGGGGGAAGGAACAATGGAGGAGTGACGGGTTCCGGGGTGGGAGCCACCGTTGTTTGTCAGTCTAATAATAATAATAATCTTTATTATTGTCACAAGTAGGCTTACATTAACACTGCAATGAAGTTACTGTGAAAATCCCCTAGTCGCCACATTCTGGCACCTGTTCGGAGACACAGTGGGAGAATTCAGAATGTCCAAATTACGGGGAGGTTTGAGGAAAACATTTACACAGTGCGTGGTAATGACCTGGACCTCAATGTTTACACTTAAAAGGGAAATTATACCCAGATTGTGAATAGAGTGACGCTGTCAGAATTTGATATGAGATTTAGTCTGTTTTCTGTCTGCAAATCCTCTTTCAATGCACGTTTGTGGAACTGAGAGAAAAGCCTCTCACCATTGCCATTACTCGCACTGCGCATGCCCCGTCTAACACCCTCTCCCAATGCCTTACAGATATTGAATGCTATGGCAGGGATTTTGGACCCTGCAGAACTTGCCCTAGTGGTGCTGCTGCTGCTAACCGGGCAGCTAGACACCGGAGACGGCCACAGCATATGCTCAAGTTGCGACCATGTGCCAGACCATGCCTCACATGTTGAGGACTCGGCCACCCATCAGGCCAGGGAAGGGCCCAGAGGGGGAGTCCCACGAAGGCCCAGGGTGTACAAGCATTGCTGGTCATTCGAACAGATGATGGAAAGCTCGTGCCGCAGGAGGCTTCGCCTCAACAAGGAGACAGTGCGGAATCTATGCCATATCCTCACGGACCTGGTACCACATGGAGGAGGAGGACACCTGCCTCTGGTGGCCATCAGTGTCACTGCAGCCCTCCACCTTTATGCCTCAGGATCATTCCAGGCTCGAGCGGGGACCTGTGTGGCATCTCACAGCCCATAGGTGCATCCGACCGGTCCCAGATGCCCTGTATGCCCGGGTGGAAAAATACATCAACTTTGACATGGACCAAACCCAGCAAGGTGCCCGGGCAGCAGGTTTCTCCGCCATCACCGGGATGCCCCAGGTCCAGGGGTAGTGGATGGCACTCTTGTTGCTCTGCGCTCACCGGGCCATCTGGGACTGCGCTTCATTAGCAGTAAGGGATTCCACTCCCTCAATATACAACTCTTATGCGACTATCACAAGAAGATCATGCACGTGTGTGCACGCTTCCCGGGGAGCGTCCACAACAGCCACATCCTGGGGCAGTCGGATAACCCACTGAGAGCTGAGCGCAAGTGCTCCTCAATCTATGCCATAGTCATGCCCCTGCCTGTCTGCGGAGTGCTTTCTCACACCCATCACCTGCACACGGTGTGCCTGGGAAGGGAAGGATGCCTGGAGAGATGTGCCAAGGGTTCGGAAGTTGATCTGGCACATGATCGGCCTCTTCAAGGACCACTGGAAAATGAGCGGCTGGCTCTAGGGGGATTAGGAGCACCACTGAGGACCTGGTTAATGTTGCCGGTATGGAGGCTAGAGACTGAAGCGGAGACCCAGTACAACAAGGCCCATGTGGCCACCTGGGCTGTGTTTGAGCGGTGCATCGGACTCCTCAAGATGCAGTTCCGATGCCTCGACCGCTGTGGTGGTGCACTCCAGTACACCCTCCACTTTGCGGTGGTCTGCTGTGTCCTCTACAACCTCGCACAGCAGCAGGGAAATGAAATGGAGGTTGGTGATGGGGAACATGTGGCCACCACCGAGGAGGAAGAGGATGATGAGGTGGCGCCAGACCAGCAGGGCCCTCATACTCACCTGATTCACTTAGGACGTGGCCTGGTCCATCATCGCTACCTTACCCACCCCCATCTTCCAACCCACCCAGGGTAGGTGTTATATCACTCCAGGATGCTGGGTTTGGGTCGGCACTGTCAGCAGGTCACCGTCGAGGGCAGGGGATGATGATAACCCACTGAGAGCTGAGCGCAAGTGTTCCTCAATCTTTGCCATAGTCTGACCCCTGCCTGTCTGCGAAGTGCTTTCTCACACCCATCGCCTGCACATGGTGTGCCTGGGAAGGGAGGGATACCTGGAGAGATGTGCCAAGGGTTCGGAAGTTGGCCCGCATTGTGTAAGTGACAGGGGCGTCATACTGGTTGTGTACAAGGGTGTTTATTGTGTTTTACAATTCCCCACTCTCCCGATGATGCCACATCCTCCCCTCCCCCACCTCCCCCTCACCCCTACCTACGCCCCCCCCTCCCCACCTCCCTCAGTGATCCTCGATGTGCTTGGCCTTCCTAGCTCTACCGCTACGTCTAGGTGTGTCCCCAGGATGCACATCAGAGGTAGAGGCAGCCAGCTGCTTACCTCGTCCCGTGGCCTTCGATGCCCCTGGCAGGCGACCTCTGGGGCTGGAGGGCCCCGGCGCACTTGTCGGCGGCACATGCACAGCCTTGCCGCCCTGTTCCTGGTGTTGATTATGAGACACGGACTGATCAGAGGGGTGGAACTCGAGGGAGCTGGTGGGCACTGTCGCCACTTCATGGGACGGGTCCAGGTTGGCACCCAGTGCCCCCTCCTTCCAGTCAGTGCCCATAGGGCCCCGGGGATTCACCTTGGGACCGAGGTTGCCCCTACATCATCCGGCTCTGCCAGGCTTGGCAGCTTCCCATGGTCTGCACCATCGTGTTGATGCCCTCGGCGATGCTCCTCAGTGACTGGGACATGCTATAGCGCCTCGGCAATGCCCACCGGCAACTGGGTCAAGCTCCGCAGTGTCTCGGCCATTCCCATCTGAATGATGCACCTACAAATAAAACACTTCCTCCGCAAAGAGACTGTCGGGTACCCCTGGGCCCCGGAGATCACACTAGTAGAGGCCCTGATGAACACGGACAGTAAGGAAGGCGGACTCTGCAATAAAATATACGGATAGCCACTGGACAGAGCCCGAACACCACTGGACGAGACCAGATAGAAATGGGAGGACGAACTGGGAACAGAAGTGGGTTGGGGTCTCTGGAGCGAAGCACTCATCATGGCCAACTCCACCTCCTCCTGTACAAGGCTCAGCCTCATGCAGTTGAAAGTGGTGCACAGAGCACACCTGACTAGAACCAGAATGAGCAGGTTCTTCCAGGAGATGGAGAACAAATGTGAACAGTGTCAGAGAGGCCCGGTCAACCACACCCACATGCTCTGGGTTTGTCCCAAATTTGTTGGGTTCTGGGCAGCCTTCTCCGAGGCAATGTCCAAGGTTGTGGGGGTGAGGGTGAAGCCATTCCCAAAGGTGGCAATCTTTGGGGTATCGGAGCAGCCAGAGCTCCACATGGGGAAGAGGGCCGACGCCCTAGCTTTCACTTCCCTAATCGCACGCCGGAGAATCCTGCTCAGCTGGCGCAAAGCTGCAGATTGGCTCGCTGACCTATCGGAATTTCTCCACCTAGAGAAGATCAAATACGGCATCTGAAGGTTGGAAGAAGGCTTCCTTACTGCATGGGGGCAATTTGTCAGTCTGTTCCAAAACCTATTCGAGGCCAGCAGCAGCCAGTAGGGAGGGAAAGGGGAAAGGTTAGAAAGGGAGAAAAAAGGAAAGTCAAGGACGCACAACCCAGGGGGGCGGGAAGAAGAAGGAGAGCCTGAGAGGGACAAAAGAAACAACGCGGAGAGAGGGGGAACCCCCCCCCCCCCCCCCAATCCACAAGATGGACATGGCCGAGACCGACGGAGGGAGAAAAGCAAAGGGAGGGGAAAGGGGAGGAACGAGGAAAAGGGGAACACACACAAGAGCGATCAGGGAGGGCAACAAGAGGGGGGAGGCGGGCGAGCGATTAGGGGGAGGGGGGCTGGGAGAGGGAGGGCTGGTACGCCAAGTCAGACGGCGACAGTTTGTAAATTAAAAACTCAAGAAAAAAACTTTTTGTTTGTACAATAAATGAAAATGAACGGCAATGTACCCTTTTACCGACCCCTGAAGAGCAAACTTGATCTTCTCCAACCTCAGGAATTCGCTCACCTACAACCCTGTCTTTGGCGGCTCCAAGTTCTGCCAACATAGCAAAATCTGTCTCCGGGCTATCAAGGAAGCAAAGGCCATTACATCGGCCTCTCACCACCCCCTGCACTCCCGAGTCTTCTGACATGCCAAATATCGCCACCTTCAGACTCGGAACCACCCGCACATCCAGAAACTCGGACATAACATCTGAGAACTGTTGCCATAACCCCCTCAGTCTTGGACACGGGCAGAACATGTGGACGTGATTTGCAGGCCTCCCTTGCACACTGCCCACGCCTATCTTCTACCCCCTCAAAAAAACCACTCATTCTAGCCCATCATCATGTGGGCCATATGCACCACTTTAAACCGGATGAGGCTTAACCTCACACACGACGAGGACGCGTTCACCCTCCGCAAGGCCTCAACCCATATTCCAGCCTCCACCTCCTCTCCCAGCTCCTCCTCCCATTTGCGCTTAAAATCCTCACCAGGGCACCCTCCCTCTCCATCAGTTCCTTGTAAATATCCGACACCTCCCCTTCCCTTATTTTGTCTCCAACAAAAGCTTATCTTGCAGCACCGGAAGCGGCAGCCCTGGGAAGGCCAACACTTCGCCTCACGAACCTGCAGATACCTAAAATCATTCTTCTTGGCCAACTTGTACAATTCACACTGCCCCATCTCATAAAATCCGCCTTTATCCCCTCCACCAATCGAGCATAGTTCAAATTATGCAGCTGGGCCCAGCTCCGTGTCACCAAGATGCCAAGGTATCTAATGCTCGCCCCACCACCCGGAACAGAACTTCCCCATCCTCCTTTTGTGCGCCCTAGCATTGGTTAGGAACACCCCACTCATTCCCAATTTCAATTTATATCCTGAAAACAAGCCAAACTCCCCTAAAATCCCCATAATCCCCCAAAGCAGCCAAACAGGTCCAAGACCAATAACTGGTCATCCACATACAACAAAACCCTATATGCTCAGCACTCCTCAGCTCAATCCTTCTCCAATTCCTCAGTACCCCGAGTGATGGGTTGGGTGCTCTGGATCCGTGGAACACATACATGCCACCAACACTTAAAATAGTACAACACTATTTTATTAAGTTAGAAACTGTTGAACATACTTTCAATGTGGGTTAACACGATGCTAGATTAAACTAAAGACCTACGCCTGTCCTAACCAGTCTATGCACTTAGCACATGGTGAAGATCTGTGCTGTAAGCTCTGTCCTTCTGAGAGGCTGCATCCCGAATGAGCGGGAACTCTGATGCCCCCTGTCTATATAGTGCGTGTGCTCTAACTGGTGATTGGCTGCGGTGTTGTGTTTGTTGATTGGTCTTGCTGGGTGTCCATCAGTGTGTGTGTCTGCACCATGATATACTGGTGTATATTATGACATCCCCCCTTTTATAAAAAAAGTATGTGTGTGGCAATAAATAATGTGTGGTGAGAATGTTCCTAACTACGTGTGGGGTGCGAAGACATATTTACAGGACTACGTACATGAGAACTAAGCTATTTACATGGGAAGGTGCCTGGTGCAGAGAAGCAGTATGCAACAAGAGTAACGAGATCAACACTATATACAAACCAGGGAAACGATCAAACAAAGCAACAAAACAATTCAGAGAGTCCATAAATTCGAAAAGTTCATAAATTTAGTCTCTTGAGGTGGGCGCCGAATTCTGGTTGACCGCCTCAAGGGTGGGTCGAGAGCCGCCAGTTCAGAAGCGGGCTGGACTGCGTCAAAGTCAGGGGGAGGCAGAGTGACAGGGAGGTCTGCATAGTCCGTGGCAGGGTCAGCAGGAGGGTGAGGCGACACTGGAGGATCACGTGGAGAGCGTGGAATGAGACGAAGGGCGTGCCGATTGCGGCGCAGAATAGAGCCATCCCGTAGACGAACCAGGAAAGAGCGGGGGGCCACCTGCCGAAGGACAACAGCAGTTGCAGACCAGCCACCATCCGGAATATGGACATGGACGTTGTCATCTGGAGCCAGAGCAGGGAGATCAGCTGAACGGGAGTCATGAGCCGCCTTGTGTTGTGCACGAGACAGCTGCATCCGGCTAAGGACTGGAAAGTGGTCGAGGTCTGGGACATGGATGGACGGCACCGTCGTCTTCAGGGTGAGACTCATGCGTAACTAGGCTGGCGACAGGCCAGTGGACAGTGGGGCGGATCGATAAGCCAGCAAGGCAAGGTAGAAATCAGACCCAGCATCGGCAGCCTTGCATAGGAGCCGTTTGACGATATGTACTTCCTTCTCTGCTTTGCCATTGGATTGGGGGTACAGGGGACTGGACATCACATGGGCAAAACTGTACCACCTGGCAAAGTTGGACCATTCTTGGCTGGCGAAGCAGGGGCCATTGTCCGACATAACCGTGAGCGGGATGCCGTGTCGAGCAAAGGTTTCTTTACATGCACAAATGACTGCAGACGAGGTGAGGTTGTGCAACCATATCACCTGCGAGTAATTCAAAAAGTAGTCCACGATCAGGACATAGTCTCTACCCAACGCGTGGAACAGGTCGATACCCACCTTGGTCCATGGTGACGTGACCAACTCATGGTGCTGCAGGGTCTCACGTGGTTGGGCCGGCTGGAAGCGCTGACAAGTGGGGCAGTTGAGTACTGTGTTGGCTATGTCCTCATTAATGCCGGGCCAGTACACTGCCTCTCGGGCCCGTCGGCGGCACTTTTCCACGCCAAAGTGGCCCTCGTGTAGTTGTTCCAGGACAAGCTGGCGCATGCTATGCGGGATGACAATGCGGTCCAGTTTTAGAAGAACCCCGTCTACTACCGCCAGATCATCTCTGACATTATAGAATTGAGGGCATTGGCCCTTGAGCCACCCGTCCGTTAGGTGGCGCATGACACGCTGTAGCAAGGGGTCAGCCACCGTCTTGCGGCAAATTTGGATGAGGCGTTCATCCGAGGCATGTAGATTGGAGGCCGCGAATGCCACATGGGCGTCAACCTGGCAGACAAATCCCGCTGGCTCACATGGAGTGTTGACTGGCCTGGAGAGAGCATCAATAATGATGAGGTCCTTGCCTGGGGTGTATACCAGCTGGAAGTCGTATCGCCGGATCTTGAGAAGAATACGCTGGAGGCGAGGCGTCATGTCGTTAAAGTCTTTCTGTATTATATTGACCAGCGGGCGATGGTCGATCTCAACGGTGACTTGAGGAAGTCCGTAGACATAATCGTGAAACTTAACAGCACCAGTCAGAAGGCCGAGGCACTCCTTTTCCATCTGCGCGTAGCGCTGCTCCGTGGGGGTCATCGCACGTGACACATATGCAACGGGGGCCCATGATGAGGCCTCATCACGTTAAAGGATCACTGCCCCAATGCCGGATTGACTGGCATCGGTCGAAATTTTGGTCTCCTTTGCTGGATCAAAGTAAGCTAAGACCGGGGCCGTGGTCAGTTTTGCCTTGAGTTCTCTCCATTCGCGCTCTTGGGCAGGGAGCCATTGGAAGTCTGTCGTCTTCCTGACCAAGTTCCTGAGAGCCGTGGTGTGAGAGGCGAGATTAGGGATGAATATCCCTAAAAAATTGCCCATGCTCAGAAATCGGAGGACCGCCTTCTTGTCCTCTGGTGTTTTCATAGCTGTGATGGCAGCTACCTTGTCCACATCCGGCTGTACACCCAATTGGGAGATGTGGTCCCCAAGGAACTTGAGTTCTGTCTGACCAAAAGAGCATTTGGCCCTGTTGAGGCGGAGGCCATGCTCATGTATACGTCTGAATACGCGCTTATACGTCTGAATACGCGCTGGAGGCGACTAACATGCTACTGCGGGGTGGTGGACCAAATGATAATGTCATCAACATAGATGCGAACACCTTCAATACCTTCCATCATTTATTCCATAATCCTATGGAACACTTCTGATGCAGAAATGATCCCAAATGGCATCCTGTTGTAACAATATCTTCCAAAGGGGGTGTTAAATGTGCAGTTTCCTGCTGGATTTATCGAGCTGGATTTGCCAGAATCCTTTTGAGGCGTCGAGTTTGGTAAAGAGCTTGGCGCGAGCCATCTCACATGTGAGCTCCTCGCGCTTGGGAATTGGATAGTGCGCTCTCATAATATTGCGATTTAGATCCTTGGGATCAATACAAATTCTCAATTCGCCGGAAGGCTTTTTTACACATACCATGGAACTGACCCAGTCGGTCGATTCCGTGACTTTGGAAATCACTCCTTGGTTCTGGAGGTTCTGCAGCTGCTGCTTGAGGCGGTCCTTAAGGGGTGCTGGGACCCTGCGAGTTGCGTGCACCACAGGCGTGGCATTCGGTTTTAATAAAATCTTGTAGGTGTATGGGAGCGTGCCCATGCCCTCAAAGACGTTGTGGTACTGGTTGATAATGGCGTTGAGCTGCGCCCTGAAGTCAGTGTCCTGAAAGGCAGACGCATCAGCAGGAGAGAGAGTGAACTCTCTGAACTAGGTTCAACAGCTTGCATGCCTGCACGCCAAGCAGGGAGGCATTCGAGGAGCCCACGATTTCAAAGGGAAGGATGGCTTTGCGTGACCTGTGCGTCACTTCAAGTTGGCATGAGCCGCTGTCAGCAATGGCATTGCCATTATAATCTAATAGCTGGCAGGCTGATGGCAGGATGGCTGGTTTGACACAAAGGCTTTGGAGGTCAGACCACGCAATGAGATTGGCGGAGGCACCAATGTCCAGGCGGAATTGTATTTGGGATTGCTTGACCGTAAGGGTGGCACCACACTCATCGTCCGGATCGATGCTGTATACCGTAGAGGCTGGATTTTTGCTTCGGGGACACCCTGTTTTTTGTAATGATACCGACTCGAAAAGGCGCCTTCGGGTCCCCGGTGTCAATATCGGGTAGCAGGTCCGAATCGGGCTGGGTAACCGTGGGTTGAATGGCCCGGACATTCCTGCGAGGCTGGCTGGGGCGACAAGAGTTGGCAGGCTGAGCTGATCTGCATAAAGCAGCATAGTGGCCAAGTTTGCCACATCGCCGGCATCGTCGGGATTTGGCAGGACATTGCCGCTTTAAGTGGGCGGAGCCACACTTGCCGCACGTTGTAGCGTCAGCACGTTCGCTGCGCCACCGCGTATCCGCGGTGCGATCGTACATGGTGCGCGCCTGCATAGTACATTCGTCGACGTCGCCATTCCCTCGTTCGGTGCGCACAAATTGGGGCAGCACGATAGCATGGTGGTTAGCACAATTACTTCACAGCTCCAGGGTCCCAGGTTCAATTCCCCGCTGGGTCACTGTCTGTGCGGAGTCTGCACGTTCTCCCCGTGTCTGCGTGGGTTTCTTCCGGGTGCTCCGGTTTCCTCCCACAGTCCAAAGATGTGCAGGTTAAGTGGATTGGCCAAGCTAAATTGCCCTTAGAGTCCAAAATTGCCTAGTGCTGGGTGGGGTTACTGGGTTATGGGGATAGGGTGGAGGTGTGGACTTGGGTAGGGTGCTCTTTCGAATGGCCTCCTTCTGCACTGTAAATTCTATGTAATTCTATGTAATTCAAGCGCGGGAGTCCGGGAAAAGCGCGCAAAATGGCTGCCCTCATCCAGGCTGAGGCCCTGGAGTTGCTCGATTGCTTGGACCCATTCTGCCTCGTGGGGACCTTGCCGCGCCGTTTCAGCCACTTGGATGTGGGAATACCGACTAGTGGCGTGTTCATGTACCACGCAGGTCTCGATGGCAATCGTTAGGGTGAGCTGCTTTACCTTGAGGAGCTGCTGGCGTAGGGGATCTGACTGAACACCGAAAACGATCTGGTCACGTACCATGGAGTCGGAGGTGGACCCGTAATTACAGGACTGTGCAAGGATGTGGAGGTGGGTGAGGAAGGACTGGAAAGGTTCATCCTTACCCTGCAAACGCTGTTGGAATACATAGCGCTCGAAACTTTCATTCACCTCGATGTCGCAGTAACTGTCAAACTTAAGGAGGACCGTCTTGAATTTTGATTTATCTTCACCATCAGCAAAGTTGAGAGAATTGAAAATGTGGATGGCATGTTCCCCGGTCGTGGAAAGGAAGAGAGCGATCTTCTTGGTGTCTGAGGCACCTTCCCGGTCTGTGGCTTCAAGGTAGAGCTGGAAACGTTGTTTGAATATCTTCCAGTTGGCCCCGAGGTTACCAGTGATGCAGAGCGACGGCGGCGGGCGGACGCTGTCCATTTTGCAGGATGGCTGTATGCTGGTGGAAGGCAGATCACTTGCAGGTAGGTCTAAGAAGTTCTAACATCCCTCAACTACTGGTTCCATGATGTGTTGGGTGCTCTGGGTCCGTGGAACACATACAGGCCACCAACACTTAAAATAGTACAACACTATTTTATTAAGTTAGGAACTGTTGAACATACTTTCACTGTGGATTCACACGATGTTAGATTAAACTAAAGACCTATGCCTGTTCTAACCAGTCCATGCACTCAGCACATGGTGAAGATCTGTGCTGTAAGCTCTGTCCTTCTGAGAGGCCGCATCCCGAATGAGCGGGAAAACCGATGCCCCCTGTCTTTATAGTGAGTGTGCTCTAACTGGTGATTGGCTGCAGTGTTGTGTTTGTTGATTGGTCTTGCTGTGTGTCCATCAGTGTGTGTGTCTGCACCATGATATACTGGTGTACATTATGACACCGAGCACCATTGCCAAAGGTGCTATCACGAAGGCGAAAGCAATGGAGAGAGTGGGCACCCATGTCTCGCCCACAGTGTAGCCCAAAGTACCCCGAACACACTTGGTTCGTCCACATACTCGCCACAGGCGCCTTATAAAGCAACTGGACCCAATCCACAAACCCCTGTCTAAACCCAAACTGCTACAGCACCTAAAACAAATACGCCCACTCCACCAGTCAAAGGTCTTTTCCGCGTCCATTGCCATCACTACCTCAAACCCCACCCCCCGTGGGCATCATAATCACATTCAGTAACCTCCGCACATTCGCTGACAGCTGCCTTCTCTTCACAAAACCAGTCTGATCCTCCCCAATCAATCATAAAATTTACAGTGCAGAAGGAGGCCATTCGGCCCATCGAGTCTGCACCGGCTCTTGGAAAGAGCACCATACCCAAGGTCAACACTTCCACCCTATCTCCATAACCCAGTAACCCCACCCAACACTAAGGGCAATTTTGGACACTAAGGGCAATTTAGCATGGCCAATCCACCTAACCTGCACATCTTTGGACTGTGGGAGGAAACCGGAGCACCCGGAGGAAACCCACGCACACACGGGGAGGATGTGCAGACTCCGCACAGACAGTGACCCAAGTGGGGAATCGAACCTGGGACCCTGGAGCTGTGAAGCAATTGTGCTATCCACAATGCTACCGTGCTGCTCTAAATCAATCCTCAATCCGCAATGCAAGCACCTTCACCAGAAGCTTGGCATTGTCATTTAATAATGATGTCGCCCGATACGACCCACACTGCTCCTGGTCCTTACATTTTTTAAGAATAAGGGAAATGGAAGCCTGTGATAAAGTAGAGGGAATTCCTCCCCTCGCCTCGTTATATGTCCTCACCAGCAGTGGTCCTAGTTCAGCCCCAAATGTTTTATAAAACTCGACTGGGAACCCATCCGGACCCAGTGCCTTCCCCGCCTGCATCTCCCCATGCTATCCATCATCTCCCGCAGTGGAATTGGGGCTTCCAGGCCCTGACCCCACCCCTCCTCCACACTGGGAAACTCCAACCGATCCAGGAACCTCCTCATCCCTTCTTCCCCCCTCAGGGGCTCCGACACATAAGAGTCTCCTTTTAAAGGCCTCAAATACCCCATTGACCTGATCCAGATCCAACACCACCTTACCCGTCTTGTGCTTCACTCTACCGATCTCCCTTGCCGCTGCCTGCTGTCTCAACTGATGGGTCAACATCCTACTCACCTTCTCCCCATGCTCGTAAACTGCCCCCTTGGCCCTCCGCAACCTCCCCGCCACCTTCCCCGTAGACACTAACCCAAACTCCATCTGGAGCCGGTCTCTCCTTCAACAACCCCTCCTCTGGCACCACCGAGTATCTCCTATCCACCCTCAAAATCTCATCGACCAGCCTTGCTCTCTCCTCCTGCTCCTCCCTCTCCCTTGCACCCGAATCAAAATAAATTTCCCGCTAACTACAGCCTCAAGTGCATCCCACAGCGTGACATCCCTTGTATCATTCACCTCCACATAAACCCGTATGGCAGCCCCCACCTGCTTACACACACCCTCATCTGCCAACAGCCCCACATCAAACTGCCACTGCAGCTGTTGGGCCACCCCCTGAACCACCCGCAAATCCACCCAATGTAGTGGGTGGTCAGAGACCACGATCACCGAATACCCAGAGTCAACCATCCGCGCCAGCAATGCCTTGTCCATTACGAAAAAGTCAATCTGGGAATACACCCAATGCACATAGGAGAAGTATAAAAACTCCTTCGCCCTCAGCCTCAAAACGTCCGCGGGTCCGTTCCCTCCCATGCGTTTCATGAACCCCCTCAGCTACCTAGACATTGCCGACCATATCAACAACTTCGGGCTTGACAGGTCGAGGCTCGGGTCCAGGACGGTATTGAAACCCCCCCAATGAATTAACCGGTGCACATCTCCCCAACATCCGCCTCATAAAACCCACATCATCCCAATTCGGGGCATAAGCGTTCTACCAGGACCACCGGCATTCCCTAACATCCCACTAACCACCACTACCCCGGGATCGGTCTCAGTGCTCCGCACCTCAAACGCTACCCCCTTATTGATCAACACTGTCACTCCCCACGTTTTTATATCTGGTCCCAAGTGGAACACCTGCCCCACCCATCCCCTCCTCAGCCTCGTCTGATCTCCCAATTTCAGGTGCGTCTCCTGCAGAAACCGCAACCGCACCACCATCGCCTTGGCAGGTTCCCTACATGCGGCTTCCTCCTCAGCGCCCTGTGCGCCCGATCCACCTCGAGGGGCCGATCAAAGGCTCCCTCTCCCATCAACTGCTCCAGCAACCTTGCCACATACTTGCCGGCCTCGCCTCCCTCGATGACCTTGGACATCCCGACTATCCTCAAGTTCTAAAGCTTGGAGCAATTCTCCAGGTCCTCCAACTTCTATCTCAGCCTCTTCCGGCTGTCCACCACCATCCCGAATTCCATCCGCTCCTCATGCTCCCTCACCGCCTCCTCCACCTTCTGTATCGCCGAGCCCTGAGCTTCCAACCGTTGCCCAACGTTCTCAATCGCTGCTCTGAGCGGATCCACCACCTTAGCCAGGTCTTCCGAGGCTTCCTTCCTCTGCCGCTGGAACTTATTGTTTAAAAACTCCACCAGCTGCTCAGTTGACCACTGGGCAGGCAGCACTGCCCCCTTGCCCTCTGCCATCTTAACCTGTGGCGCACCACAAAAACTGCCCTGCTCCAGCTGCTCTCTATTTCTCGTGGCGCTCCTTGTCCTCTGATCCATACATCAATCTCACCTAGGAGTATTACCTTCCCTGGGTACTCACACCCTTTTGTACGCAAAAAAAAACCCATACGGGTGGAGAAGGACCAACAAAATCCACTTTGAGTAGGAGCCAACAAATGTGTGACCAATCACTCTATAGCCGCCACCGGAAGTCGTCTTTTCTGTAAATTAGAGTATTACTTGCCTCCCAAGTAATGTTAGTTATTGATTTTAATTTGGAACAGTAAAGGCTTAAAACATAAAATCTTGTTGTGCAATCCTTTGTGTCAGTCTGTTGAAAATTCAAATCTCTTTTTAAAAGTTATCAGTCTCTATGGGGATCAGAATACTTATTCTCTTTGCTCAATTCCATGGGTGGGACTTTCCGGCACTTCCCGTTAGTAGGATCCTCCGGTCCCGCTGAAGGTGACCCTCTGTGGCAGGTTCCCTAACAGCAATATGGATCACCCATGCAAAACGCCGTGCACATCTGCAGGACCGGAGGATCCTGCTGGCGGCAAATGGGGAGATGCCTCCTCCATTGGAAAACACACCACAGGAGGCTGGAAAAACCTACCCCATGTTTAAACTCTGACCTTTCATGGATTCCATCCAATGCCCCAGCGGTTTTGGTGGAGCCTTCAGCTGCCTCAACTGTACTCTGAAATTCTTTTCCGAAAGCTACCAACATCTATCTCCAATCTCAAAAACTTCACAAATCTATATTTTTGACTAAGCTTTCAGTCATCTGGGGCGAAATTCTCCGCCCCGCCGCGCCACATTTCTGCCCCGACCCGCCGGCGGGATGCTCCGTTACACCGGCCGGTCAATGGGGTTTCCCATTGTGGGGCAGCCCCACGCCGTCGGGAAACCCCCGGGCGCCGGCAAAACGGAGACTCCCGCCGGCGGAGAATGACGCCCATGGCCTTCTACCCTCTGTGGCTTAATGTTTGTTCTTTTGCCTCCATTTTTTTCTCCCCACTTAGTGGCAGGTGGTATTTTAAAACAGTAGACAAACGCAAACTGCTGTTTTCTATAATACAGGTTTGGTGAAAGTCATAGTGCAAAAATACAAATTTTTTAAAATTGCATTTCATAATGACTCTGGGCGCGATCTAACGGAAATATTTCAAAGTGTCATTTGTGGTGGGTTTTGTTGGGAGTTTCTTGCCGGCTCTGTCGGCGAGTTAACTACCGCTATCTAACCACACTTTTGGGCCCTGGGGAGTTTCTCCTTGCTCAAGCCCACACTTAGAATTATTTTCATCACTGGGGAACTGTACTCGCTGGCCAGACTGGACTGTCTGCAGAGATACTGGGCGCAATTTAACCAAATGGGATCAAAGTCCAATAGCCAGCTCGTTTAGCCGTCTGTTTCCCAATACTCTCAGTGCTGAGAAACACACTGCTATTAAATGCACCCCCAGTTAGATAGGAGGCCACAGCGGGGAAGGCTGCACATAGCCCCGTTTTTTGCACTGAGGAGTTCTGCTCACCAGAAATCCTCACTGTGGATTGGGACGGCATTATTAAATGGTGAACCAATCTCTGGAGCCCCTAACGCAACGCGGACACCCCACCCCACCCCCCCCCCCCCCCCCCCGCCCCAAAGCCCCAACTCACGATGAGGGGGGTTTGCGTTTCCCCTGGGGGAGGGAGGGGGGGGAAGCACCTGGGGACCTCCGATCTCCAGGAAGACCCCCACAAGTGCCCTTCCGTCTGGTTCCCTTTTGTGGGGACCAGTACGGAACGGCGCTCGCCCGAGGTCTCCGAGGAGAAGGAGATAGATCCCAATGCCTCTGGTGCCTTGGGAAGCTGCATATTCAAGAGAGGCTAGCTGCCTCGCTCTAATGTGCAGATTTTCCAAAACAGACCCCGTCCACATCGCAATGTCTCACAAGATCACATTAGATCTCGCAAGGCGTTGCGAGCCGGGTAGATCCTGGGTGCAGGGTCTCCCGGCTTCTATCAGTTATGTTCCCTTGACGAAATGAGGTCAGTGGTGGGTGGAGCTCAGAGAGACACAGGGTCATTTTGAAAGCATTAGACGGTTGTGTTTTGGGAGAACACTGAAAGGAAGTCATCTCTGATCTGGCAATCCTTGAAGAATCACAAGAGAGGCAGTTTTCTTTCCCAGTGAGATAGCTTAAAAGTGACAATAGTTAAAAAACAGAGCAGCCGACCTCCGGTGGCAGCCATGGTGTGAGTGGTCGCACACAGGGCAGTTCCTGCTTGAAGGCATAGGAAAGAGCTCTTTTTATCCGATATCGGGTGCAAATTCGACAGAAAGATGTAGTTGAAGGTCGGAGGAGTAGTTGCCCCCGGGAGTGGTACGTCCGCTGATTACCAAACATTGCAGAAGATGGTGAAATTCCTGGCCAGGGAGTTGGAGGAGAGCTGTGGTGCATCATCCAGTGGAAGGATGGCGGAGGGGGAAGGGTTAGTGCAAGTCAGAAAGCCCCAGATGGAGCAGTTGATGGCTTTCATCAAGGATGAGTTTCGCCAGCAAAGGAAAGAGATGCAAGAGGATAATTCGAAAGCTATTGAAGGGGCTATGGCACCCTGAACGGCTCGATGGAGAGGGTGGAGAAATGTTTGGAGGCGTAGGGGGTCACAGATCTGAGAGATTGAGAGGGTGATGTTGAATCACAGTGATCGGGTGGTGGCATTGGAGACGGAGGTGGTGCTCTTGGGAGACCTTTGCAAGACATTGAGAGCAAAGGTGGAGGAGCAGGAAAACAGTTCGAGAAGGCAGAACCTGCAGATAGTGGGCTTGCCTAAAGGAGTGAAAGGTGTGAATGCCACGATGTACATGTCAAGGAGGCTGGTGGGGCTGGTGGCAGAGGGGGTACTGGACAAGGCCCGTGAAGTGGACAGAGCGCACAGGTGTCTGAGAAAGAAGCCCAGAGAAGAGGAGCCACCACGGGCAGTGATCGTGAGACTCTATAGATTTGTGTAGAAAGCGAAGATTTTGCGGTGGGCCAGGGAGAAGCGCAACTGTGAATGGGAGGGGAACAAGGTTCAACTATATCAGGACATTGGAGCCGAGCTGACGAAACGGCGTCCAGGGTTCAACAAGGCTAAGGCGCTGTTATAGCTGTTTAGCACAGGGCTAAATCGCTGGCTTTGAAAGCAGACCAAGGCAGGCCAGCAGCACAGTTCAATTCCCGTAACAGCCTCCCCGAACAGGCGCCGGAATGTGGCGACTAGGGGCTTTTCACAGTAACTTCATTTGAAGCCTACTTGTGACAATAAGCAATTTTCATTTCATTTCATATCGGCGGCATATTAGGTTTAGGGTGCTCTACCCGGCGAAATTAAGGGTGACGTTTGAAGACTGGGAATATTACTTTGAGACCCCAGAAGCAGTGACGGATCTTATTTAGTGACAGTCAGCAACGTCACCGGGGGGTAGAGGTCTGGCTGGGTGCCGTATATGATTTCCTTCGGCTGGAAAAGATAAAATACGAGTTAAGGAGTTCAGTGGAGGGTTTTGAGGCAACGTGGGGGTTATTTGTGACCGTGTTTGAGGAGTTGTTCGTCGTGCAGGGGGGGTGAAAAAGGGGATAAACTTGTACAAACTGTACAATCATTTGTTGGGAAGCCTGTTTCCTGAATTGTTTATGTGTTGTAACTTTTTATATACGTTTGTAATAAAATATATATTTTTTTAAAAACAGAGCAGTCTTGGCTGGAGACAAGGAAAAAGGCTGAAATAACCCAGATAAGCAGCCATTTGAAGACATTCAGATATAATCTGATGGGGTTCTCACAAGAGCCAGGGTCTGTTTTGGGATGCAAGGATCGCTTTGTTTAAGTTGTTTTGAGAGTGGTATATTTTTTTTCTTGTTGTTTAATGGGAATTGGAGTAGTAATGTCGAGGTATAATTGTCGCTGATTGTTTTGAGTTTGAATTTAAAACCAGTTTAAGTGGCGGCATGGTAGCACAGTGCCTCACAGCTCCAGGGTCCTGGGTTCAATTCCGGCCTCAGGTAACTGTCTTGTGGAGTTTGCACTTTCTCCCTGTTTATGCGTGGGTTTCCTCCGGGTGCTCTGGTTTCCTCCCACAGTCCAAAGATGTACAGGTTAGGTGGATTGGCCCTACTAAATTGCCCCTTAGTGTCCAAAAGGTTAGATTGGGGTACGGGGTTACGGAGATAGGGCGGAGGTGTGGGCTTGAGTTGGATGCTCTTTCCAAGAGCTGGTGAAGGCTCGATGGGCCGAATGGCCTGCTTCTGCACTGTAAATTCTACGATTCTATAATTTTGTGACTCACAATAAAGTGTTTTAAAATTAACCAAATATTATTTTTTCATGCAATCCCTCCTGGAGCATATCATTCTTTTTGCTCAGTCTTAAAATAAAATATTAGGGTTTCGGTCCAGTATCCTAGCCACTGTTGGCGTTTGGTTGGATCATAATAGAGACACAACTTGTAAATCCTTCCATATAGGAGCCATGAGATGGAAAAAAACCTGGAACCTCTACCATCACTATCTATTGTTTCAGGCTCCAACATGTATGTAAAACTGTATGTTGCTACAGCAACTCAAACTCGTTGGGGGCGGGGGGGGGGGGGGGGGGGGTTGCAGATGGCTTTGTTGGGTGGTCAGCCGGTGAAGCAGGTGGTGCCAATAGCACACGGTTTGATCCATGTTCAGGCTGGGTGAACTTGGGGCCTGTCTCCTTGCCCTACCCATGATGGAGATCGTGCTGCAGTGGGTCAGACCTGGCACTCAAGAAGTAGGCAGCACACATTATCCATTCCCCAAAATGTTTTTTGAAATTTTTCTCAGCAACTGTGAGAAACAATGGCTGGTGAAAAAAAGATATATTTTAAATAACCTGTGGGAACTCAGGAGTCAGATTGTGCAAAAGTTTACATAGCCAAAATCCATTATGAATACGGACATAAGAAATTATAATGAAAAGATTTAGCACTCGACACATGACAAAAATGTGGCTGCAGGAACCAGTGTTATGTGGGCAGAAATTGAGTACAGATACAAGATTTTTTTTAATGAGCACAGCTAGTAATGATTAAAAATACAATTGTTAAATGATCTGATACAAAAAAAGTCTAATTAGATGGTAGGGAATTTTGATAAAATGTTGATAAGTAATTGTTACCTTTGTTGAAGCACTTCTAATTTTTCCAATAATCCCAGATTGTTTGTTGTCTCAATTACTTTCCTTGTTTTAACAATCTTAGCCATTAGGTTCTAAAATGGAAAGAGTAAAAGTTGTTTCAATATCTGCCATATAAATTAATTCTATGCTACTATTCTGTAAGTGTTTGACGAATTAGTTTCAGTGGTTGCATCATCCATATAAATGCACACTTTCTAGAATTCATTTTGTAATTTTTTTAAAATAGAAAATGGAATGATTATCTTGATAATCTCCAAGAGAGACACAACATGGAGCATCATCAGCATGCAGACAGCAATTTAAAACAAAGTTAGCTTATCAATAGCCTAGATCAGAAAGTACCTTGAAGTTCAAATCAATCTCATCAAATCGTTCAGCATCTTCAGAAAGTTGATTTCTAATGTCTTCAGAACCAGTGAAAATACTCTGTAAGTGGGCCCATGTACGCTGCACTTCCATCCACATAGAGATGACCAAATCACTAATCATTAGTTTCTTTTGCCAGCTACTGACATCCGCCAAGAAATATTCCACATACTTACTCATCAAAATGTTTTGCAGCTGAACCTATCAATCACAGCAAGGAGCACAAAGGTCAGATTTTCTTTGCTTTCTATGAGATATAGCTTTGGTAATAAGTACAGCCATGTGCATTAAGAATTCTTCAGTTATTATCTTCAACATGTTGGCCCTGAACTTCCTCGGAGTGGCAATCAAAATGGATTGGCACTCCGTGCCCAAGTTCTTATCTGAATTTTTTCCCCAGCTTGTCTCGCCCAATTTTCCAACTCAGGCCAGACTAAATCCAGGCACTGCAGCGCAAGTACAGGAGAATCGAAGTGAAGAGGCTGTACCCCTTTATTTTACAGCATTAACTGACATCAACCTGGTACGGTAACGTTCTGGTGAAATTTAAAGGTCCTTGACAGGCCAAGAAGAAGGTAAGTCTGTCATGTAAGTGGATAGGATTTGGGGGGGTGGGGGGATTGGAGATGGAGGGGGGAATTGAAAGTCGAGGGGGTGTAATCAGAGGTTTGGAGGAATTGGAGGTCAGGTCAGATGTTGGGTCTTGGGGTGGGTGGTCAGTCCTCGTGTCGGGCAAGGGGGGGTATTGTGCCCGGTAGTTGATTTGGACCTGTATAATAGTTACCAAAAGTTGGAAATAGTTTTAATCCTTCTAACTTTTTCTGGGTAACTAATGGAGTAACCCAGTCAGAACCATCCAATGTTGCAATTAAAATTGCATTTGCGGATGTTCCCAGTTGAAGGCAATTGTCCAGTGGAAGTTTGCATTTCTGGGCAATTGCTATGCAAACTTTACCTGGGAACTTCCAAAGAGGATTCTTAAGCACATCTTTGGTGTATCACCTCTCATGCCACAATACAACGCTGGGGAGCTCAGGAGTTACAGCCTGTTGTTTAAGTTAGGAGTTCCGCAAAAAGCTTCAGTAATCTATAAAGCAGTTTTAAAATTTTAACTGCAATAGTATTGGCGCCACCTGGCAGATGATCACAATACAAACAATTGGTAAAGCTGTGACAGAACCATGACATCCATATGTGCTAACTGCAAATGAAAGTATATGTCATCATGTGCTGAGCACATGAGGTTGTGGGCTGTGAATATAAACTGATAAATGATGCTTAATATTTTTAAGCAGTTAGTGGCTTATTGAAGTAGGAAGAGGATCTGTCCCTTCATGTAATTACATTTGGAATTTCACATTGTGGTAGTCACCACTGTTGTATTATATTGTGTATATGGGTTTTACGGTAAGACCCCTGTACGACAGGTATGGGGGTAGATCCCTGCCTGCTGGCTCCGCCCAGGAGGCGGAGTATAAATGTGTGTGCTCTCCGAACAGCAGCCATTTCGTAAGCTGCTGTAGGAGGCCACACACCTCTGTGTAATAAAGCCTCAATTACATTCTACTCTCGTCTCGTCGTAATTGATAGTGCATCAATTTATTACACAGAGATTTTTCAGAGATGGACCTCCGCATCAAGCCGGATCGCCTGCAGCTGCATCCTCAAGTAGACAACGCCAAAAAGGACTTCCAACATTGGCTAGCTTGCTTTGAAGCATACATCGGGTCTGCGCCAGACCCAATCTCAGAAGCACAGAAGCTCCAGATTCTGTACACGCGGCTGAGCTCCAACGTTTTTCCCCTTGTCCAGGACGCGCCTACCTAGGCAGAGGCCATGGCGCTACTGAAGGAGAATTACGTTCAGCAGACCAACAAGATCTACGCCAGGCACCTTCTCTCCTCGTGGCACCAACTTCCCGGTGAGTCTGTGGAAGATTTCTGGCGTGCCCTGCTCGCCCTGGTGAGAGACTGTGACTGCCAGGCCATTTCGGTCACAGAACATTCGAACCTGCTAATGAGAGACGCGTTCGTTACAGCATAGGGTCTGACTACATCCACCAGCGCCTCTTAGAAGGGGCCACGCTTGACCTCGCGGCAACCAAGAAACTAGCGCTCTCGCTCACGGTTGCCTCACGCAACGTACAGGCTTATGCCCCCGACCGCACGGCACCCCCCCGCCCCCCCTGTGCATCGTAGACCCCATCAGCGACCGCCCTCAGCCAACCCCACGCCTACGCCGCGCGGCAGCCAACCAACCCCGGGGGCCTCAAGTGCTACCTCTGCGGACAGACAAAACACCCCCGGCAGCGCTGCCCGGCGCGGAGCGCGCTCTGCAAGGCCTGTGGCAAGAAGGGACATTTCGCTGCAGTGTGCCAGGCCCGCTCAATCGCCGCTATTGTCCCGGCACCCCCCACGTGCGGCCAGTGGGTGCCGCCATCTTCCTCTCCTCAGACCACGTGTGGCCCGTGGGCGCCGCCATCTTGCTCCACTCACAACACGTGCAGCCCGTGGGCGCCGCCATCTCGCTTGCCTCAGAACCAATGGGCACCACTATCTTGCCTGCCCCAGGACACGTGCGGCCCGAGGGCGCCGCCATCTTGCCTGCCCCAGGACACATGCGGCCCGTGGGCACCGCCATCTTACCCGCCTCAGGGCCCCTGCCCGTCGGGCACCTCATCGGGCCACACATCGCCTGCAACCGCCGACGACCAGCCGCGTCTCGCCTCGGTCACGATTGACCAGTCTCGACCGCACAATCTGGCGACCGCTTCGACAAAGGTGAAGGTCGACGGGCACGAGATATCCTGCCTTCTGGACTCCGGAAGCACTGAGAGCTTCATCCACCCCGATACGGTAAGGCACTGCTCCCTCGCGGTACATCCCGCAAACCAAAGAATCTCCCTGGCCTCTGGATCCACTCCGCAGCGATCCGGGGGTACTGCATCGCCACCCTCACCGTCCAGGGCGTAGAGTTCAGCGGCTTCTGGCTCTACGTCCTCCCCAACCTCTGTGCTGCCTTGCTACTCGGCCTGGACTTCCAGTGCAACCTCCAGAGCCTAACCCTGAAATTTGGCGGGCCCCTACCACCCCTTATTGTTTGCGGCCGCGCGACCCTTAAGGTCGACCCGCCTTCCCTGTTTGCAAACGTCACCCCAGATTGCAAACCTGTTACCACCAGGAGCAGACGGTACAGCGCCCAGGACTGCACCTTCATCAGGTCTGAGGTCCAGCGGCTGCAGCGGGAAGGTATCATCGAGGCCAGCAACAGCCCCTGGAGAGCCCAAGTGGTAGTGGTGAAAATCGGGGAGAAAAACAGGATGGTCGTTGACTACAGTCAGACCATCAATCGGTACACGCAGCTCGACGCGTACACCCTCCCACGCATATCTGATATGGTCAATCAGATTGCACAGTACCGGGTCTTCTCGACAGTGGACCTGAAATCTGCCTACCACTGGCTCCCCATCCGTAAGGCGGACCGCCCATACACTGCGTTTGAAGCAGACGGGGCCGCCTTTACCATTTCCTTAGGGTTCCCTTCGGCGTCACCAACGGGGTCTCGGACTTCCAACGGGAGATGGACCGAATGGTTGACCGGTACAGGCTGCGAGCCACTTTCCCGTACTTGGACAATGTCACCATCTGCGGCCATGACCAGCAGGACCACGACGCTTACCTTTCCAAATTTCTCCACACCACCACACTCCTCAACCTAACTTACAACAAGGAGAAGTGTGTGTTCAGCACAAACCGATTAGCCATCCTCGGCTATGTGGTTCAGAACGGAGTTCTAGGACCCGACCCCGATCGCATGCGCCTCCTCATGGAACTCCCCCTCCCCCACTGGCCCAAGGCCCTCAAACGATGCCTGGGGTTCTTTTCGTATTACGCCCAGTGGGTCCCAAACTATGCAGACAAGGCCTGCCCACTCATTCAATCCACTGCTTTCCCACTGACAACCGAGGCTCACCAGGCCTTCAACCGTATCAAGGCCGACATTGCCAAGGCCGTGATGCACACGGTCGACGGGACGCTCCCCTTCCAAGTCGAGAGCGATGCATCAGACGTCGCTCTGGCCGCCACCCTCAACCAGATAGGCAGGCCCTTGGCATTATTTTCCCACACCCTCCATGCCTCCGAAATTTGGCACCACTCCGTCGAAATGGACGCCCAAGCGATCTTTGAAGCTGTGCGACATTGGAGGCATTACTTGGCCGACAGGAGATTCACTCTCCTCACTGACCAACGGTCGGTTGCCTTCATGTTTAACAACACACAGCGGGGTAAGATCAAAAATGATAAAATCTTGAGGTGGAGGATCGAGCTCTCCACCTACAATTACGAGATTTTGTATCGCCCCGATAAGCTCAACGAGCCCCCTGATGCCCTGTCCCGAGGTACATGTGCCAGTGCACAAGTGGACCAACTCCGGACCCTGCACGACGATCTCTGTCACCCGGGAGTCACCCGCTTTTACCACTTGATTAAGGCCGGCAATCTGCCCTACTCCATCGAGGACGTCAGGGTTTTCACCAGAGACTGCCAGGTCTGCGCGGAGTGCAAACCGCACTTCTACCGGCCAGACCATGCGTGCCTGGTGAAGGCCTCCCGCCCCTTTGAACGCCTCAGCGTGGACTTTAAAGGGCCCCTCCCCTCCACCGACCACAACACGTACTTTCTTAATGTGGTCGACGAGTATTCCCGATTCCCCTTCGCCGTCCCATGCCCCGATATGACGTCTGCCACCGTCACCAAAGCCCTCAACACCATCTTCGCTCTGTTCGGTTTCCCCGCCGATGTTCTCAGCGACCGGGTTCCTCATTTATGAGCGAGGAGCTGCGCCAGTACCTGCTCAACAGGGGCATTGCCTCGAGCAGGACGACCAGCTACAACCCCCGGGGAAACGGGCAGATGGAGCGGGAGAATGGGATGGTCTGGAGGGCCGTCTAGCTGGCCCTATGGTCCAGATAGCTCCCGGCCTCCCGCTGGCAGGAGGTCCTCCCCGACGCACTTCACTCCATTCGGTCGCTCCTGTGCACCGCGACCAACGAAACCCCCCATGAACGTCTCTTTGCCTTCCCCAGGAGGTCCACCTCCGGGGTTTCGCTCCCAACGTAGCTGGCAGCTCCAGGACACGTTCTCCTCCGCAAGCACGTGCGGCTCCACAAGGCGGACCCGTTCGTTGAGAGAGTACAGCTACTCCATGCGAACCCGCAGTACACCTACCTAGTGTACCCCGACGGCCACCAAGACACAGTCTCCCTCAGGGATCTGGCACCAGCTGGGTCCCCACCACCCCCCCAGCTGCCCCGGCGCCACCCTCCCCTCCCCCGGCGCACCCCACCGCAGCCCCCTCTCCAGGACACTCCATCCTTTCCTTGCTCCCACCCGGGGATGAAGAGGATTTTGGAGTCACCGAAGACCAAGCCAACGCCTGAGTCGTCACCAGCACTGCAGCGCTCTCAACGACAGATCAAGGCGCCCGATCGTCTAAATTTGTAACCTTCTCTGTAATTTAAAAACCAATCTGTATGTATATAGTTTTCCACCACCCCCGCTGGACTCATTTTTAACAGGGGGTGAATGTGGTAGTCACCACTGTTGTAATATATTGTCGATATGGGTATTGTGGTAAGGCCCCTGTACTACAGGTACGGGGGTTGATCCCTGCCTGCTGGCTCCGCCCAGGAGGCGGAGTATAAAGGTGTGTGCTCTCTGAACAGCAGCCATTTCGTAAGCTGCTGTCGGAGGCCACACATCTCTGTGTAATAAAGCCTCGATTACATTCTACTCTCGTCTCGTCATAATTGATAGTGCATCAATCATATTAAATCAAAACTGACTCAACTCACCATAGAATTGCATAGATTTTGCAACACTGCAGGTACCAAGGTAGCTGCAGAGACTCCTGCAAAACATCACTGGGTAGTTTTCCCCCATGCACAACATTTTTCATTTAACAACATCTGATGCATCGCCACTCTCAATCAATCTAAAAATCTGTTAGCTATTCTGCCATCACATGAGAAATCTGACAAGTGCCTTTTGAAATCAAAGTGGATCTGTTGGATTATCCTCATTCAGTAATTCAGTTGCCAATAGAATTCCCATAGATTTGTAAGGTGTGACCTTAGATTTCTTATGTAATAGCAGGAGAATGGCAGTACAATTGCACATTTCAGAAAAACCTCAACTGAACATGAATTCTCAGTTGGCTATCAATTGAAATGTACTATTAATTTAATATACTGGAAGAAAACCCGACCTTCAGGAACAGAGCAAATTTAACTACTTTAACATAATCTCTTTTTTTTTTTAATTTGCCTTTATTGAAGTGTTCCAGACCTTTATATAATCACAACAACATGGATAATGTCATTTGGTGCCGGTGGCTGTTCAGAATATTTACTATCGAAAAGCAAAAATACACTTTTATATCCAATAATTGAAAGCATTGAATGTTTATGGCCTGGAGCTAATATTATAAAGACCTTTCTTACATCATTCAACTTCTTAAAATCCCAGTTCTTTTAAAAAATAAAACACTTTACCTGCCTTGAATAATAAATCAATTACATTCTGGAATATATTTTCATTTTACAATCATAAAATACATGATTGTTAAAAAGGTACTACCAGTTCACCTCACCAAATTAAGTTTAAGCACAAACATAATCATACAACTCAGAATCAACATAATAAATAGCATTAGGTTTGGCAGTAAAACTAATATTTTTTTTTAGTAAACATACCAGTAGCAATTATACCGGTAAATTCCCATATAAAGTTGCTTTTAACTAGGCTCTGGGAGATATTTGAAATACGCCCCAAATCTGTGGCTAAAACAATTTAAAAGTTATATAGAACAAAGAAAGAATGAATCTAGTTAGGAACATAGGAACAGGAGTAGGCCTATTGAGCCTGCTTTGCCATCCTATACGATTATGGCTGATTGGACATTGCAATGCCTTTTACACACACGTTTCTAAATGCATCTTTTTTTCTCATAAATAAGTTAACTGGTAAATCAGCACCTGATTATCTTCCAGCGTTTCAATAAGATTCTCATCAGATTTGAGTAATGGAGCTCCTGTACTGTAGTGTGTTTCATATGAAAGCTCCATTACATTCCATATTTGACTAATCTCTGCCAGCATCTGAAAAATAAGTTTTCCCACTCTTGAGAATGTACGCTACTGCCAAAAACATTTGTTGATAAAAGAAACAAAGATATTTGTTTCACCTTTTCTATTGCCATTTCCTTTACTGCTTTATCCACTACGTTTTTTACTTCCTCTTCTACCCTGTACAGCTGCAGAGCTAACAAGTCCCCCAAGGTAGTGTCTGCATCCATGACAAAGCTGACCTATCAGAGTAAAATACAGGCTCAGATTGCTTAAGGAATAAAAATTAAGCCGGCTTTTAGGAAGTAAAAAAACTCACATTCTACAGACTGTTATAAACCTGTTGACTCACCCCTGTTGCATTCATTAATTCCTGCCAGTGCCTTGTTCTGACTGCAGGATTCTGCAACTCTGTAACGGCCCGAAGCGAAGTCAGCATATTTTTAACCATAGATGCTAATCCAGCATAGACATCCCAAAATCGAACCTCCTGATCAAGTGTTTTCATCTCCTACCAGGAAAAGTAGTTTTCAATACTATAGCATTGTGTATATTCCAGGCAACCAGTTTACATTCAGATCGTTTATACCTTTGCAAATCTTCGCAGTTCCATATCCATTTGTTCAACATTTATTTGTTTCCACTGTGTTTTGGTCCAATCATCAATGCTAGTCTAAAATATAAGCAATCAAAAACAATTGAGAAAAAAAATACTCTTCAAAACATGACAAATTAGAAGAGATTTGGCAATACCTTGAATATACACAGGCAAGGGGCAGAATTTAGCCCTGGAGACAGGAATTATGCTCGCAGACCTGCAAGTCAGGGGGATAGGGCTGGTTTAGCTCAGTGGGCTAGACAGCTGGTTTGTGATGCAGAACAAGGCCAGCAGAGCGGGTTCAATTCCCTTACCAGCTTATCCAAACAAGCGCCGGAATGTGGCGATTCAGGGCTTTTCACAGTAACTTCTTCCTTGTGACAATAAAAGTTTATTATTATCTGAATGGGCAAAAGTGGCTAGCTGACCATGATCACATGGCAGCTGACCAATTGAGGACAGTGACATGCAGGGTGCACGCAACTATCTGCTGGGAAGGGCCTTTTGCTGCTCTGAACAATAATGTTGCCTCTGGTGCATGCAGACTGTTATGACCCCTTACAGGGACAGAACTTGTATAGCATCCGCTTCCCCTCATACAAATATTTTTTTTATTTTATCAAAAAATATTTTTATTCTCCTTTTTCACATTTTGTCCCAAATTTACACCCACCAACAATAAACAATAATCAGCAACAAATATGTCAATCCCCATATCAATAACAACGATCCCATCCTCCAACCAAACCCCAAACATTAGCCCGCATGTTTACATAAACAAATGACAAAAAGGAATCAGGAATCAGCCATAGTCACCCTTAATACACACAGCCCCCAACCCTCCCACCCATCCCCCCCAACTAATGTTCGTTGCTATCCAGTTCTTGAAAGTGCATAATGAATAATGGCCATGAATTGTAGAACCCCTCCGTCCTTTCCTCAGTTCAAACTTAACCTTCTCAAGAGTCAGGAATTCCAACAGGTCCCCCCCACAACGCCAGGGCACAGGGTGGAGAGGCTGCTCTCCATCCCAACAGGATCCGCCTTCGGGTGATCAACGAGGCAAAGGCTACGATATCTGCCTCCGCACCTGTTTCCAACTCTGGCTGATCCGACACCCCGAATATGGCCTCCCGGGGACCCGGGTCCAGTTTCACGTCCACCACCTTGGAAGTTACCCAAAAAACCTCCTTCCAGTAATCCTCTAGCTTTGGACAGGACCAAAACATATGAACGTGATTAGCGCCCACCCCCCCCCCCCCCCCCCCCCCCCCCCGCAATGCTCACACACATCTTCTACTCCTTCAAAGAATCAGCTCATCCTCGCCCTCGTGAGGTGTGCTCTGTATACCACCTTCAGCTGTATCAGGCCCAACCTCGCGCACGAGGTGGAGGCATTTACTCTCCGGAGCACCTCACACCAGAACCCCTCCTCCATAACCTCTCCCAACTCTTCCTCCCACTTTGCTTTGATCCCTTCCAGTGGTGCCTTCTCCTCTTCCAAAATAGCTCCATAAACCGCTGACACAACCCCCTTCTCCAGTCCCCCTGTCGTCAGCACCTCCTCCAGCAATGTGGAGGCCGGTTCCACCGGGTAGCTCTGTATCTCCTTTCTGGCAAAATCTCGAACCTACATGTATCTAAACACTTCCCCCGCTCCAGCCCATACTTCGCTTCCTGCTCCTTCAGTCCTGCAAACCGACCCTTAAGAAACAAATCTTTTAGCGTCTTAATCCCCTTCTCCTCCCATTTCTGAAAATTTTGATCCCATCTCCCTGGCTCAAATCTGTGGTTCCCCCGAATCGGCAATTCCCTTGACCCTGAAGTGTTGGCAAAACTGGCTCCAAATTCTCAACTAAGCTATTATTAGCGGACTCCCTGAGTATTTCCCCGGGGCTATCAGGAGCGGCGCTGTTGCTAGTGCTTTCAGTCCCGACCCCCTGCACAAACTCTCCTCCATTCTGACCCACTGGGAATCAACCCCTCTGACCCAGCTCCGCACCTTCTCCACATTCGCCGCCCAGTAGTAGTACATCAGGTTTGGAAGACCCAAACCCCCTGCCAGCCTTCCGCTCTGTCGCAGCACCTTTCTCACTCTGGCCACCTTCCCTCCCCATATGAACGAGGTAATCCTTCCCTCAATCTCTCTGAAAAAAGCCTTTGGCAGGAAAATCGGTAGGCATTGAAAAATAAACAGAAATCGCGGCAACACATTCATTTTAAGCGCCTGTACCCGACCCACCAGTGACAGAGGGAGACCATCCCACCTTGCCAGATCAGCTTTCACTCTCCCCACCAAACTAGAGATGATGTACCTGCAAAGCCCCCCCACGCCCAGGCAACCTGCACCCCCAGATACCTAAGTGAGTCCCTGTCCTACGGAATGGTCGCCCCCCCACCCCTGCCCCCACCCCCAGCCGAGGCACCCCAAAATACTCACTCTTGTCTAGATTCAGCTTGTACCCCGAGAAAGACCCAAATACTCGAAGCAGCTCCAATATTCCCCCTATCGACACACTCGGTTCCGACATGTATAACAGCAAGTCGGCGGCATATAAGGACACCCTATGCTCTATCGCACCCCCCCCCGCACTATTCCTTTCCATGGTCCCGAACTTCTTAATGCGAAGGCCAGCGGCTCAATCGCAAGTGCAAACAGCAGGGGAGACATAGGACATCCCTGCCTCGTCCCACGGTAGAGAGAAAAGTATCTCGAGCTGTGCGGACACTCGCCCTCGGCTCCTTATATAGTAGCTTTACCCAGTTCACAAATCTTGGTCCAATCCCAAACCGCTCCAGAACTGCCATCAAGTACCCCCATTCTACCCAGTCAAACGCTTTCTCAGCATCCAATGCCACAATCAGCTCTGTTTCCTTCCCCTCCGCCGGTGCCATAACGATGTTCAATACCCTCCTCATGTTCGAAAAGAGCTGCCTCCCTCTCACAAACCCCGTCTGATCCTCACCTATCACCTTCAGGAGGCACTCCTCCAGCCTACCTGCCAGTCCCTTCGCCAATACTTTTGCGTCCACATTCAGAAGTGATATGGGCCTATACGACCCACACTCCGTCAGATCCTTATCTTTTTTTTAGCAACAGTGAAATCGATGCCTGCCCCAAAGTTTGTGGCAACTCACCCTTCCCTACCGCCTCTTTAAACATCCCCACCATCAGGGGCGCCAGCTTATCCGTGAATTTTTTATAATATTCCACCGGAAACCCAGCCGGCACAAATATTTTAAGTTTATTGACAACTCAAGAATACAAAAAAAGCAGCAACATGCTAAAAACAGTCAAAAAAAATCAGTGATATGGTAAAAGCATTTACAAGACACCAAAAAAAATCAAAAGCACCAACTCTCAAGCCAGCAGCAGCCACCCCCCCCCCCCCCCCCAATGGTAGCCCCACATCAGCAGAAAGCACAGATCACCAGAAAAGGGCACACCGATGCAGGGCATGGTGTGAGAGAGAGAAAACACACCCTCCCTTCCCAAGAGAAGGCACAGTTCAACCCAAAACAGTTCCTGTTAACAAAGCACCAGCTGCAAAGCCAGCATACGGCCACCTCTGCTCCCCCCCCTTCCCAACGGTATCCCCAGATCGGTGGAAAGGTGCCCAAACGAGCAGCGCAGACCACTGGAAAATGACACACCAATACGGGGCATGGCAGAAGAGAGAGGGAGAGAACTCCCTTTACAAAAAAAAAGACAAAATACAGAGGAACCATAAGAAACTCAACAAACAATCAAGTACAAGGCAAAGCCGCCAGCACTCAAGCCAGCACACGCTCCCCTCCCTCGCCGTCCCCTGGCTCCAGCAACAGCCTCACGTCGGTGAAGAGGTGTCTGCAAGCAGCTCAGTCCACCGGAAATGGATAGGTAGCTCACGGTTGAGGAGAGAGAGAGAGAAAATACCCCTCCCCCTCACTATCAGCAGGAAAGGCTCCTCAACCCCTGTGGTGATACACCACTGTACTTCCCTACCATTGTACATAGTTATATAATAGTTGTGTGCAATGTAGCCCTGTAATCCTGTGTATTGTACTGTGTATTGTACTGTAGCTCTGTCGAGGTTCGGTCACCTGTATATAACCTGACCTGGCCACGGAGAGCTCCGCCTTGGCCACTCCCCCGGGAATTAGTTATAAGACCCAGCTTCTGAGACCTGACCCATTTTGTCTGGGGTCGTCTGTGTCGGGTAAGCTTCCTCTGTAGTGTATTAAAGCCTTGGTTAAAGTCTCACATGTCTTTGTGGTTCTTGACGCTTAGTGCATCAATTTAATACACTACAGTTATAATGGAGGCTGCTCTGAAACCCGACAAGCTCTCGCTCGACCCCCACGCTCCACGCGCGGATCACCTTTTCAACTGCTGGCTCCGGTGTTTTGAGGCCTACCTGGAAGCATCCTCCGCCTTCGCCAAAACGGATGCTGACCGACTCAACCTCCTGTACTCACGGCTCGACTACGAGCTTTTCGACCTCATCACGGGAACAACGACCTACGCAGATGCCATCGTGAAGCTCAAAAGCCGGTATGCACGAACTGTTAATTCTATTTACGCCCGCCACCGCCTCGCCTCCCGGCACCAGCAGCCGGGTGAACCCCTATCCGTGTTCGTTTGGGACCTCCGTGCGCTCACGCTCACCTGCAACGCGCCAGCAGTCTCCGCTTAGTAGAACACTGAGGCCCTGGCGCTCGATGCCTTTGTAGCCGGAATCGCTTCCGTCCCAATTCGCCAACTCCTACTGGCACAAACTACCCTGACTCTGGACACGGCAGTCACTATGGCAGAGGCCCAACGGGCAGCCTATGACAATAATGCGTCCTACACGCCTGCCCAAACTTCCTATGCGCCTGCCCACGTTCCCTACGTGGCCGCTACCTCCCTGCCGCCCGCCCAGCAACAACCCCTGCAAGTCACGGCCCACCCAGCCACATCAGCAGTAAAAATAATGCCTGGGCCCCAGTGTTACTTTTGATGCCAGGCAAAACACCCCAGGAAACGCTGCCCTGCTAGAGATGCTACTTGTTCAGCCTGTGGCAAGAAAGGCCATTTTGCAAACGTCTGCCGCTCCACCGCTGCCTCGGGGTCCAACACCGCGGCCTGCTACTCCTGGGTGCCACCATCCTCCGTTCACGGCTCGCTATTCGACACGTGCGACGGATGGGCGCCGCCATCTTTGATTATCCCCGGCCCGGCTTCCTTCACTTCCGGTCCGCCGCACGTCACTTTCAGTCCGCCGCCGATCGTCGCTTCCGGTCCTGCGCACTCGACCGAAATGCTGCAAACAACTGAGATGCAGCCAACGACAGCAACCTGGCCTCCAACAGCAGCCTACGACGCCTGGGCGCCGCCACCTTCTTCCGCAGGCCGCTCCCCGGATCCGGCACCCTTCTCCAACAGCTCCACCAACGCATCCATCGTCCTCGACCAGGACCGACCGCATCAGCTCGCCAGATCCACCATGGAGGTTCAGGTAAATTGTTTCACTGTTACCTGCCTCTTCGACAGCGGCAGCACAGAGAGCTTCCTCCACCCGGACACCGTGCACCGCTGCTCCCTCAAGGTACTACCCACGCGCAGGCATATTTCCATGGCCTCCAACTCCCAGTCGGCCGAGGTTTCGGGCTACTGCGTCGTCACCCTCTCAGTGAACGGCGCGGTGTTCCAGGATTTCAAATTCATGGTCCTCCCTCACCTCTGCGCCGCCGCGATCCTCGGCCTGGACTTCCAATGCCACCTGCGCAGCCTCACCTTGCATTTTAACGGCCCCCTTCCCCCCCTCACGGTCTCCAACCCCCAGTTCTTCCCTGATACCCCCCCGGGTCCCACCTGTAGTCGCTCCACGCTCAGGATCCCCCCCCCCCTTCACTGTTTGCTAATCTCACCCCCGACTGCAAGCCCGTGGCTACTAAAAGTCGGCGTTACAGTTTCGGGGACCGCCAATTCATTCGAGCGGAGATTAAGCGCCTTCTCTCGGAAAAGATCATTGCTCACAGCACCAGCCCCTGGCGAGCCCAAGTTGTGGTAGTCAAGTCTAGCGAGAAACACCGCATGGTCATTGACTACAGTCAGACCATCAACCGGTACACGCTGCTTGATGCGTATCCCCTCCCTCGCATATCTGACATGGTCAACCGGATTGCACAGTACTGGGTGTTCTCCACCATAGACTTGAAATCCGCCTACCACCAGCTCCCTATCCGCCCGGAGGACCGTAACTTCACGGCCTTCGAGGCGGACGGCCGCCTCTACCACTTTGTTAGGGTACCCTTTGGTGTCACCAATGGAGTCTCGGTCTTCCAACGGGAGATGGACTGCGGGCTACCTTCCCGTATCTGGACAACGTCACCATCTGCGGCCACAACCAGCAGGACCGTGACATCAACCTCACTAAATTCCTCCAAACTGCCAAACGCCTCAATCTCACGTACAACGAGGCAAAATGTGTTTTCGGCACCACCCGCCTCGCCATACTCGGCTACGTGGTGGAGAACGGTGTCTTCGGCCCCGATCCCGACCGTCTGCGCCCCCTTCTCGAACTCCCCATTCCCACCTGCCCCAAAGAACTGAGGCAATGCCTCGGGTTCTTTGCCTACTATGCCCAGTGGGTGCCCGAGTACGCTGACAAGGCCCGACCCCTCCTCCGTTCCCCCTCATTCCCCCTCCTGCCCGAGGCCTGCCAGGCCTTCCACCTCCTAAAAACCGCTATCGCCAAAGCCGCCATGCATGCGGTAGACGAGTCTGCACCATTCCAAGTCGAGAGCGATGCCTCCGACTTTGCCCTGGGTGCCACCCTCAACCAGGCGGGCAGGCCCATCGCCTTCTTTTCCCACACACTCCAAGGCCCCGAGATCCGCCACTCCTCTGTTGAGAAGGAGGCACAGGCCATAGTGGAAGCCGTCCGGCACTGGAGGCACTACCTGGCCGGAAAACCATTTACCCTCGTTACTGACCAACGATCAGTTGCGTTCATGTTCGACAACAAACAACGAGGTAAAATCAAAAATGATAAGATATTACGGTAGAGGATCGAACTCTCCACCTACAATTATAGTATCTTATACCGGCCAGGTAAGCTCAATGATCCTCCTGATGCCCTGTCCCGTAGTACTTGTGCCAACGCACAGGATGACCGACTGCGGGCACTACATAATGACCTCTGTCACCCAGGCGTCAGGCGGTTCTACCACTACACCAAGGGCCACAACCTGCCCTTCTCAGTCGAGGATGTCAAGGCCATGACTAGGGACTGCCAAGTCTGTGCGGAGTGCAAGCCGCAATTCTACAAGCCAGACAAGGCGCACCTAATCAAGGCTACCCGCCCCTTTGAACGTCTCAGCATTGACTTCAAAGGGCCCCTCCCCACCCACAATGTCATCGACGAGTACTCGCGGTTCCCCTTCACCATTCCCTGCCCCAACACGACCTCCGCCACCGTCATCAAAGCGTTGCGCGACCTCGTCATGCTGTTCGGTTATCCCAATTACATTCACAGTGACCGGGGCTCCTCCTTCATGAGTGAGGAGCTGCGTCGGTACCTGCTCGCCAGGGGCGTTGCCTCGAGCAGGACGACCAGTTACAACCCCCGGGGGAACGGGCAGGTGGAGAGGGAGAACGCGACAGTTTGGAAGGCGTGCTGCTAGCCCTCAAGTCGAAAGGCCTATCAGTCTCCCGTTGGCAGGAGGCCCTCCCATGCCGCACTGCACTCCATCCGGTCCCTTTTGTGTACTGCAACGAATGCTACCCCTCATGAGCGGATGTTTCTCTTCTCCAGGAGATCGGCATCCGTGACATCGCTTCCGTCCTGGCTCCTGTCCCCGGGAGACGTCCTGCTCCGCAAGCACGTGCGGACCTCTAAGGCGGAGCCCCTGGTGGAGAGAGTCCGTCTCCTCCACGCCAACCCACAGTACGCGTACATAGCGTACCCCGACGGGCGTGAGGAGACCGTCTTCATCAAGGACCTGGCCCCCTCTGGGGCCCCTGCCGCCCCCGGCCCGCAACCTCCACCCCGCTCCCTCTCTGCCCCCGTCGATCCCTCGGCCTGTTACTACTCCGTGCCAGCCGCTGTCATCCCGCAGTTTCGCCTCGAGCCAGCCGAAGCGGTGGGGGACGTCATGCCGCCTCGCGACCCAGCACCACCGGCCGCACGGATACCGCCGGACACTACCTCAGCGCCGCAGCTCCGACGTTCAAAGAGATCGACTAAACCCATCGTTCGTCTCGACCTCTGACGACACGGAACCTCCTGATGGACTCTGTTCATTACTCCCGTTTGTCCACTGTGTTTGCTACTCCATATTTTCACCCCGGACTTCCTCCAAACAAGGGGTGAATGTGGTGATGCACCACTGTACTTCTCTACCATTGTACATAGTTATATAATAGTTGTGTGTAATGTAGCCCTGTAATCCTGTGTATTGTACTGTGTATTGTACTGTAGCTCTGTAGAGGTTCGGTCACCTGTATGTAACCTGACCTGGCCACGGAGAGCTCCGCCTTGGCCACTCCCCCGGGAATTAGGTATAAGACCCAGCTTCTGAGACCTGACCCATTTTGTCTGGGGTCGTCTGTGTCGGATAAGCTTCCTATGTAGTGTATTAAAGCCTTGGTTAAAGTCTCACATGTCTTTGTGGTTCTTGACGCTTAGTGCATCAGCCCCTAGTGCACAGAAACAGGGGGGCCCGCAACTTGCGAGCACCCAGCCACAAGGCCCAAAATAACAATACACAACAAAAATACAATAATAACCATACAATCCCTCAACAATAATACAAAATCAACATCAGTACAAGCAGTACACAGTCAATTGGGCCAACACCCTAATGCTCTCACAGTTCTGGCATCCGGTCTCCAGACATCAGTCCAAATCTGCAAAAGCAAGTCTGTTCTACTCCACTTGCAACCCGGCAGCAGGCCAACCAAAATCCACCCCTTGCTCCACTCACAGCAGGTAAGCCAGAAGCAGCAGAAGCTCAGAGAAAGATTCCCCTCCTGCACCTCAGAATATGAGCTACTCAAGTGACTAAGTGGCAGAGCTTCCTCCCAATTGGAGGAGCTCCCCACAGAATATAAACCCCGACCTGGAAGCAGTTAGGAGATGGAGACCCTGCGGGAAGTGGAGAGGAGAGGAGAGTCTACAACACTGGCGATGAGGATCAAGTGGAGCTGCCTTAAGTGCCAAGTGCTGCGAACCCGGACCGCTTTTCAACTACCCCGAGAGGCCGCTCTCCAGCCTGCAGGCATGGCATAAGTAGGTAGACTTGAGCCATTTGATACCGACTTGGACGATTGGGCCCAGTACATCAAAAGACTTCCAATTTTTTTTCTGCACAAACCAGTGACAAGTGACAAACCATCACGTTACTGACTACCGTCGGCAGACTGACTTACGCACTAAACAGGAACTTGACCTCCCTAGACAGGCCGGATGGGTTGCCGTTCGCCAAGCTGATCGACCGAGTGGGCCATCTCCTAAATCCACAGCCACCGATTATGGTCCGGCAGTACCGGTTCCATACCGCATCGCAGACACTGGCGGAGTCCATAGGGGAATACTTAGTATGGGTCGTTTCGTTTGCAGACTTCGGGACCGGGAGGCATAGTGGCAGCTGCTAATGGAGAACCCTGACCCTTGACAGGGCTGTCAACATAGTGATCACCCAAGAAAGCGGCAACTGTGGGGCTCCAGGACCTCCAGTGCTTGGCGGTCCTGAACAATGGGTGTCACCAAAACCTGTCGTCCGACAAACACTGGAAGTGAGGTGCCGGCAACTTCACAGGTCCCTCAACCGCTGCCGCTGAAGCGTCCATGGGGCTTCCCATGACTTGATGTTCCCGGATGGCAGGCACCAGTATCAAGTGGGAAACCAAGGCAAGGAGCGAGTCTTCAGGCAATCATGTGAGGGTGCCGTCCCCCGGCAATGGACTAGTTGCCATTTCTCCCTAAGAGAAATTTACTAGAAGACTTAGAAGCTGAAGAGCTAACGCTACAGTTGCTCTGTGTGACTGGCCCCAGAACTGCACCTACCCGAGTGACGCTGCTGCTAATTGGACACCCACCGAGATGGAAGTGGACCCTGGAGCGGCAGTTTCGGTTGTCAGTCTTCGCACGATTATTGCTATCTTCAGCCATTTGAGCTTCGTGCCATGGGGGCCTGCCTTGCCACATATACCGGGGAGTCCTTAGAAATCGAGGGCACTACCCATGTGCCCATGGCATATGTAGACCAATCCACGTGCCTACCATTAGTGGTAGTCCACCACAATGGGCCCAGCCTATTGGGGCGCGATTGGCTGCGTCACCTACATTTAGATTGGCAACGCTTGTGCCAGATGTACCCCCATCGACCGGAAGTTCCCTCCGGTTTTTGCCAAAGGCCTCATTAAAGGAGCAATGGCCATGATAAATGCAGAGGAAAACGGCCAGTCCTGATATTTCCGCGCCGCCCTGTTCAGTACATACTTCACGCCAAGGTAGACCAGTAATGGGACCATTTGGAGCAGCTGGGGATTATTCACCCTGTCCACTATGCCGATTGGGCCGCACCTGTAGTCCCCGTGTTGATGCCGGACTGGTCGGTGCGGCTCTGTGGGGACTATAAAATGACCGTAAACCGGGTATCCCACCTTGACTGTCACCCGGCCCCTCGAATCGCCGATCTTTACGCCCAGCTCAGTGGAGAAACAACATTCACCACACGTACTTGCAGCTGGTGCTCGGCCAAGTTCCCAGAAATATGTGACATTCAATACCCATCGGGGATTGTACGAATATGCGTGGTTGCCGTTCGGACTCTCCTCGGCTTATGCGATATTCCAGAGGGTTATAGAGAATATCTTGCGAGGGTTGCCAAGGGTGGCTGTCTACCTGGACTTGTTCTCATCACCGGAACATCGCATCAGGAACAAATGGAGAATCTAACCGAGGTCCTCGAGCATTTTGCTCGGGCCGGGGCCCGCCTCCAGAGGGAAACGTTTGTTTTCCACGCACCGGAGGTCATGTATCTCAGTTACCGGGTGGTTAGCAGAGGCCTCCATCCAGTGGAGGTAAAGGTGCGGGCATTCCGCCAGGCCCCCATCCCTCACGATCAAATGGAGCTCCGCTCTTTCCTCGGCCTGGTGATCTACTATAGGAAGTTCATGCCCAGGATGGCAACGCTGCTCAGTCCGCTTCACCAACTACTGAAGAAGGGACTACTTGAAGAAGACTGCACCCCCCCCCCCACCCCCCCCCTGCACCTCTGCACCAGAACGTGTTTCACAAGGTGAAACAGTATCTATCGTCAGAGGGATTGCTGACTCACTTTGACCCGGACAAGCCCTTGCTCCTCATGTGCAATGCCTCACAACACAGCGTCGAGGTGGACCTGGCACTCCACATGCCCGATGGCTCGGAGCGACCTATAGCTTTTGCGTCCTGCACGTTGGCAGACGCCGAGCGAAACTACGGCCAGATAGAAAAGGAAGATTTGGCAGTGGTGTTCGCGGAGAAGAAATTCCACCAGTATGTTTATGGGCGGATGTTCACAATGTATACTGACCACAAGCCCCTGCTCTGGTTATTTAAGGAAGTTCGGGGTGATTCCACCGATAGCATCTGGCCGGGTTCAACAGTGGGCCCTGCTTCTGTCGGCCTACGAGTATACGTTAGAGCATTGCCGTGACCACAAATCCCGCACGCGTTAAGCCACTTTCCACACCTACAAAGCCGCCACCTTCCTCTGCAGCTGAGGAGGTGATAACCAACCTCCAATTAATTGACACTTTGCCAGTAACGGCAGCTCATATCCGAGAATGGACCCAGACTGACCCAGAGTTTTCGAGGGCCCGACATATAGTCCAATACGGGGCCCAACATAGGCTGATACATGACGGGCGGAGGGCCTACACCTCCAAGCTGCCTGAACCAAGCGGCAAAGGCAGCGTCCTCCTGTGGGGGACATGGGTGGCGGTACCCGAACGGGGCATGCGCCGCTTCTGAAAGACCTCCATAACAGGCTCACCCTTCAAGTCTTTACCTTCTTCATCGTCTTCATAGTCTTCGTAGATATCATCATAGTACTCATCATCGGAATCAGTATCAGCCTTCCCGAACAGGCGCCAGAATGTGGCGACTAGAAGCTTTTCACAGTAACTTCATTTGGAGCCTACTTGTGACAATAAGCGATTTTCATTTCATTTCATTTTCATTTCATCTGCAAAGACTTCTGTAAAATACGACATTGCACACAGAATTATGTGTTCGCGCAAGAGACAACTAATTCCAAATTCAGCAGCGAGTTTTGCTTCAGGACTTTTATTTAACACTCCATGCTATGGAAGTTCAGGAGGACTGACGAAATTGAAGAATTAGTCATTCGGTACAGTTTTCATAACTGTTTTAAAAGTACTCCGTCCCTTATGCTTCGGCTTCATTTTAATGATTTTCAATGTGACATTTTTTTGTTTCTTCCAGTCGATCTGGCACCCTGTGCATTCTGTGATTTTTGGTTCGTCAAAGAATGAAAATTCAAGCTTGTCAGGCCACGATTCCAGCTGGTATACTTTCGTAATTACCTCATTTGTAAAATACTCATTTGGTTCAAACCTCAACTCCCGAGTGAAGCTCATTGGCTGTTCACGCTCTGAACATTTAATGTTCACATCTTGAGGATGCTTTAATATGAGCTCATTAGGCTCCTGTATCATACCACTGAGAATATATACACCTTGAAGACTGTTAACCAGAAGTTTGGAATTCCCTTTGGCTCTTCCATCTCTTCTTCTGATTTGTCGTCCTCCGCTTGGACTTTCGCTTTTTTCTCATCGAATGACTGCACCAGCATATCTCAGAGATTTGTAGTATTCGTCTGGCCACTCGCTGTCGGGAACGTACAGCTGCTCCTAAGTTCAGGGCCTCACACGCATCCACTCCAATGATGGACTCGCTTTTCATGTCCACAATAGGAAATGGTAACATATACGTTGTATTGTGTACACTTAATTCAAGCTCACATTCACCCAGCGTCTCAATCTCCTTCCCACTGTAGTGTATCGGCAGTCTCGGCGGATCGACTACTTTCGGCTGAACGTGCAAATCAGACAGACTGAGAAGGTTGGCCCTTATTCCCAAGTCGAGGTCGCATTTTACCAATATTTCCGGTGTCGGAAAGTATGGAGTCTCCATCTGTCCAAAGTTCTGCATTTTGTTCCTGTACAATTTTATCAAATAAAACCCCCCCGAACTTGTAAAAAAAAATGATTAAAATAAATGAAAAAAATAAAAATTAAATGAATAAAATAAATGAATAAAATTAATAAACCCCCCCCCAAACTTGTAAAACAAAAAGCTGCGAACATTTTTTAAAAAGCGGCCGCACTGCGCATGCGTGCCCGATCATCACTCCTGCTGATGATCTGGCACGCATGCGCAGTGCAGCCACTTTTTTTCATGTTCACGGCCATTTTGAAGGCCGCTTGCAGCCGGCATTATTAACAACCGGCTGCTGCGGTTGTTGCGCGCAGATTTGCGCGATCGGGAGTGCCGCGACGGATGGCTCGGCGACCCTCCCGACACCCTCCTGCGACCCACCCGCGGGCCGCGCCCCCGAGTTTGACAATGCCTTCTGTAGACCTCCCAACAACCTGCAGGAGACAGAGGAGCAGTTGTGGAGTCAGATACTGAAAAGGTGTGAAAATAGCAGAGTAGTTATGATAGGCGATTTTAACTTCCCCCATATTGACCGGGAATCCCTTACAGCCAGGGCTCGGATGGAGAGCAATTTGTTAGATGTGTCCAGGCGGGCCTTTTGAGACAGCACGTTGACAATCCAACCATGGAGGGGGCTTGGTATTGGCGAATGAGCCAGGCCAGGTGATTGATGTTTGAGTGGGGGAGCATTTTGGGCTTAGCGATCATAATTCCATAAGATTTTGAATAGTCATGGATGAGGACAAGAGTAGCCCTATTGTGAGGGTGCTTAATTGGGCGAGGGCCAATGACATCCAAATTAGACAGGAACTGGGGAATGTGGATTGGGAGACGCTATTTGAGGGCAAATCCACTCTGACATGTGGGAGGCTTTTAAAGATTGAAGTGCAGGACAAGCATGTTCCCACAAAAATGAAGGATAGAAATGGCAGAATTCGAGAACCATGGATGACAAGGGAAATTGTAGGCTTAGTCAAAAGGAAAAAGGAAGCACACGATAGGTATAGGCATCCAAAATTTGATGACGCCCTTGAGGAGTACAGTGAAAGTAGGAAGGAAGTTAAACGTGGATTTAGGAGGGCTAAAAGGGGCTATGAAATGTCTTTAGCAAACATGGTCAAGGAGAACCTCAAGGCCTTTTATGCATATATTAGGATTAAGAGGGTAACAAGAGAAAGAGTAGGCCCACTTATGGACAAGAAGTGGGTCGGTATTCACCAGGGAGAAGGAAGGACATGACGAATGTTGAGGTCAGGGATAAGTGTGTGAACTCTCTTGAGAAGATCAATATAACAAGGGAGGAAGTGTTGAGTATCCTAAGTTGCACTAAGGTAGATAATTCCCCGGGGCCGGATGGGATCTATCACAGGTTACTGCGGGAGGTTGGGGCCTTAACAGATATCTTCACAGCCTCTTTGACCATAGGCGAGTTTCCAGAGGACTGGAGAATCGCCAATGTTATTCCCTTGTACAAGAAAGGAAGCAGGGACATTCCATCAAATTATAGGCCAGTGAGCCTGACATCAGTGGTGGGAAAACTTTTGGGAAAGATACTGAGAGACAGGATATATGTACATTTGGAGGAAAATGGACAAGTTAGTGACAGGCCGCATGGTTTTGTGCGGGGAAGGTCATGTCTCACCATCTTGATTGAGTTTTTTGAAGAGGTGACAAAAGAAAATTGATGAGGGAAGGGCTGTGGATGTAGTTTATATGGAATTTAGTTAGGCGTTTGACAAGGTCTCGCATGGCAGACTGGTACAAAAACTAAAATCACATGGGATTCGGGGTGGGCTGGCTAGATGGATACAGATCTAGCTTGGTTATAGAGAGTAGCGGTGGAAGGGTGTTTCTCTGAACGGAGATCTGTAGCTAGTGGTGTTCCACAGGGATCAGTGCTGGGACCTCTGGGGCGGGATTCTCCCCCATCCGGTGGGGCGGGGGGACCCGGCGGGATGGAGTGGCATGAACCACTCTGGCGTCGGGCCGCACCGCACCTTTAGGGGCCAAGCCCTCACCTTTAGGGGCTAGGCCCGCGCCGGAGTGGTTGCCGTCCCGCCGGCTGGCGTGGAAGACCTTTGGCGCCACGCCAGCCGGGGCTGAAGGGACTCTGCCAGCTGGCGGAAGTCCACGCATGCGCGGGAGCGTCAGCGGCTGCTGACGTCATCCCTGCGCATGCGCGGGGGGGTCACCTCCGTGTTGGCCATCACGGAGGCTATGGCCGACGCGGAGGGAAAAGAGTGTCCCCACGGCATAGGCCCGTCCGCGGATCGGTGGGCCCCAATCGTGAACCCCCGGGGCCAGATCGCCCCGCGCCCCCCCAGGACCCCGGAGCCCGCTCGCGCCGCCTGGTCCCGCCGGTAAGGTAGGTGGTTTGATTCACACCGGCGGGACAGGCATTACAGCAGCGGGACTTCGTCCCATTGTGGGCCGGAGAATCGCCGGGGGGGGGGGGCGCCGACCGGTGCGGAGCGATTCCCGACCACGCCGAATCTCCGGTGCCGGAGAATTCGGCGGCCGGCGGGGGCGGGATTCACGCCGCCCCCCCCCCCCCCCAGCGATTCTCCGACCCGGCGAGGGGTCGGAGAATCCCGCCCCTGTTGTTTGTCGTACATATAAATGATCTGCAGAAAAATGTAGGTGGTCTGATTAGTAAGTTTGCGGATGACATGTAAATTGGCGAAGTTGTTGATCATGCTGCCAAGGATCGTCAGAGTATACAGCAGGATATAGATTGGAGGCTTGGGTACAGAAATGGCAGATAGAGTCTAATCTGGACAAATGCAAGGTAATGCATTTTGGAGGATCAAATCTGGGTTTGAATTATACTGTAAATGGCAGAACCCTTAGGAACAATAACATACACAGATATCTGGGTGTGCATGTCCACAGTTCCCCAAACGTGACAACACAGGTGGCCAAAGTGATTAAGAAGGCATATGGCATGATTGGATTGATCAGCTGGGGGCTTGAGTACAAGAGTTGGGAAATCATGTTGCAGCTATATAAAACCTTGGTTAGGCCGCATTTGGAGTACTGCATGCAGTTCTGGTCACCACATTATCAGAAGGACGTGGAAGCTTTGGAGAGAGTGCATAGAAGATTCACCAGGGTATTTCCTACTGTCGAGGTGTTGGCTATGAGGAGAGGTTGAATAAACTAGGATTGTTTTCATTGGAAAAATGGAGGCTGAGGGGAGACCTGACAGAGGTCTACAAATTTATGAGAGGCATAGGCATGGTGGACAGTCAAGAGGCTTTTTCCAAGGGTGAAATTGTCAATTACAAGGGGCCACAGGTTCAAGGTGAGAGGGGGAAAGTTTAAGGGAGATGTGTAGGATACGTTTTTCATGCAGAGAGTGGTGGGTGCCTGGAACACGCTGCCAAAGGATGTGGTGGAAGCAGGCTCATTAGCAACAAGAGGCATCTGAGTAAGGGCAGAAGGTTTTTTTTTTGGTTCGGGCATCATATTCGGCACAGGTTTGGAGGGCCGAAGGGCCTGTTCCTGTTCTTTTCTTTGTTCTTTTTACCCCCAACAGCATAAGTTTTAATTTTGCTCACTAATCTCTTGCGTTGGACCTTGTCAAAAGCCTTTTGAAAGTCCAGATACACACCATTCACTGGTTGACCCTTGTCCACTCTACTGGTCACATCCTCAAAAAATTCCAGATATTTGTCAAACATGATTTCACTTTAGTGAATCCATGCTGGCTTGGACTGATCCTGTCCCTGCTTTCCAAATGCTCAGTCATTTCATCCTTAATAATTGACTCCAGCATTTTTCCCACCACCGATATCAGACTAACCGGTCTATAATTCCCCGTTTTCTCCTGCCATGGGTGCATTTCAGCAGTAGCTAGGCAAGAGGGAGACAGGGCACAATGACCTCACTCCAGGTGCCCCATCCCATCTAGGATTCAGGGAGGGGCTCTCGGGTACCCTGAGGGAGGAAGAAGGCCAGCCAGACAGCCCTGGGGACATCCATCCAGTGCAGAAAATGGCCATTTGCCCATTGAGTCTGCACTGACTCGATGGAAGAGCACCCTACCTAGGCCCACTGCCCCACCCTATCCATGTAACTCCACCTATCATTTGAACACTAAGGGGCAACTTAGCGTGGGCAATCCATCTAACCTGCACATCTTTGGACTGTGGGAGAAAACCAGAGGACCCGAAGGAAACCCACACAGACACAGGGACAATGTACAAATTCCACACAGACAATCACCCAAGGTTGGAATTGAATCCAGGTCCCTGGCACTGTGTGGCAGCAGCGCTAACCACTGTGCCACTGTACTGCCCTTAAGGAGTCCTGCCACTCCAAATCTCCCCTGCTAGTGACCACATTACCTCCAGCAACTCAGGCAAGGAGGATGCACCTGCCCCAGACCAGGCGACCCTTAGCAGGCTAGAGCCCTCCAGGCCTCAGGCACCAGAGTACACATAGCAAAGTAATTTCAGACAACAGGGCATTGCAGTCAGCGGATTGCTGCACCTCTGCTGTGAATGTCAGGGCTGCACCTAGAAATATCGGTAGAGTTAGAAAAATTAAGAAGTTTTGAATGTACAATGATAGCATGGGTGTTCATTCACAGTACATACTCTTCGCTATTGAAAATATAGTTTGCATTTATCCCTCTCAAACATTCAGGTATTCAATGGCTAATCAATGTGATGCAAAGTCCCATGTTCATTTAAGTGACCAAAATGTAATGCCCCCAATTAGCTCCCATCTGGATCTTCAGTTCAACTAACTCTCACTCAATTTCATCACAAACTTTATTAAATATTGGCAACATTAACAAGGGCAATTCATTTATGAGAATGATGGCTGAACAATACATTGTCGGACCCCTGGATCTCAGGTAGACATTATTTGGCCTCAGGAGAATTGTTCATCAAGATTAGTGATTTTCCTGAAGTTGTTGCACTGAAGTCTGTGTTTGTGGATGGAATAAGCATTTGGTGTGACAAACGTTAGAATCTTTTCTCACAAGTGAATATTTAAAACAATATTCATCATCAAGCACCAGAGTCTTTCAGGTCTCCCTACAGGATGTTTTCAACTCGGCATTTAAAGTTAAATGGTATTCATTTCTTAGTTCCCACTCTCCCCATGCATGACATGGAACAATGGAAGTAGGTTCCACTTGGTGGTTTTCAAAATGTCTGCTAGAGGGGAATGAGTGTGTGTTGCCACAGATGTGTGCTAATCCTGATGAAATCCTGAATGGCTGTTTAACATTCTTTACCAAATCCATGTGTAAAGGCACAGTAAGCAACTCAATATGTAATTAATTGCAGGACTGTGCACTCGATGATTCAGATTGAAAGGATTAGTCTTTGTGCATTGGACAATGTCAGGGACTGTAATTTGTATGAAACGAAGAAGTTGGCATTGACTGATAATTGCTGGGTCTGTGACCACGCATGCGCATGGCAGCAACCTGCAGCGGTCGCGCTGTACAACATGGCGCCGGCCAGTGCAGACCCGGCCTGCCAGATAGTGCCCTCCGTAACCCCGCTCGACACCCCTGGATCACCCCCCACCAGTCCCTCCGCCTCTGCCGAAGCTCCCCCCACCCCCCACCCCGCCCCTCCCCCCGGCCAGCAGAACTGCTCCCCCTGCCGAATGTGACTGCGCTGGACCGTCGAGGGAGAAGCACTGGGGGAGGGCCTCAGGTGACATCCTGAGGCCGTCCCAACGGCATGCGGCGTACTCAGTCGGCAATTGGAGAATCCAGCCTTATGTTCTCCCACCGGAGCTGAATTGCACCTAGGCATTGCCTTCTTCCAGACCCTTCCATCGGGCAGAAGGTACAGAAGTCTGAAGACTCGCACATCCAGACATAGGAACAGCTTCTTCCCCACAGCTACAAGACTCCTCAACGACTCCCCCTCGGACTGATCTGTTCCCTGGTAAGAACACTATCCACGACGCCCTATGCTGCTCTTGCTCATGTATTTGCTTTGTTTGGCCCCTTGTTCCACACTGTAACCAATCACTGTTTTTTCGATGTACGATTTGTCAATGTACTCTGTTGATTATTCTTGTGTCTACTATGTACGTACTGTGTACGTTCCTCGGCCGTAGAAAAATACTTTTCACTGTACTTCGGCACAGTGACAATAAATCAAATCAAATCAAAGCATATGAGATTAAAATTAATGTAACTGTGGATCATCATAGAATCACTACCATGCGGAAGGAGGACAGTCAACCCATCGAGTCTGCACCATCGCCCTGTAAGAGCATCTTACCCAGGCCCCTGCCCTATCCCCACAACTCCATCTAATCTGCACATCCTTAGATGCTGGGAGGAAATCGGAGCACCCGGATGGAAAGCCATGCAGACATGGGGAGAATGGGCAAACTCCACACAGTCAATCACCCAAGGCTGGAATTGAACCTGGGTTCCTTGTGCTGTGAGGCAGCATTGCTACCAACTGTGCCACCGTGCCGCCTGGATCCTGGCACAGATCAGCGGGAAACTCAACCCAACTTTAACCCACCATCAAAGTCGCAAGAACAAAATTCAAAACTATTTTAACCAGAGGGACTTTTTTCACCATGTCAAATTTAGTGCCCCTGCTCACCACGATTCCCACCACTGGCGGGGGTGGAATATTCCACCCTATACCAGGCAAGATGTACAAAATCTGTGAATGTAATGCTTTATCTATAATTGCTAAGATTGTAAACTGATTCTAGTTAAACCTCTGAACGAAGTAGGATAGGGATACTCCAAATTTAATCGTTATTTGAAATTAATATTTAGTCACTTCATTAACTTTTGTAGTTGACGATTAACAATTCAAACTTACCTGGACAAAAAAAACCATGTCCCAGACAGACTTCAATAGAACAATATCTAAACTGCATTGTTTCAGTTGTTTATAATCTGGTACATTCACTTCAAATAGCTCAGCTGTTCTCTGAAGAGAGTGCATTTCAGCTTCTAGCTTGATAATGTTCCCATGTGTCTACGACACAAGAAAAAAATTAGACAGCACCTGAAATACAGCTATAGCAATTCATGTATTGCAAAGAACTGTCAATAATATACAGTTGAAATGTCTAACGTGTTCTCACCTTGTCTAAAAGTGTATATGGATTGTGTGTATTAAACCTTAAAATGGCTTCATTCCGAAACTGTTCTCTGAACTTGCATTGGTTTTCCTGAAAAAGAAACAAAACAATCAGTAATATTCCTTTTGAAAGCATGGCAAAGGCTTTTGAACTAAAATACTAATTTCCATCACAACAGTTATCACTTGACATTTCCATCATTTAGTTTCAGTTGCACAGAGTTGGTGAATAAAGTGTTAGCAACAAAGATAAAATGTGAGCATGATTGTTTGGAGAGAATAGACGGAGGAGAGAAAGGAAAGGGGAGAAAGGGAATACACAACGGCAACTGAATGTGATGAATTAATATCGGGCTGCATCAAGAAAGTTCTGATGAGGCAGTCAAATGCAAGAATTTGAAGCAAGAGTAATCAGCAGGATATCAGATGAAAGTTTAATGTCCAGAAGTGTGTAAAGGAGTTGGTAGCATTATAATTATGCACATAGAAAAACAGGGGGCGGTATTCTTCATTCCCCGACGCCGGTTTCGTAATTGATGATCAGGCGGAGAATCCCTTTTTACGATGGAATCAGGGGTGGTGCCTGTTTTTGGATGCACCCCCCCTCCAAAACACCGTCATCGAGGGGCTGCCGCACGCCCTTGAGATTCCCTCAGGAAGTCACCTGAAGGCCCTTTTGCGATGCTCCGACCCCGATAGGCCGAGTTCCTGACCGTGTGGCGGACGTGTGGTCCCAGCGGTCGGGGGCCCGGCGTGGCGGCTGCGGACTATGTCCAGTGCCGCCACAGTCGGGCGGGAGCCATTATGGCGCGATGGCTGCAGGTCGTCGCCGTGAGCATGCGCGGCCAAGGACCCGGCACTTCTCCAGCCGTTTTGTCACGGTGGCCATGCGTTTTGCATGCCGCAGCTGCTAGCCCCTCACCGGTCGGAGGATCTGTTCTGAGGGGGCGGGGGGGGGTGCAGTTTGGCAGTTTTTTTGACTTAAAATGCCACGGATCGTCCAGTTGTAGCCTGGAAATCGGAGAATCCAGCCCAGGACATCTGAATCAGTTTATCTTGTTACCCACTGTGAGCAAGTGCGTGCGTTTTTTGTGTGAAACGAGAATATTGTTTTGAGATACATGAGATACATGACAACAGCATTGATTTTATTAAGTCGTGAAATTTATGAATAAAGAATTTTTTCAATATATCAGATTACAAATCAAAATATGACCGTACGCATACAATTAAATATATCTTGCTCTATCTATCAATAATATAGACTCCCCCAGCCAAGTTCTGCGAAATAAATTCCTTTCCTGTTTCAATTTATCACATTTTGATGCCATCAATATATCAGATTGCAAATCAAAATATGACCGTACGCATACAATTAAATATATCTTGCTCTATCTATCAATAATATAGACTCCCCCAGCCAAGTTCTGTGAAGTAAATTCCTTTCCTGTTTCAATTTATCACATTTTGATGCCATCAATACTTTAACTGTATATTTAGGCTTGCCTTTAACCCTCCCAACACAAGGTGGCACTATGCTTCCTCCAAGCTTCCCCTGAAACATTTTATTTCAGGTTTTTATTTTTTCTTTCCTGGACTAGCTGCCCAAGTATTCATCCTATTCCACATGTTGTACTTCCCAACTCAGAGATTATCCAGTCTTGTTGTTGACAAATTTACCAATTCTCTGTAATAATAATCATAATCTTTATTGTCACAAGTAGGCTTACATTAACACTGCAATGAAGTTACTGTGAAAAGCCCCTAGTCGCCACATTCCGGTGCCTGTTCAGGTACACAGAAGTAGAATTCAGAATTCTCAGCTGGTACGGGAATTGAACCTGCGCTGCTGGCCTTGTTCTGCATCACAAACCAGCTGTCTAACCCGCTGAGCTAAACCAGCCTCTACTTGCAAACATTAAAAAAGTAGGAAATAAATTGAATTTGTATAATGCCTGAAAGATGGCGCTACAAATTGTTGAGGTACACAACTTGAGCATTGTTGAAAAAGGAGGCATGCTGTCAAAGTGTGTCATCTCATACTCATCAGGACAAACTCAAGAATGTCAAATTTAGCATTCTTGCTATTCTTACCTGTTCTGATAAGTGCAAGTCAAAAAGCTTCAACAGCTTGACTTTTTTTCAGCAGTACACACATTGCTTCCCATATTTCACATTAATTTAACTTACACTCATTTTAATCTTAAATCTCAACAATTACATATATTTAAAAATTTCCGATTTTATGCTGTTTCTCAGTTTAAGTTCAATGTCTATGTAATTTTGCATAATTTCTCTCCGTCTTTTCTCCTACTTTACATTTATTATTGTTTTTAAAAAATATATATTTTATTGAGGCATTTATATTATAAATTTTAACAGAATAAACAACCACACACCAAGAAAACCCAGCCAACATGGCTTACATAAACAACACCCCAAGAACAATTCCCCACCAACCTACTCCCACCTTACCCAACTCCTTATGCCTCCCCTTTTTAACCACCCCTACCCTCCTGACAGCTTAGTCCTTTCCAAAGAAGTCAATAAAAGGCCGCCGCCTCTGGGCTAACCTTAGCATCGAGCCCCATCAGGGCGAACTTAATCTTCCAAGCATGAGAAATCCAGTCATATCACTAGTGGTTACTAATGGTCACTAATGTCACCAATGGCGGCACGGTATCACAGTGGTTAGCACTGTTGCTTCACAGCGCCAGGGTCCCAGGTTCGATTCCTGGCTTGGGTCACTGTCTGTGCAGAGTATGCACGTCCTCTCTGCGTGCGTTTCCTCTGGATGCTCCAATTTCCTTCAACAAGTCCCAAAAGACATAAGGCTGGAATCTCCGAACGGCCACAAATTCCCCGTTTTGCTGGGGGCTAGCAGGACGGCAACGTAGAGCACCCAGATCTAGCTGAATTGCCGGGTCCATAGCCGCGCATGCACACAGTGGCGGCCTGCAGCGGCCCCGGAGAATTGCCGGGTCCGTAGCCGCGCATGCACACAGCGGCGGCCTGCAGCGGCCAAGCTGTGCTTCATGGCGGAGGCCGCTCGCGGACCCGACCCACAAAATAATGCCCCCCCATTTGGCCGGTTTGCGCGCCCCAGACCACCCCTTCACAGTACCCCCAGCCCCGAATAATGCCCCCCCTGCACGGATCGGCCCTCCCCCGACTGTGGCGGCGCTGGGCTGAGTCCACAGCCACCACACCAAGTTCCCGACGGGTTAGACCATGAAAGACCCACGCCATCAGGAACTCGGCCGGTCGGGGGCGGAGCACCAGGGGGTGGGCCTCAGGCAATGTCCTGAGGCTGTCGATATGTGGCGTAAGCTGCGAGTACGCGGCTTTGGAGGAAGCGGAGCATTGCGAAAGCGGCGTCGCCCCCGATTTGGTCGTAAACTTGGATTTTCCGGCCGCAGAATCCAGCCCGTGCTGTTAGGTGAATTGGACATTCTGAATTCCCCTCGGTGTACCCGAACAGGCACTGGAATGCGGAGACTAGGGGCTTTTCACAGTAACTTCATTGCAGTGTTAATGTAAGCCTATTTGTGACAATAAAGATTATTATTTATTAATACCCCCAACTTTGGGGGTTCCGAGTCTCTCCATGCTAACAAGATCCGTCTCCGGGCTACCAGGAAGGCAAAGGCCAAAACATCGGCCTCTCTCGCCCCCTGGACTCCCTGGTGTTCTGACACACCAAAAATCAGAACCACCCTTACCTTCAGTACCTCCGACATGACGTCATCAAATCCCTGCCAGAATCCCCGCGCGGTTTCACCCGCCCATACAAACCTTGAGGTCACCTGAGATTCCTAAAAAACGCCTTGGAATGAAGATTGGGAGGCTCTGAAATACGAATAAGAACCTTGGGTGGACCATTAACTTTACCGTCTGAACAACGCTGCGGGGGGGCAAACCACGTTCATATGTTTTGGTCCTGTCCAAAGCTGGAGGATTACTGGAAGGAGGTGTTTAGGGTAATCTCTAACGTGGTGCACGTGAAACTGGACCCGGGCCCTCGGGAGGCCATATTCGGGGTGTCGGACCAGCCGGGGTTGGAAACGGGCGCGGAGGCAGATGTAACCTTCGCCTCGTTGATCGCCTGAAGGAGGATCCTGTTGGGGTGGAGATCAACCTCTCCACCCTGTGCCCTGGTGTGGCGGGGGGACCTGCTGGAATTCGTAACGCTTGAAAAGGTCAAATTTGAACTGAGGGGAAGGATGGAGGGGTTCTACAATTCATGGGCGTTATTCATTGTGCACTTTTGAGAATTGGCTCATATCGAACATTAGGGGGGGTTGGGGGCTGGGAGGTTTGTGGGGAGGGTGTCAATGGTGATTATGGATGATTCCTGATTCCTTTTTGTCATTTGTTTATGTTAACATGCGGGCCAATGTTTGGCGTTTGGTGGGAGGATGGGATCGTTGTTATTGTTATGGGGATTGATATTACATTCGTTACTGATTATTATTTATTGTTGGGTGCAAATTTGGGAGAAAATGTGAAAGAGGAGAATAAAAAATATATATTTTTTTAAACTTTACCATCTGAACTGGCTGAGGTTATTCATGAATCCCTCCTTCTCAACCTTGCCCCTCACCCTGACCCTCAGGTTAAATCACCACCAGTCAGCACTCAAATGGGAGAGCAGGTCCTCTGGGACTGTGGTGATGTTTAAAAATGTACATTAGAATAGAAATAATAGGACCATCATAACATACTTCTGCAAGGTATTTCAAGTAAAATGCAAAATCTCTCATTGCTACGAAGATCATTGCTGCATTGTAAACAAACACTATTCAATGATGGAAATTAATCAGCCTATTATTCTCAACTTTGGTTTATACATCCTGTGCAATTACTGTTTGAGCTTTGAATACGACAAATTATAAAACTTATATTAACATTACATCTGTTTAGTGCATAAGCTGACATTCAATGATTACATAACATGACTGTGTCAGAATTTTAACTTTAATGGTGCTATTAAAAAACACGTTCCACAGCAAAGCAAGCTCTAAAGGATGGCTATATGGTCTGCAACCAATTACCAAGAGAGATTCATAACCTAGTAGATTAAGAATAATTCACACTGAAAGGGGAGGAAGCACTACTCCCATTTTCTAAACTGGGATTTACATTATCAGATCTATTTAGATTTCACCACCGTCAAACACATAATTGTTATCTCTGGACATCCCCTTCTCAGAGTTTACAATTTCCTGGTTCACTGATGCTTACTTCTAGCTTGTTAGCAGAACAAAAAATGTGAAACCATTTGATTCAAAGCACTGAGCTAAAAGCTGATCTCACCTCAAACTGTACATATTTTCTTCTGATAACAGCTACTTCATTGGACTGCAAAGGTGCCACTTCATGCTTTACTGTTAAAGCAATCTTTTTCAGATTCTTCCACTTTTCTGGCAATTCCTAAAATATTTCAGATGAAGAAAATATGCATAATGTAGTAGTCAAGCATTCAAAATTATATTTGCATAAATAGTTTGGTTACACACTATAGTTGGATGGTTTAGACAAGAAATAAGCCTTGACTCTTATAATATGCATTTACATGCATGATCTTCAAATAACGCTTAAAGTCACATAAAACTATTTGAGTACTTCACAAAAAGACTTTTCACTACAATCACGTTTGCTGCTACAAACCAAAACCAAAGTTTACCAAATTTATTTTTCAAAGTTTGTTGAACATTTTTGATATCTGTGCATTTTAAAATCTCTATCCAGAGCAGCATATTAGATTTTTTTTCTAGTTGGTTTCAATGTTCTTCTGTTCACATTGAGTTTCCTCTATTTGCCTCGAGACTAAATATATTTTACTTAGAATCATGGAATAGTCACAGCACTAGTGGTGGCCACTTGGCCCATCAAACTTGTGCAGCTCCCTTCTGGAGCAATTTAGCTAGTCCCACCTTTCCCCATAGCCCTGCAAGTGTTTTCCTTTCGGGTGCTTATCCAATTCTTTTCTGAAAGCCATGATTTAATCTGCTTCCATCATGTTTTAAGCAAAGTATTCAAGATCATACCTACTCGTTTTGTTAAAAAACCTTTCCTCGTGTCACCTTTGATTCTTTTGCCCATCACTTCAAATCTGTGTGCTCTTGTTGTCACTCTCCCACAAATGCAAACAGTAACCTCCACTTTCTTTGTGCAATTTCCAATTTTAATGTTCCTCCCCCTCTACTTTTCAAAGAACAAAGAACACTTCAGCACAGGAACAGATACTTCGGTCCTCCAAACATGTGCCGGTCATGGTACCACCCTTGGTAAGAACCCTCGACACTTCCCAATGCCGTATCCCTCTATACCCATCCTATCCATGTATTTGTCGAGATGCCTTTTCAACGCCGTTAATGAATCTGCTTCCACAACCTCCCCGGGCAGTGCCTTCCAGGTACTCACCACTCTGTGCAAAAAAACCTGCTTCGCACATCTCCTCTCAACTTTGCCCCACGGACCATAAACCGATGCCCCCTGGTGACTGACCCCTCCACCCTGGGAAAGAATGCCTGCCCATCCACTATTTCCATGCCCCTCATAATCTTATAGACCTCTATCCGGTCGCCCCTCAACCTCTGCCGTTCTTATGAAAACAGTCCGAGTCTATTCAGCTTCTCCGCATAGCTAACACCATCCAGACCAGGCAACATCCTGGGAACTTCCGATGCATCCTCTCCAAAGCCTCCACATCCTTCTGGTACTGTGGCGACTAGAATTGTGTGCAATATTCAAAGTGCAGCCTTACCAAGGTTCTATACAACTGTAGCATGACTTGCCAGTTTATATACTCGATGCCCCATCCAATGAAGGCAAGCATTCCATATGCTTTCTTGACTACCTTGTCCTCTTGAGTTGCCACGTTCATAAGATTTGTGGACCTGTATGCCCAGATCTCTCTGGCTTTCTATATTCTAAGTCTTGCCATTTACTGTATATTTCCCTTCTATGTTAGACCTACCAAAATACATTACCTCACATTTGTCTGGGTTAAACTCCATTTGCTGCTCTGCCCAAGTCTCCAACCTATCTGTGTCCTGCTGTATCCTCTGACAATCCTCAACACTATCTGCCACTCCACCAACCTTGGTGTCATCCACAAACTTACTAATCAGACCAGCTACATTTTCCGCCATACTACAAAAAACAGGGGCCCCTGCACCGATCCCTTTGGAACACCACTAGTCACAACCTTATATTCAGAAAAACACCTTTCTACTGCTACCCTCTGCCTCCTGTGACTGAGCCAGTTCTGTATCCATCTTGCCACCTCACCTCTGATCCCGTGTGACTTAACCTTTTGTACAGTCTGTCATGAGGCACCTTGTCAAAGGCTTTACTGAAGTCCATGTAAACAACACCCACTGCCCTCCCTTCATCAATCATCTTTGTCAACTCCTCAAAAAACTTAATCAGACTTCCGGGTGCGGCGATGACCAGCTGAGTCGCACGTTTCGGCAGCTCCCGGTGAAACGGACTTTTGGGCTCTTGATAGGAGCCCCAACGGCAATTTTGACAGCTAAAAACACTGTGCGGTAAACCAGAAGGGAATCCCCCCTGGATACGGATGAAAAAAGGAGGAGAAAGTGGCCGGATTGCAGTGGATCCTTTAGAACAGCGGCAAGGAAGGCAAACAAAAACCAAGATGGCGTCGGAAGGTGGCAGTTTAACATGGGGCCCTGAACAACAAGAGTTCTTGAAATGCTGTGTGGAAGAGCTCAAAAAGGAAATGAAGAAAGAGCTGTTGGCCCCGATACTACAGGCGATCGAAGGGCTAAAGGAGGAACAAAAGACCCAGGAGCGGGAGCTTCGGGTCGTGAAGGCAAAGGCAGCCGAGAATGAGGACGACATACAGGGCCTGGTGGTGAAGACGGAGATGCATGAGGCACATCAGAAACGATGTGTGGAAAGGTTGGAGGCACTGGAGAACAACGCAAGGTGGAACAACTTGAGGATTCTTGGTCTTCCTGAAGGTGCGGAGGGAGCGGACGTCGGGGCATATATGAGCACGATGCTGCACTCGTTAATGGGAGCGGAGGCCCCGGCGGGTCCGTTGGAGGTGGAGGGAGCATACCGAGTGATGGCGCGAGGACCGAGAGCAGGAGAAATTCCCAGAGCCATAGTGGTGAGATTCCTCCGTTTTAAGGATAGAGAAATGGTCCTTAGATGGGCAAAGAAAACTCAGAGCAGTAAATGGGAGAACGCGGTGATCCGCGTTTATCAAGACTGGAGTGCGGAGGTGGCGAGAAGGAGGACGAGCTTTAATCGGGCCAAGGCGGTGCTTCATAAAAAGAAGATAAAATTTGGAATGCTGCAACCGGCAAGACTGTGGGTCACATATCGAGGGAGGCACCGCTACTTTGAGACGGCGGATGAAGCGTGGACTTTTATTGTGGAAGAAAAACTGGAATGAGCGGGTTATTAAAAAGAACGTTTGAACAAAGTGGTGGGGCGAATGTGGGGGGGCGAAGAGGGGGGTTAAAAAGGGGGGAAAGAGGAGTTTTATGTACTAATCCTGCGATGTGGTAACTTTTCTCTCTTCCACAGGTGGTGATGGGGGAGGAGGGGAGGTAGAGGAGATGGGGCGTTGGCCATTGGGGGCGGGGCCAAGGGAGAAGCGCGGGCTTGGTTCCCGCGCTATGATAATCATGGCGGGAATAGAGAAGCAGGAAGGAGGGGGCGTCGCACGGTGCGAGCCGAGGTCACGGGGGGAAGCCGAGGTCGGCCAGAGTTTGCTGACTTCTGGGAGCAACATGGGGGGAGTAATTACGCTAGCGGGGGATCTAGCGGGGGGGGGTGGGAGGGGGGAATTACTGGGTTGCTGCTGCTGGGGAGAGGGGGGAGCTGGTATGGGAGGGGATGGGCGGGGGGGCACCACCTGGAGGAGATACAGCTGCGTGGGAACCGGGTGAGGAGCTGGAAAAAGGGGATGGCTAATCGACATGGAGGGGGGGTAGGAAGCCCCCTGACCCGGCTGATCACGTGGAACGTGAGAGGGCTGAACGGGCCGATAAAGAGGGCACGGGTACTCGCACACCTTAAGAAACTTAAGGCAGATGTGGTTATGTTACAGGAAACGCACCTGAAACTGATAGACCAGGTTAGGCTACGCAAAGGATGGGTGGGGCAGGTGTTCCATTCGGGGCTAGATGCGAAAAACAGGGGGGTGGCTATATTAGTGGGGAAGCGGGTAATGTTCGAGGCAAAGACTATAGTGGCGGATAACGGGGGCAGATACGTGATGGTGAGTGGCAAACTACAGGGGGAGACGGTGGTTTTGGTAAACGTATATGCCCCGAACTGGGATGATGCCAATTTTATGAGGCGGATGCTAGGACGCATTCCGGACCTAGAGATGGGAAAGCTGATAATGGGGGGAGATTTTAATACGGTGTTGGAACCAGGGCTGGATAGGTTGAAGTCCAGGACTGGAAGGAGGCCGGCAGCAGCCAAGGTACTTAAAGATTTTATGGAGAAAATGGGAGGTATAGACCCGTGGAGATTTAGCAGACCTAGGAGTAAGGAGTTCTCGTTTTTCTCCTATGTCCATAAAGTCTACTCGCGAATAGACTTTTTTGTGCTGGGAAGGGCGTTGATCCCGAAGGTGAGGGGAACGGAGTATACGGCTATAGCCATTTCGGATCACGCTCCACACTGGGTAGACTTGGAGATAGGGGAGGAAACAGGAGGGCGCCCACCCTGGAGAATGGACATGGGACTAATGGCAGATGAGGGGGTGTGTCTAAGGGTGAGGGGGTGCATTGAAAAGTACTTGGAACTCAATGATAATGGGGAGGTCCAGGTGGGAGTGGTCTGGGAGGCGCTGAAGGCGGTGGTTAGAGGGGAGCTGATATCAATAAGGGCACATAAAGGGAAGCAGGAGAGTAAGGAACGGGAGCGGTTGCTGCAAGAACCTTTGAGGGTGGACAGACAATATGCGGAAGCACCGGAGGAGGGACTGTACAGGGAAAGGCAAAGGCTACATGTAGAATTTGACTTGCTGACTACGGGCACTGCAGAGGCACAATGGAGGAAGGCACAGGGTGTACAGTACGAATATGGGGAGAAGGCGAGCAGGTTGCTGGCACACCAATTGAGGAAAAGGGGAGCAGCGAGGGAAATAGGGGGAGTGAGGGATGAGGAAGGAGAGATGGAGCGGGGAGCAGAGAGAGTGAATGGAGTGTTCAAGACATTTTATAAAAAATTATATGAAGCTCAACCCCCGGATGGGAGGGAGAGAATGATGAGCCTTTTGGATCGGCTGGAATTTCCCAAGGTGGAAGAGCAGGAAAGGGTGGGACTGGGAGCACAGATCGAGGTAGAAGAAGTGGTGAAAGGAATTAGGAGCATGCAGGCGGGAAAGGCCCCGGGACCGGATGGATTCCCAGTCGAATTCTATAGAAAATATGTGGACTTGCTCGCCCCGGTATTGACGAGGACCTTTAATGAGGCAAAGGAAAGGGGACAACTGCCCCTGACTATGTCTGAAGCAACGATATCGCTTCTCTTAAAGAAGGAAAAGGACCAGCTACAATGCGGGTCCTATAGACCTATTTCCCTCCTAAATGTAGATGCCAAGATCCTGGCCAAGGTAATGGCAATGAGAATAGAGGAATGTGTCCCGGGGGTGGTCCACGAGGACCAAACTGGGTTTGTGAAGGGGAGACAGCTGAACACGAATATACGGAGGCTGTTAGGGGTAATGATGATGCCCCCACCAGAGGGGGAAACGGAGATAGTAGTGGCGATGGATGCCGAGAAAGCATTTGATAGAGTGGAGTGGGATTATTTGTGGGAGGTGTTGAGGAGATTTGGTTTTGGAGAGGGGTATGTTAGATGGGTGCAGCTGTTGTATAGGGCCCCGATGGCGAGCGTGGTCACGAATGGACGGGGATCTGCATATTTTCGGCTCTATAGAGGGACAAGGCAGGGATGCCCTCTGTCCCCATTATTGTTTGCACTGGCGATTGAGCCCCTGGCGATAGCGTTGAGGGGTTCCAAGAAGTGGAGGGGAGTACTTAGAGGAGGAGAAGAACACCGGGTATCTTTGTATGCGGACGATTTGTTACTATATGTGGCAGACCCGGCGGAGGGGATGCCAGAAATAATGCGGAAACTTGGGGAGTTAGGGGATTTTTCAGGGTATAAATTGAACATGGGGTAAAGTGAGTTGTTTGTGGTGCATCCAGGGGAGCAGAGTAGAGAAATAGAGGACCTACCGTTGAGGAAGGTAACAAGGGACTTTCGTTACCTGGGGATCCAGATAGCCAAGAATTGGGGCACATTGCATAGGTTAAATTTAACGCGGTTGGTGGAACAAATGGAGGAGGATTTCAAGAGATGGGATATGGTATCCCTGTCACTGGCAGGGAGGGTGCAGGCGGTTAAGATGGTGGTCCTCCCGAGATTCCTCTTTGTGTTTCAGTGCCTCCCGGTGGTGATCACGAAGGCTTTTTTTAAAAGGATTGAAAAGAGCATCATGGGTTTTGTGTGGGCCGGGAAGACCCCGAGAGGGAGGAAGGGATTCTTACAGCATAGCAGGGATAGGGGGGGGCTGGCACTACCGAGCCTAAGTGAGTATTATTGGGCCGCTAATATTTCAATGGTGAGTAAGTGGATGGGAGAGGAGGAGGGAGCGGCGTGGAAGAGATTAGAGAGGGCGTCCTGTAGGGGGACTAGCCTACAGGCTATGGTGACAGCCCCATTGCCGTTCTCACCGAGGAACTACACCACAAGCCCGGTGATGGTGGCTACACTGAAGATTTGGGGACAGTGGAGACGGCATAGGGGAAAGACTGGAGCCTTGGGGAGGTCCCCGATAAGAAACAACCATAGGTTTGCCCCGGGGGGAATGGATGGGGGATATGGAATGTGGCGAAGAGCAGGAATAACGCAACTGAAAGATCTGTTTGTGGATGGGAAGTTCGCGAGTCTGGGAGCGCTGACCGAGAAATATGGGTTGCCCCAAGGGAATGCATTCAGGTATATGCAACTGAGGGCTTTTGCGAGGCAACAGGTGAGGGAATTCCCGCAGCTCCCGACACAAGAGGTGCAGGACAGAGTGATCTCAAAGACATGGGTGGGGGATGGTAAGGTGTCAGATATATATAGGGAAATGAGGGGCGAAGGGGAGACTGTGGTAGATGAACTAAAAGGGAAATGGGAAGAAGAGCTGGGGGAGGCGATCGAGGAGGGGCTGTGGGCAGACGCCCTAAGCAGGGTAAACTCCTCGTCCTCGTGTGCCAGGCTAAGCCTGATTCAGTTTAAGGTATTACACAGGGCGCATATGACTGGAGCACGGCTCAGTAAATTTTTTGGGGTGGAGGATAGGTGTGCGAGGTGCTCGAGAAGCCCAGCGAATCATACCCATATGTTTTGGTCATGCCCGGCACTACAGGGGTTTTGGATGGGGGTGACAAAGGTGCTTACAAAAGTAGTGGGGGTCCGGGTCGAACCAAGCTGGGGGTTGGCTATATTTGGGGTTGCACAAGAGCCGGGAGTGCAGGAGGCGAGAGAGGCCGATGTTTTGGACTTTGCGTCCCTAGTAGCCCGGCGCAGGATATTGCTAATGTGGAAAGAAGCCAAGCCCCCGGGGGTGGAGACCTGGATAAATGACATGGCAGGGTTTATAAAGCTAGAGCGGATTAAGCTCGTTCTAAGGGGGTCGGCTCAAGGGTTCACCAGGCGGTGGCAACCGTTCGTCGAATACCTCGCAGAAAGATAGATGGAATGGAAAAAAGAAGGCAGCAGCAGCAGCCCAGGATGGGGGGGGGGGGGGCGGGGGGGAGGAGGAACCAGAAGGACTCTCAGGGTTGTTAATATATACTGTATAATATGTATAGGTCGTTGCTACAGATAATTATATATTGGACTGTTAAATTATATTTTTGGAGAGTGTTACTTGTGATAAGGCAGTTGCCAATTAGGGTTAGTTTTCATTTTTGTTATTTATTATTTATTCATTTTCTGTTTATAAAATAGGTCATTGTTATTTGTGTTGTTATAATATTGTGTAAAGGATGCACAATGTACTGTGTTGGTTGACCAAAAATTTTCAATAAAATATTTTATTTTTAAAAAAAACGTAATCAAGTTAGTGAGGCACGACCTCCCCTTCACATAACCATGCTGTCTATCGCTCATGTGTCCATTTATTTCCAAATGGGTATAAATCCTGTCTCTGAGAATTCTCTCCAATAATTTACCTGCTACCGACCTGAAACTCACTGGCCTATAGTTTCCTGGATCATCCCTGCTACCTTTCTTAAACAGCAGTAACATATTAGTCTGCACATCCTCCCAGTGTGTGCGTGGGTTTCCTTCGGGTGCTGCGGTTCCCACAGTCCAAAGATGTGCAGGTTAGGTGGATTGGCCATGATAAATTGCCCTTAGTGTCCAAAATTGCCCTTAGTGTTGGGAGGGGTTACTGGGTTATGGGGATAGGATGGAGGTGTTGACCTTGGGTAGGGTGCTCTTTCCAAGAGCCGGTACAGACTTGATGGGCCGAATGGCCTCCTTCTGCACTGTAAATTCTATGATAAAAAAGCTATTCTCCAGTCCTCTGTGATCTCACATGTAACCAATGAGGATACAAAGATGACAATCAAGGCCCCAGCAATTTCCTCCCTTGCTTCCCTCAGTATTCTGGGATAAATCCCATCCGGCCCAGGAGACATATCTACCTTAATATCTTTTAAAACACCCAATACATCCTCTTTTTTGGTGTCATCATGACCCAGACTATCCACACAACCTACCCAAGGTCATCTTCCACAAAGTCATTTTCTTTGGTGAACACTGATGCAAAGTACTCATTTAGTATCTCGCCATTTCCTCTGGCTGAACACATAGATTCCCTCCATTGTCCTTAAGTGGTCCAATCCATTCCCTGGCCACCCTCTTGCTTTTTACATATGAATAGAAAGCATTGGGATTCACCTTAATCCTACATGCCAATGACTTTTCATGACCCCTCCCAGCCCTCCTAATTTCCCGCTTAAGTAGTTCCCTACTTTCTTTATACTCCTCAAGGGTTTCAACTATCCACACCCTTCTAGACTGTACAAAAGCCTTTTTCTTTTTGACGAGGTTCACAATATCCCTCATTATCCAAGGCTCCCTAAACATCCCATACTTATCCTTTGTTCTCTCGGGAATGTGACTTTCCTGAATCCTAATCAACTGTCACTTGATAGATTCCCACATGCCTGATGTTGATTTAACTGCCAATCCTACCCTTCCTTTAACCACGTTGCTGTGTTGGCAACAACATCGTAGTTGCAAGTACTAATCAGTGCTCTAAGTTCATCTGCCTTACCTGCTGTAGTACTGGCATTGAAACAAATATACTTCAGACCACTGCATTTGAGCAGACAGGGTGATGTTGTTCTCTTCTTTTTGCTTTCTATTGCCCCTTCAGTTCTTACACCTTCTAAGCTAACGCTCTGGTTCCCAACCTCCTGCCATACTAGTTTAAATCCTCCCAAGTGACTCAGCAAACCTCCCAGCCAGGTTATTGGTGCCCTTCCAGTTTAGATGCAACCCGTCCTTCTTGTACAGGTCACACCTGCCCCAAAAGAGATCCCCAAGGTCCAGAAATCTGAAACACTCCCTCCTATGCCACCAGTTTAGCCACGTATTTAGCTGCATTATCCTCCTATTTCTAGCCTCACTAGCACATGACACAGGGAGTAATCCTGAGATTATAACCCTAGAGGTCATGCTTTTTAGCTTACTGCCTAACTCCCCAAACTCCTTCTGCAGGACCTCATCGCTCTTCCTGCCTATATCGTTATTACTTATCAGTACTATGACCTCTGGCTGTTCACCGTCCCCCTTCAGGATGTCCTGTATTCGTTCAGAGGCATCCTTGACCCTGGCACCAGGGAGGCAACATACCATCCCGGAGTCTTTTTCACGTGCACAGAAGCGCCTATCTGTGCCCCTATCTAGTCCCCTTTAACTGTTACTCTCCTGCACTTTGCCCTCCCCTGCTGAGCAACAGAGACAGTAGTGGTACCACTGTTCTGGCTGCTGTTGGTTTCTCCTGATAGGCTAGCCCCCCAACAGAATCCCAAATGGTATATTTGTTCGAGAGGGGGACAGCCAAAGGGGATTCCTGCACTGACTGCCTGCCCTTTCTAGCGGTCACCCATCTGTCTGCCTGCACCTTGGGCGTGACCACGTCTCTATAACTCTTATCTATCACGCTGTCTGCCACCTGCTTGCTCCGAAGTACATCCATTACTACTACTCCAAATGAACCACGCGGTCTGTGAGGAGTTGCCATTGGTTACACATCCTGCAGACCTAGTTGACCAGAATGCTGGAAGCGTCATGGCTCTCCCACATCTCACAGTTAGAGCACTGCACCCCGCTGAGTGACATTTAAGCACTAGTTAATTAATTTAAAATAAATACTTATTAAATTATTAATAGATAAAGTTACAATTAACTATATGGCCCCTGGCGCTAGATTTCTACTGTAAAATTGAATGCTAAACACTAATCTCCGCTCTCAGGTTTAGTTACACCGCTACCTAGTTAATTAATTAGTTTAATTAGTTTTTTTCAGTGGTTTTTTTTCAAATTTAACACAGGTTCCCTACCAGCCAATCAGGTCACAGCTTTACCGTGACGTCACTTCTCAGCTTTTCCCCCCCACAATTTGAAAACAGAGGCACAGACAGAAAAAACACTTACCTTCCCAGACTGCACACCGGATTTCCCCCGCTCAGAGACACAAATACCACTTATCTTCTCAGATTGCACTCGGGATTTCACCCGCTCAGCTTCGTTCCCGATGTGAAGGACTTACCTGCCTTACCTGCTACTCACCAATCAGCTCTCTCCCTTGTAGTCACCTCCAGCAGGGCAAGGCCACTCACTGGAAATTTGAGAGTGACAAATCAAGGAATAAAAGGCACCTCCTCCCACCCAGCCTCGAATTTCACATAGCTTTAAATTCGCAGCTCCCAAACACACTCTTTGATGGGCCTCACTCTGGGTGTGTCTTCTCAGTCTCACTGGGAGTGTGCTAAGGTCACCATTGCCATTTGCCCTTCTTTGCCACTGAATAACCACTAGGGAGTGGGTTTATGTTTGAATAAAACACATTCCCAACGGAGTGCCGTTGTCCGTGACCAGCACCTCGGGAGGCCATGTGTACAAAAAGATAAACGCATCTTCTAAATTGTTGCGCAGGACGTTGTGCCTAGCATCTTATGCACCTCTAGCCATTTAGACTGGGCGTCAATTAATAAAAGGAACATGGATCCTTGAAAAGGGCTGGCGAAATCCGCATGCAAGCGCGCCCAGTGATGTAGGGGCGCGGCTGGCGGAAGCTTCTGATGCTCCTGACAAATGGAGCAGTTTTGGGCCACCTTCTCAATGTCGGCGTCGAGGCCTGGCCACCAAACATAACTCTGGGCCAACATTTTCATTTTGGTCACACCTGGATGCCCATTGTGCAAGTCTCTTGGTATCAGCTCCTGTCCTTTTTCCGGGACAATCACACGCGTCCCGCACAAGAGGATGCCGTCTTCCACACTGAATTCTGACAGCTTGGAGGAAAATGCCCGCAACTCGCCTGGGAGCTGTCTATGCTGCCCACCATATAGGATTATGTGCCAAACCTTTGACAGGACTGGCTCCGTCTGGGTACACTCATGGATCTGAGATGCCGTGACAGGCAAGGTGTCCATAAGATTTAGGGTTGCAACCACCTCACCGGTCGTGAGGGTCGACATGGGGCCGGTCGATAAAGGCAATCGGCTCAGTGCATCGGCATTTGCTATCTGCGTTCCTGGTTTGTGCTCCAGACAATACTCGTATGCAGCGAGCAACAAAGCCCTGTGCTGGATCCGTGCGGAAGCAATGGGCGGTATTGGCTTATCCTCTCTGAAAAGTCCCAGCAGAGGCTTATGATCAGTCACGATCGTGAAGTGGCGGCCATACACGTACTGGTCGAAATGTTTCACCGCAAAGACCACTGCCAGGCCTTCCTTCTCGATCTGCGCGTACTTTGTTTCCGCTGCAGTCAATGTGCGGGAGGCAAAAGCTATCGGCCGCTTGGCCCCGTTCTCCATCTTGTGGGACAGGACGGCCCCAATACCATACGGGGATGCATCACATGTGACGAGCAAAGGCTTTCCAGGATCATAGTGGGTTAGTAACCCAGACGACGACAATTGTTGTTTTACCCGCCAGAAAGCGGTTTCTTGCGGCTGACTCCAAACCCAGGTGTGATTTTTCTTTAGCAGAAGATGCAACGGGGCCAGCATAGTTGCCAGATTGGGGAGGAACTTCCCATAATAGTTTACGAAGCTGAGAAAAGAACGAAGATGCGAAGTATCAGTCGGGGCGGGAGCCTGTTGAATCTGCGCACCTTCTCTGCGACGGGATGCAAACCTTCGCGGTCCACCCGATAACCCAGGTAGACTACTTGCTTCGCCTGAAATACGCACTTTGTGCGACGTAAACAGACTCCAGCCTCCAAAAGGCGTCTAAGGACAGCCTCCAGATTTTCCAAATGTTCCTGCTCCGACGTCCCTGTGATCAAAACATCATCTAAGTAGACAGTGACATGTGGTAAACCTCTCAAAATGCCCTCCATAACGCATTGAAAAATAGCGCAGGCAGAGGATACTCTAAAGGGCAAACGTGTATATTCATACAGGCCCCGGTGTGTATTAATGGTTACATATGGTCGGGAGGCAGGGTCCAGCTCCAACTGTAGTTAGGCGTGACTCATATCTAACTTTGTAAACGAGAGTCCACCTGCAAGCTTTGCGTAGAGATCCTCTATGCGAGGCATTGGATATCGGTCGAGTCGGGAAGCCGTATTCACTAAGTTTATAGTTGCCGCACAAGCGAACTGTGGCATCTGGCTTCATTACAGGTACAATTGGTGCTGCCCAGTCAGCGAAACGGACTGGTCTGATAATACCCAAAGTTTCCAAACGAGTGAGCTTCCCTTCTACCTTCTCAAGCAAGGCGTAAGGCACCGGGCGCGCCCGGAAATAGCGCGGCGTGGCTCCTGGTTCAACTTGGATATGGGCTACGGCCCCTTTTATTTTCCCCAAACCGGGCTGGAATGCATCTGGGTATCGTCCTAGCACCTCAGTCAACACTCCGGAAACTGTTTGGAGGATGTGCTGCCACTGCAAGCGCAAATGGAGCAACCAGTCCCGACCCAACAGGCTGGGCCCATGGCCGCGTACCACGATAAGTGGGAAACGCCCCTCCTAGCGTCCATAAACAACAGGGGTCATCGAAGTTCCTGCAATGTCCAATGGTTCCCCCGTGTAGGTGGCCAACCTGGCCTGTGTGTCGGTTAATGTAAGGGTCTGAATACCCTGCTTGATGCAGTCGAATGTTCTCTGGGCGATCACGGAGACCGCTGCGCCAGTGTCCAACTCCATCTCAAGCGGGTGACCATTGACCCGTACTGTCACCTTAATGTGGGCCACATGGTGAGCTGCCACACAATGCAGCTGCAGGCAGTCGTCCTCCGTCTCGACGTCCTCAGGAGCAGTCGCCGCAGGTTCATCCACATGGAAGGTATGGCCCCTGGGCTGGTCCCAGTTTCGGTCGGAACGACGGCGCCTCTGGTGCCCCCAGGACCGGCGTCCGCAACGGGGTCGGCGCCTACAAGTCTGACACGGACATGGCTCCTCATCCATTGGTTCTGGAGAAGGCTCCCTTCGGGGAGGAATGTCCGATGGCCACTGGCATCGATCCAGACGTCGTCTCGCCCAAGGTACCGCAGGAGTGCGGGGGGACGTTTTCGGACGGAAGGGGTTGCGCCCCAAGGCATGCACTTCCATTCCCTGTATCTCCTGCACTCCTCGTTCTGCGCTCTCTCGGAACAATACTATTTGAATGGCCTGTTGAAAAGTCAATGTTGGCTGAGCTAACAACTTTCTCTGGGTGGCCGCATTGTTAATACCGCAAACCAAACGGTCGCGTAACATTCCTGAGAAGGTCTCATCATAGTCACAGTACTCCGCAATCCTACGTCGACTGGATAGAAAGTAGGCAAGGGATTCTCCTGGGGTCTTCTCAGCGGTATTAAACCGGTAACGTAGGACAATCGTGGACAGGGTTGGGTTAAAATGCTGCCCCACTAAATTCACAAGTTCATCAAACGTTTTGGTGTCTGGTACAGCTGGGTACGTAAGGCTCCTAATCACCCCAAACGTATGCGGGCCGCAGGCGGTGAGCAATATGACCACCCGGCACTCGTTTTCGGTGATATTGTTTGCCCGGAAATAGTAACGCATCCGTTGTGCATACTGGTTCCAGCTTTCCAGCGCAGCATCAAAAACATCCAAACGTCCGTACAGAGGCATGGTGTAATAGAAAGCAACTTCCAACCTGGATCCAACAAAAATCCAGGGAGGTGGCTTCAACAGTGTAGACAGCTATTCACTTTAACCCTCGTCGACAGTTTTGTGAGGGCCACGAAGAATCCAGCACGAGTTTCAAGGATACAAAGAAATAACATTTATTTATTTACAATAACATATATATATATATATGTTTAAATAATTTTTATGAAGGTTTTCATAAAATATCAATAACAAAATGAAAAAAAGAACCCAACAGGGTTAAGTACAAAACACAGTCTAGAAAAGCAACCCTCCATACCCCCCTCCCCCCGTACATAAATAATAAATTAACATTAACACCCCGACTTGACACAACAGGTATATACAGCCCCTCAGACCCTTCAGTGTAAATAACAAGAACAAAAATAATTATAAAGTAATCCCCCTCCCCCCCCCACCACCACCCCTGCCCCCCCCCCCCCCCCCGAGTTGCTGCTGCCATTGACTAATGTCTACCGTTCTGCCAGGAAGTCTAAGAACGGTTGCCTCTGCCTAAAGAATCCTTGTATCGACCATCTCAAGGCGAATTTCACCCTCTCCAATGTAATGAACCCCGCCATTTCGCTGAACCAGGATTCCATGCTTGGGGGCCTCGCATCCTTCCACTGAAGAAGAATCCTTCGCTGGGCTACCGGGGACGCAAAGGCCAGAATACCGGCCTCTTTCGCCTCCTGCACTCCCGGCTCCTCTGCCACCCCAAATATTGCGAGCCCCCAGCCCGGTTTGACCCTGGATCCTACCACCCTCGACACCGTCCTCGCTACGCCCTTCCAAAATTCCTCCAGCGCTGGGCATGCCCAGAACATATGGGTGTGATTTGCTGGGCTCCCTGAGCACCTAACACACCTATCCTCACCCCCATAAAAATGGCTCATCCTTTTCCCGGTCATGTGTGCCCTGTGCAGCACCTTAAGCTGTATGAGGATGAGTCTCGCGCACGAAGAGGAAGAGTTAACCCTCCCAAGGGCATCTGCCCACGTCCCTTCCTCAATCTCCTCTCCCAACTCCTCCTCCCACTTACCTTTCACCTCCACCACCGAGGCCTTCTCCTCCTCCTGCATCACCTGGTACGTTTCCGAGACCATCCCCACTCCCACCCAACCCCCCGAGAGCACCCTGTCCTGTACTGTGTATGGCAGTAGCCGCGGAATTCCACCGCCTGCCGTCTGGCAAACGCCCTTACCTGTAAGTACCTGAAGGTGTTCCCCGGGGGGAGCCCGTACTTCTCCTCCAGCTCACCCAGGCTCGCGAACTTCCCGTCCACAAACAGGTCCCCCAACTTTCGAATCCCTGCCCTGTGCCACCCCGAAAACCCTCCAGCTGTTCTCCCTGGGGCGAACCGGTGGATCTCCCGTATTGGGGTCCAAGCCGAGGCCCCAACTTCCCCGCTATGCCACCTCCACTGCCCCAAAAGTTTGAGGGCAGCCGCCACCACCAGGCTCGTGGTATACCTCCTTGGAGGGAGCAGCAGCGGCGCTGTTGCCAGCGCCCCCAGACTCGTACCCACATAAGACGCCGTCTCCAGCCTTTTCCATGCAGCCCCCACCCCCTCCATCACCCACTTGCGCACCATCGTCGCATTGGGGGCCCAGTAGTACCCACAGAGGTTGGGCTGCGCCAGTCCCCCCCTACCTCTACTCCGCTCCAGGGACACCCTTCTCACCCTCGGAGTCCCTCGCGCCCACACAAACCCCATTATACTCCTGTTAACCGGCCTAAAAATGCCTTCGGGATAAACACAGGGAGGCACTGGAACAGGAACAAAAACCTTGGGAGCACAGTCATTTTGATTGCCTGCACCCTACCCGCCAAGGACAGCGGCAACGCGTCACACCTCTTGAACTCCTCCTCCATTTGCTCCACCAGCCCTGTAAAATTAAGCCTATGCAGGGCCGCCCAGCTCCTGGCCACCTGGACCCCCAAATACCTAAAGCTCCTCTCCGCCCTTTTCAGTCCCCTGGGTGAACCACGAACAGCTCGCCCTTCCCCATGTTGAGCTTGTACCCCGAAAAGTCCCCGAATTCCCTAAGAATCCTCATTACCTCCGGCATTCCCCCCCACCGGGTTCGCCACATACAACAGCAGGTCGTCCGCATAGAGCGACACCCTATGCTCCTCCCCACCCCGCACCAACCCCCTCCAGTTCCTTGACTCCCTCAGTGCCATAGCCAGGGATTCAATCGCCAGTGCGAAGAGCAGGGGGGACAGGGGACACCCCTGCCTCGTCCCTCGGTGCAACCAAAAGTATTCGGACCTCCTCCTGTTTGTGGCCACACTCGCCATTGGGACATCATACAACAGCCTAACCCACCTGACAAACCCCTCCCCAAACCCGAACCTCTTCAGCACATCCCACAGGAACCCCCACTCTACCCTATCGAAGGCTTTCTCAGCATCCATCGCCACCATTATCTCCGCCTCCCCCTCCCTCGCCGGCATCATGATAACGTTCAAAAGCCTCCGCACATTCGCGTTCAACTGCCTCCCCTTCACAAACCCCGTCTGGTCTTCATGGATGATCTGCGGCACACAATCCTCAATCCTCGTGACTAAGACCTTCGCCAGCACCTTGGCATCTACATTTAGCAAGGAAATCGGTCTGTAACACCCACACTGCAGGGGATCCTTGTCCCGCTTCAGGATCAAGGAGATCAGTGCCCGGGACTTCGTCGGGGGCAAGGCGCCCCCCTCCCTTGCCTCATTGACGGTCCTGACTAGCAACGGGCCCAACAGGTCCATATATTTTTTATAGAATTCGACGGGGAAACCGTCCGGCCCCGGTGCCTTCCCCGCCTGCATGCTTCCTATCCCTTTGGTCAGCTCCCCCAGCCCAATCGGGGCCCCCAATCCTGCCACGAGTCCCTCTTCCACCTTTGGAAACATCAATTGGTCCAGGAAGCGGCCCATCCCTCCCTCCTCCAGTGGGGGCTCGGATCGGTACAATTCCTCGTCAAAGTCCCTGAAGACCCCATTGATGCCAAACCCACTCCGCACCACACTCCCTCCCCTGTCCTTAACTCCCCCGATCTCCCTAGCTGCGTCCCGCTTCTGAACCTGATGCGCCAGCATCCGGCTTGCCTTTTCCCCATACTCGTAAATCGCCCCCTGGGCCTTCCTCCACTGCACCTCCACCTTCCTGGTGGTCACCAGGTCGAATTCGGCCTGGAGGCTGCGCCTCTTCCTCAACAATCCTTCCTCGGGCACCTCCGCATACCGCCTGTCTACCCTCACCATCTCCCCCACCAGCCTCTCCCTCTCCCCCCGCTCTCTCCGCTCCTTGTGGGCCCTAATGGAGATCAGCTCTCCCCTCACCACCGCCTTCAGCGCCTCCCATACCATCCCCACTCGGACCTCCCCGTTGTCGTTGGTCTCCAAGTACCTCTCTATACTCCCTCGGACCCGCTCACTCACCTCCTCTTCCGCCAACAGCCCCACCTCCAAGCGCCGCAGCGAGCACTGGTCCCTCTCCTCCCCCATCTCCAAGTCCACCCAATGCGGGGCATGGTCTGAAATGGCTATTGCCGAATACTCAGTACCCTCTACTCTCGCTATCAGCGCCCTACTCAAAATGAAAAAGTCGATTCGGGAATAAGCCTTATGGACATGTGAGAAAAATGAAAATTCCCTAGCACCTGGCCTTGCAAATCTCCAAGGGTCCACCCCTCCCATCTGGTCCATAAACCCCCGCAGCACTCTAGCCGCCGCAGGCTTCCTACCTGTCCTGGAGCGATCCAGTGCCGGATCTAGCACCGTGTTAAAGTCTCCCCCCATTATCAGGCCCGCCACTTCCAAGTCTGGGATCCGACCCAACATACGCCGCATAAAACCCGCATCATCCCAATTCGGGGCATACACATTGGCCAGTACCACCCTTTCTCCCTGCAGCTTACCACTTACCATTACGTACCTACCGCCATTGTCTGCCACAATGCTCAACGCCTCGAATGACACCTTCTTTTCCACCAAGATCGCCACCCCTCGAATTTTGGCATCCAGCCCCGAGTGAAACACCTGACCTACCGACCCTTTCCTCAATCTTACCTGGTCTGCCACCTTCAGGTGTGTCTCCTGGAGCATAACCACATTCGCCTTGAGCCCCTTCAGGTGCGCGAACACGCGGGCCCGCTTAACCATTCAGTCCCCTTACATTCCAGGATCAGGGGGCTACCCTACCCGCCCCCCCCCCCCCCCCCACCCCCCACCCCCACCCCACCCACCCCCGCCGACTAGCCATTACCCCTCCTCGGCCAGCCACGTGCCCGCACCACCATTCCTCACAGCGGCATAACCCCGTTTCGGACCCCCCCCCCCACTCGCTCCAGCTCCCCTTTGACCATAGCAGCAGCAAATCCTCCCCCCCCCGGCTAGTACCCATCCTAGCTGATTTACTCCCCCCATTGCACTTCCGCAAGTCAGCCGACTCCTGCTGACCCCGGCCACTCCCGACTCTCCTTCGACTCCTCCCATTGTGTGACAAACCCTCCTCTCCCGTTCCCCATCCATAGGCTCTCCCCCTCCCTCTTCCATTCTAAGCGCGGGAAACAACCCCTGCTTCCCCACCCCGGCCCCGCCCCCTCCAGTCTTCAGCGTGGGAAAAAGCCCGCGCTTTCCACCTACCCAGCCCCGTCACCTCTGACGCAGCTCCTTTTACAGGCCCAGTCCCCTCACCCCCGACTCGGGCCTCCCCCTCTCCCGCGGGGCCCCATCTCACCGCCGGCCATCCACCCCTGTTCCATTTACCTACCCCCCTCCAAGAGCCCCCCCCCGACCAACCCAACCAAAACAGTGCCCAACCCACCCCAACCACCCTCACCGACCCGAAAGAGAAAAACACAGAGAAAAAGAAACCAGGAGCAAAGCAAAGGCGCCCCCCTCAAAAAAAAAAATAACATATCAACCGCAGTCCCCAATCGCCCATCCCGACCCTCAATCTGTGTCCAACTTCTCGGCCTGAACAAAGGCCCATGCCTCCTCCGGAGACTCAAAATAATGGTGCCGGTCCTTGTAGGTAACCCTCAGTCGCGCCGGCTGCAACATTTCAAACTTCACCCCCTTCCTGTGCAGCACCGCCTTCGCTCGATTGTACCCGCCTTCCTCTTCGCCACCTCTGCACTCCAGTCCTGGTATATTCGAACCTCCGCGTTCTCCCACCTGCTGCTCCTCTCCTTCTTGGCCCACCTGAGCACACACTCCCGATCGACGAACCGATGGAACCTCATCAGCACCGCCCGCGGAGGCTCGTTGGCCTTGGGCTTCCTCGCCAGCACTCCATGGGCCCCTTCCAGCTCCAGGGGCCCCTGGAAGGACCCCGCTCCCACAGCGAGTTCAACATGGTGACCACATAGGCCCCCACGTCCGGCCCCTCTGGGAGGCCCAGAATCCGCAGGTTCTTCCACCTCGACCGATTCTCCATCTGCTTGAACCGCTCCTGCCATTTCTTGTGGAGCGCCTCGTGCGCCTCCACCTTTACCGCCAGGCCTAAGAGCTCGTCCTCGTTGTCGGAGATCTTTTGTCGGGCCTCGCGGATCGCCTGGGCCGTCTGTGTCTCCAGCAGCTTATCAATAGAACCCTTCATCGGCTCAAGCAGGTCCGCTTTAATCTCTCTGAAGCAGCGCTGGATACCCTCCTGCTGCTCCTCTGCCCACTGCATCCACGTGTCTGGTCTCCGCCCGCCGCCATTTTGTTCTTCTTCCCTCGCACCATTTTCGGGTCCACCACCACCTTTTTAGTCACCCCGCTCCTAGTAGAAGCCATATTAATATCGGGGAGCTGTTATAATCTCCTTCCCACACCGGGAAACGTCGTAAAAGTGCCGCTGGGGGCCCTGAAAAGAGCACAAAAGTCCGTTTTTGCGGGAGCCGCCGAATATGCGACTTAGCTCCGCATAGCCGCAACCGGAAGTCCCAATAACATATATATACACAACAGCAGCAACCTCACTTGCTGCTTACTCCTTCCTGCTGGTTCCAAACTGGCCAGCTTCATTTATGCAGGGAGTCTGCGAATGATTTCTCCGCCCCCCTCATTGGGGAAGCTCATACTCCCACAGGATTGTGGGATTGTCATTGGTCCCCAGCCAATGGTAAGCAGGCAGGTTATAACAGTTATCAATGTGGTTTCCCCATTGTATAGACCCCCCGTCGCCTAGGAACCCGTGGTGGGGGTCGCCATCAGTAGAACTAGATGATCCTGGCAGGGGGAACAGCCAGAAAGTTCTGGCCAAATTCAAAAAATGTTTATACAACACTTTCAGGTAACAATACCAACAACAACACATGTCAAATAGTTCAGCATATGTTAAGGAAGGACAACTGAATCAGGAACTATGCACATTGGCTCCCCATAGAGAGGTGGTAGCAGATGTGGTATTCTCACAAACCGCAGAGAATTAAGAAGATTATTATTATTGTTGATGCCAATGTTGAGATCACAGTTAAGGATGTATGTGCTACAGACCACAATGAAAGGAAATAATGTATTCGTATTGCCATATTATTTTTAAAAACTGAACAGGTTCAATAAATTCTGCTCTCTAATTTTAAAATATTCTTGATATCACTAATTTGAAAGTTGTAGCAAAGAAGAATAAAAGTTTTAAGAACTTAAGATTTGAACAACCAATGCTCAAACAATAATAACTGCTTCGATAAAAGCAAAGCAAAACCAAAATTTAAAGTGTCAGAAAAATGTCAGGCGATACCAAAAGTTATTGCTTCAACCAAAAGGTATTTACCGCAAGGTCTGCATAAATATATTCAGGAAACTGCTGTCCATAAGTTTTTAACAAATCTGCTGTTTCTTTCAGAGATTCAAAAGCATTGTCTGTAGCTGATTGCCTGTCCCGGACGGCCATTAGATGTGTCATGATTTGAACCAGTCTAACATAATCGCCATCCTCGACTTTCTTTGAAATGCCCTCCTCGGTTACAGCAATAAATGACACCAATTGATTTACACTGGAAAGACAAAGCAGCAAAAATCAAAATCCAGTAATATTAAATTTAAAACCATCCAGAGAATGGCACCTCAGGTCCAAGTACAGAATTCAACAGACCAAACATTTCCTACATATTTCTCTTGCTTGATGACTTGAGCTGAAAAAGACATGGGGCAGGATTTTGGGTTGGGATCTTGACGTTAAGGTCAAATGGGATTCCTGACCCCACACTGAATTGGGAATAGACATCTGGATGTGATTTTCCTTGATTGGCCTATTATTAGCCAGAGAATGCACTCACCATCCAATTTGGAGCCATCCAGCCCAGAAGGACCTGCCGCATGTCATTTCACTGTTTCAGAGAAAGGATTCCTCCATCATAAGGTGCCCTCTTAGCACCTTTAAAGAATTTACACTAAAAAAATGGCCACAGCTTTCAGGCCAGAAAACCAGAACGGTGGTTAGTGGTGCAAAATAGTGCACCTGCTCGCCTCTGTACGATTCTGCCCGAGCTTCGGCAGCAGATTGGCGGAGATAAGAAGGGTGGCAGGTTGGAGATGGAGACAATAAGCGTTCACAATCATTGTTTGCAGTCAGATAAAATGATTAAGCTCTCAACAGTCTGGATCAATTCAGGACAGTGGCATGAAATAAGGATGGAATCATTTGAAAGGATATGGGAATTTTTGGCAAAGAACAAATATGATAGTTCCAATATTTAACTGGAAGAAATTGTACTCATCCAAGATTAAATACCATAAAACATAGTGACAGGAGATGAATCAAGAGTTGTAATGGAAAGATAGAACTCATGGACAACATCATACATGTGGAAGCTGGCCCCAAATTGTGGATTATGTCACCAATGAGCAGCAAGTAGTTGAGGAGGTCAAGGATATATCTGTGGCGATCTGTGGAGGCATCTGTGCCAGGTGGTAAAGAAGTTATTACAGGAGGCACTGTGGTAATAATCAGATAGGTAACTGTGAAACCAAGCAAGGCCAATCCGATAAGCTGGAAAACAGGAGGAAGGTGGTGTGGTTAACCATACTCAAAGCTTCCAAGAGGCCAAACAGGGGGAAGTCGTATAGTACACTGCTGGGAAAATAAAGGTATTTTAAGGGATTTATATTTGCATTGGTAAACATTAAAAATAAGGTATAGTTTTAAAAGGGTTTAATTTAATGTCTCTTTGCCTCGAAGGGTAAAATGTATCATAGAATCATGGAATATACAGTGCAAAAGGAGGCCATTCGGCCCATCGTGCCTGCACCGGCCCTTGAAAAGAGCATCCTACCTAACCATACGCCTCCGACCTATCCCCGTAACCCAGTAACCCCACTTTTTGGACACTAAGGGCAATTTATCATGGCAATTCGTCTAACCTGCACATCTTTGGACTGTGGGAGGAAACCGGAGCACCCGGAGGAAACCCACGCAGACATGGGTAGAACATGCAGACTCCACACAGACAATGACCCAAGCCGGGAATCAAACCTGGGACCCTGGAGCTGTGAAGCAACTGTGCTAACTACTGTGCTACCGTGTTGCCCATTTATAGTTAGATTCATGCTGGACAAAGGTCTTTGCACGTATTGGGGTTGGATAAGGTACAACTGGGTTTCTATTGTGCTTACGGTGTAAAAAAAACAAATATGTGAGTGGTGCTGAGAAACCTGTAAGGTAACAAGCTTTTAAATTTTAGTTTATCTAATTTGAGAGCAATTGTAGGCAGGATACTGGGGAATGAATACCTCCCAACTCTGCCAGAAGAAACTGGACAGGACAAGGGAGTTGCAAAGATGAAAGCTTCCGAAGGAACAGAATACAGTCCAGATAGCCAGGGATTTGGGTCAGAAAGACTGTCTAAGACAATTGGAGTTAAGTGGACAGAGATTAAGGTATTGTTCAGAAGAATTCAAGGAAGAGTAAAGAAAGTGTTCTGAGTTAAAGAGATATTTGGAACAATTAAATTTTTTTTTTTAAATTTAGAGTACCCAATTCTTTTTTTTCCCAATTAAGGGGCAATTTATCAAAAAATTTACAGTGCAGAAAGAGGTCATTTGGCCCATCGAGTCTACACCGGCCCGTGAAAGAGCACCCTACTTAAACCCACACCTCCACCCTATCCCCGTAACCAGCAACCCCACCTAACCATTGGACACTAAGGGACAATTTAGCGTGGCTAATCCACCTAACCTACACATCTTCGGACTGTGGGAGGAAACCGGAGCGCCCGGAGGAAACCCACACTGACACGAGGTGAACTGTGCAGATTCCGCACAGACAGTGACCCAAGACGGGAATCAAACCTGGGTCCCTGGAGCTGTGAGGCAGCAGTGCTAACGACTGTGCCACTGTGCCACCCCAATTCAGCATGTCAATTCACCCACCGTGTACACCTTTTTGGGTGTGGGGGTGAGACACTGGGAACTACAGATTAGTGAACCCAACATCTGTGGTGGGTAAGTTATTAGAAGGTATTCTGAGAGACAGGATCTACAGGCATTTAGAGAGGCAAGGACTGATGAGGGACAGTCAGCATGGCTTTGTGGGTGTAAAACCATGTCTCACAAATTTGATTGAGTTTTTTGAAGGGGTAAACAAGAAGGTAGGTGAGAGTAGTGCAGTTGACGTTGTGTACATGGACTTTAGCAAGGCCTTTGACAAGGTACCACATGGTAGGTTGTTGCATAAAGTTAAATCTCACGGGATCCAGGATGAGGTAGCCAATTGGATACAAAATTGGCTTGACAACAGAAGACAAAAGATGGTTGTAGAGTTTGTTTTTCAAACTGAAGGCCTGTGACCAGCGGTGTGCCTCAGGGATCAGTGCTGGATCCACTGTTATTTGCTATTTATATTAATGATTTGGATGAGAATTTAGGAGGCATGGTTAGTAAGTTTGCAAATGACACCAAGATTGGTGGCATAGTGGACAGTGAAGAAAGTTATCTAGAATTGCAATGGGATCTTGATCAATTGGGCCAGTGGGCTGATGAATGGGAGATGGAGTTTAATTTAGATAAATGTGAGGTGGTGCATTTTGGTAGATCGAATCGGGGCAGGACCTACTCAGTTAATGGTGGGGTGTTGAGGAGCGTTATAGAACAAAGAGATCTAGAAGTATAGGTTCATAGCTCCTTGAAAGTGGAGTCACAGGAGGACAGGGTGGTGAAGAAGGCATTCGGCATGCTTCGTTTCATTGGTCAGAACACTGAATTGAATACTCTAATTTTATTTTTTAAAAAGAACATTGAGACTTCCGGTTGCAGCAATGCTCAGCTAAGCCATACGTTTCGGCGGTTCCAGCTCCGACGGACTTTCAGGCTCTTTTTGAGAGCCCCAACGGGAATTCTTTTTGACAAAACCCGGTGTCGGATGAAGAAATAAGGAGTCCCCCCCCCGCAGTGTGCAGGAAAAAGATCGGGGGCGGTGGCCAGATCACGAAGGATCCTCGAGGGCAGCGGCAGAGAAAAGAAGCAAGCAAGATGGCGTCGGAGGGAGGCCAGGCGACATGGGGGCCAGATCAGGATGAATTCCTCAGAAGGTGTGTGGAGGAGTTAAAAAAGGAGGTGCTGGCCCTGATGTTGCTGGCAATCGATGGGCTCAAAGAAACACAAAAGGCCCAGGCGATAGAGCTCCATGTGGTGAAGGAGAAGGTAACTGAAAACGAGGATGAGATCCTGGGCCTAGCGGTCAAAATGGAGACGCACGAGGCGCTACATAAGAAGTGCATCAATAGAATTGAAGTCCTGGAAAATAGATCAAGGAAAAAGAACCTCCGGATCCTGGGTCTCCCCGAGGGAGTGGAGGGAGCTGACGGCGGGGCTTATTTGAGCACGATGCTACATTCGCTAATGGGAGTTGCGGCCCCCTCGGGCCCCTTGGAGGTGGAAGGGGCTCACCGTGTCCCTGCGAGGAGACCAAAGGCTGGAGAACCACCAAGGGCAATGGTCGTGAGATTTCACCGCTTCAATGACAGAGAGGTTGTTTTGAGCTGGGCCAAGAAGGTACGGAGTAGCAGATGGGAGAATGCAGTGATACGAGTGTATCAGGACTGGAGCGCGGAGGTGGCGAGAAGGAGAGCGAGTTTCAATCGAGCCAAGGAGGTGCTGCATAAGAAGAAAGTAAAGTTTGGGATGCTGCAGCCGGCGCGATTATGGGTCACGTACCACGATAGACACTATTATTTTGAAACGTCGGAAGAAGCATGGACCTTCATCCAAAAAGAGAAACTGGACCAGAACTGAGGGACTGATGTTGGGGGGGAAACGACAATGTTGATGTATAGAAATGTAAATTGGGGAAATGGAGGTTCACTGTATCGGGACGGTCTTTGACGGGGGGGGACACTGAGAAATGTGGGCGCCGGTGGGGAAAAAGGGACATAGGTGGGGGATGGGGAATGGGAACGGGGCTGTAGGGGGAGCTGCGCCATAGGGGGCGGGACGGTTCTAGGAAAGCGCGGGTCTTCTCCCGTGCTAGAGAGATGATGGTGGGAAGACAGGCGCAAGGAGGATGGGAGTTCCACACACGGGGGGGTCAAGGAGAGAGCAGGAGAAGCCGGGGTCAGTTGAAGTCAGCTGACTTTCGGAAGCAATATGGGGGGAGTAACCATGCTAGATGGGGATCTAGCGGGGGGGGGATAACTGTGTTGCTGCTGCTGGGATCGAGAGGGAGCTGGTAAGAGAAGAGATGGTCGGGGCGGGAATGCGCCACCTGGGGGACTGGTGGGTGCGCGGGACCTGGACGTGGGACTGGCCCAGAGTGGGTGATGGCTAGTCGACGGGGGGGCGGGCAGCCCCCCAATCCGGTTGATCACGTGGAACGTGAGAGGCCTAAATGGGCCGATTAAGAGGGCCCGAGTGTTCGCGCACTTAAAAGGACTGAAGGCAGACATGGCCATGCTTCAGGAGACGCATCTGAAGGTGACGGATCAGGTTAGGTTAAGGAAAGGATGGGTGGGACAGGTGTTCCACTCAGGGCTGGATGCAAAGAATAGAGGGGTGGCTATATTGGTGGGGAAACGGGTGTCGTTCGAGGCTAGGAATATAGTAGTGGACAACGGTGGCAGATATGTGATGGTGAGTGGCAGATTGCAGGGAATGGAGGTCGTGCTGGTAAATGTATATGCCCCGAACTGGGACGCTGCGGGATTTATGAAGCGGATGTTGGGACGTATCCCGGACCTGGAGGTAGGAAACTTGGTAATGGGGGGGGGGATTTCAATACCGTGCTGGACCCAGGGTTAGATAGATCTAGATCCAGGACCGGAAGAAGGCCAGCAGCGGCCAAGGTGCTTAGGGGGTTTATGGACCAAATGAGGGGAGTGGATCCGTGGAGATTTGCTAGGCCGCTGGCCAAAGAGTTCTCCTTTTTCTCCCATGTCCATAAGATATACTCCCGGATAGATTTCTTTGTTTTGGGTAGGTCACTGATTTTGAGGGTGGAAGGAACGGAGTATTCGGCCATAGCTGTTTCAGACCATGCCCCGCCCTGGGTGGATCTGGAACTAGGAGAGGAGAGGGAACAGCGCCCACTCTGGCGACTGGATGTGGGATTATTGGCGGATGAGGGAGTCTGTGGAAGGGTGCGGGGATGTATCGAAAGGTACCTGGAGGCCAATGATGATGGGGAGGTCCAAGTGGGGGTAGTATGGGAAGCGCTGAAGGCGGTGGTCAGGGGAGAGTTGATCTCCATCAGGGCTTACAAGGGGAAGACAGAGGCCAAAGAGAGGGAGAGATTACTGGGGGAGATTTTGAGTGTGGATAAAAGATATGCGGAGGCCCCGGACGAAGGACTATATAGGGAGAGGCGAAGACTCCAGACGGAGTTTGACCTGCTGACCACAGGGAATGCAGAGGCACAGTGGAGGAAGGCACAGGGGATGAGATACGAGTATGGGGAAAAGGCGAGTCGGCTGCTGGCCCACCAGCTTCAGAAGAGGACAGCAGCGAGGGAAATAGGGGGAGTTAGGGATGAAATGGGAACTACAGTGCAGAGTGTAGGGAAGGTAAATGAGGTGTTTAAGACCTTTTATGAGATGTTATATAGGTCCCAACCCCCGGAGGGAAAAGAGGAGATGCAGCAGTTTCTGGACCAACTAAGGTTCCCGAGGGTGGAGGAGCAGGAGGTGGCAGGCCTGGGGGCGCCAATTGGGGTGGACGAGGTGACTAAAGGGCTGGGGAACATGCTGGCAGGGAAGGCCCCGGGACCAGACGGGTTCCCGGTGGAATTTTATAGGAAATATGTGGACTTGCTGGCCCCGCTGCTGGCAAGAACCTTTAATGAGGCCAGAGAAGGGGGGACTCTACCCCCGACAATGTCGGAGGCGACAAAATCACTAATCCTGACGCGAGATAAAGATCCGCTGCAATGCGGGTCTTATAGGCCTATCTCGCTCCTGAATGTGGACACCAAGTTGCTGGCAAAAGTGCTGACAATGAGGATAGAGGATTGTGTCCCAGGGGTGGTGCACGAAGACCAGACAGGATTTGTAAAGGGGAGACAATTGAATGTCAACGTGCGACGGCTATAATAGGGGTGATAATGATGCCCCCAGCAGAGGGGGAGGCAGAGATAGTGGCAGAAATGGATGCAGAGAAGGCATTTGATAGGGTAGAGTGGGAGTACTTATGGGAGGTGCTGAGGAGGTTTGGGTTCGGGGAGGGGTTTGTCAGCTGGGTTAAACTCATCTATGGGGCCCCAGTGGCAAGTGTAGTCACAAATCGGCAAAGATCGGAGTATTTTCGGTTACATAGGGGAACAAGGCAGGGGTGCCCTCTGTCCCCATTACTGTTCGCGTTGGCAATTGAACCACTGGCCATAGCGCTGAGAGACTCTAGGAAATGGAGGGGGGTGGTTAGAGGGGGAGAGGAACACCGAGTGTCACTACGCAGATGACCTACTGCTGTATGTGGCGGATCCAGTGGGGGGGGATGACAGAGATTATGCAGATATTGAGGGAGTTTGGAGACTTTTCGGGATATAGGCTTAACATGGGAAAGAGTGAGCTTTTCGTAATACACCCTGGGGACCAGAGTAGAGGGATTTCTTTCTGCCGCTAAGGAGGGCAGAAAGAAACTTCCGATATTTGGGGATTCAGATAGCCAGGAGCTGGGGAACATAACACAAACTCAATCTGACTCGGCTGGTGGAGCAGATGGAAGAGGATTTCAAAAGGTGGGATATGCTGCTGCTGTCACTGGCGGGCAGAGTGCAGGCGATTAAGATGATGGTCCTCCCAAGGTTTCTATTTGTGTTTCAATGTCTCCCCATCTTGATCACTAAGGCCTTTTTTAAGAAAATAGATAGGAGCATTATGAGCTTCGTGTGGGCAGGGAAGGCCCCGAGGGTAAGGAGGGGGTTCCTGCAACGTAGCAGGGACAGAGGGGGACTGGCGTTGCCGAATTTAGGCAACTATTACTGGGCCGCCAATGTGGCGATGATCTGCAAGTGGATGATAGAGGGAGAGGGGGAGGCGTGGAAGAGGCTGGAGATGGCGTCCTGTAAAGGAACGAGCTTAAAAGCGCTGGTGACGGCGCCGCTACCGCTCTCTCCGAAAAGGTTTACCACGAACCCAGTGGTGGCGGCAACATTAAGTATCTGGGGGCAATGGAGGCGACAGAAGGGTGTGTTGGGAGCCTCGGTGTGGTCCCCGATCAGGAACAACCATAGGTTTGCCCCAGGAAGGTTGGACGGAGGGTTACAGAGCTGGCACCGGGCAGGAATTAGGAGAGTGGGAGACTTATTTATAGATGGGACGTTTGCGAGCTTGGGAGCGCTAGAGGAAAAGTATGAGCTACCTCCGGGGAATATCTTTAGGTATATGCAGGTGAGAGCGTTCACGAGACAACAGGTGAGGGGATTTCCACTGCTCCCTACACAGGGGATCCAGGATAGAGTGCTTTCGGGGGTGTGGATCGGGGAGGGCAAAGTGTCCGAAATATACCGGGAGATGAGAGAAGAGGGGGAGGAGCTGGTAGAAGAGCTGAAAGGAAAATGGGAAGAAGAGCTCGGGGAGGAGATTGAGGAGGGTTTGTGGGCTGATGCCCTAAGTAGGATAAATTCCTCTTCCTCGTGTGCCAGGCTTAGCCTGATCCAATTTAAGGTGCTACATAGAGCACACATAACGGGAGCGAGGCTGAGCAGGTTCTTCGGAGTGGAGGACAGGTGCGGGAGGTGCGGGGGAAGCCCGGCGAACCACACACATATGTTTTGGTTGTATCCAGCACTGGAGGAGTATTGGAGGGGAGTGGCAAGAGTGATCTCGAAGGTGGTGAAGGTCCGGGTCAAGCCAGGCTGGGGGTTAGCTATATTTGGGGTAGCGGATGAGCCGGGAGTGCAGGAGGCGAAAGAGGCCGATATTGTGGCCTTTGCGTCCCTGGTAGCCCGGCGAAGGATTTTACTCATGTGGAAGGAAGCAAAACCCCCCGGCGTGGAGGCCTGGATAAACGATATGGCAGGGTTCATACAACTGGAACGGATGAAGTTTGCGCTGAGAGGATCGGCTCAGGGGTTCTCCAGGCGGTGGCAACCGTTCTTTGACTATATAGCGGAACGTTAGGGGAAAATAGATAGCCAGCAGCAGCAGCCCAGAAAGAGGGGGGGGGGGCAACTTGTTTATGTTCTAGTTGGGGTGGAGGGGGGGGGAGCACTATTTCTTGTCACTTTGTTAGTTCACTACTTTATTTAAACAATGTTATCTATTAGTTATTGTGTTACCGTTTTTGTTGATTTGTAAGGGGGAAAAATTGTGTTTGAAAACTTTAATAAAATGTATTTTTTTAAAAAAAAGAACATTGAATACAGGAGTTGGGATGTCTTGCTGAAGTTGTACAAGACATAAGTAAGACCACACTTGGAATACTGTGTACAGTTCTGGGCACCCCATTATAGAAAGGATATTATTAAACTAGAAAGTGTGCAGAAAAGATTTACTAGGATGCTACCGGGACTTTATAGTTTGAGTTATAAGGAGAGGCTGGATAGACGGGGACGTTTTTCCCAGAAGCATAGGAGACTTGGGGGTGATCTTATAGAGGTCTATAAAATAATGAGGGCCATAGATAGTCAACATCTTTTCCGAAAGATAGGGGAAACTAGAGGGCATAGGTTTAAGGTGAGAGATTCAGAAGGGTTCAGGGGGGCACTTTTTTCACACAGAGGGTGGTGAGTGTCTGGAACGTACTGCTAGAGGCAGTAGTAAATGCGGGTACAATTTTCATCTTCCCATCCGGTTATAACATCAACTGGAATCGTAACAACTGTGGTAACAGTCATAGAGGATGCCGGTTAAGACTTTATTTTGGGCTGTGAGAGTGATTTAAACAGAGTTGCAGAAAAGGTGAACATGGGCATACAAAAGATAAATTGCAGGCCATTCAGCCCAACCAGTCCATGTGAATGTTTAAGCTCCACTCGAGCTTCCTCAAATATTTCCTCATTCAGGTCTATCATCAGAATCCTCTACTCACTTCTCAGCCATCATTACATGTTTGGCTTCCACTCCCTGGGGTAGCACAAGTTTCCACCATTTGGGTAAAGACATTCTTTCTGAATTCCCCAATGGATTTTTTGGTGATAACTTGATGGTTTCCTGTTATGCCCTTTCTCACAGGAGGAAACATTCTATCCATAGTCACTACATTCTAATTTTCCCTTCCGTGTACCCGAACAGGCACCATAGTGTGGTGACTTGGGGATTTTCACAGTAACGTCATTGCAATGTTCATGTAAGCCTACTTGTGACACTAATAAAAAAGTACCCAATTCATTTTTTCCAATTAAGGGGCAATTTAGCTTGGCCAATCCACGTACCCTGTACATCTTTTGGATTGTGGGGACGAAACCCATGCAAACACAGGGAGAATGTGCAACTCCACACGGACAGTGACCCAGAGCCTGGATCGAATCTGCTACCTCGGCACCATGAAGCTGTATTGCTAACCACTGCACCACCATGCTGCCCTCAAATAAAGATTATTATTATCAAAACTTTTCTTAACTTTAAAGATCTCTATGATGTCAACACTGGACCTTATTTTATCAAAAGAGAAGGTACTTGTCATTCCTTTCCTGATACATATCCCTGGATTTCTGGTATTTTCCTTGTAAATCTTCACCACACTCTCTAGTACCTCTATATGCATTTTATAGTATGCAAACCAGAATTAAACGCAGTACTCGAACAAGGTTTAATACAGGTTTAAATAACTCCCTTTTTTTCAATTTTATCCATCTAGAAATAAAGCCCAGTATTTGCATAGTTTTTTCTATTGCCTTTTGCCCTGTAGTGTAACTTCTAGTGATTTGTGAAATCACTCTTTTCTCTACTCCACCTAGACTTGCACAGTCTGAGTATTAAGGGACTTCCGTATTCTTCCTATCAAAATTGTTCCACCTCACATTTGTCAGTGTTATACTTAATTTGCCAATTATTTGCCCATTCCACAAGTTTATTAATATCCTCCTATAATTTGTTGCAGTCCTCCTCAGAATTGCCTATTAGGAATCCCTCTCCGCTACCCAATTTGGTGTCATTCGCAAAATCGTGGGAAAAATAAACCCGAATGGGAACAGAGTCCCATAACGTGATTAGCCCAGTGTCTCCCAGCGCTTATAGTGCTGAGAAACACCATGCTACCGAACGGCCATTTGGGTAAATCGAGGGCCTCAGTCGGGAACACGCAGCTGGGGCCGAACTTAGTCCCATTTTTTGCACTGAGGAGCATCCGCTCGGCGAAACCCTTCAGTGCAGGGAGAGATAAGGATGCCATTTTTAAATGACAACCCGACCTCTCAACCCCACAAACTTCCAAAACTCACCTATAACGGGGTCTTCTCCTCGCACTCCCCCACACCGGGCACCCCCAGGCCCAATCCCCATCGCAAGAAAAATGCTAGATTGGCACCTTGGCACTGACAGCCTGGCAGTGGCCCTGCAAGCTGGCAATGCCACCTGGGCATCTTGGCAGTGCCAAGCTGGCACGCAGGTGGCACTGTCAGGGTGCCAGACTGGCAGTGTCAAGGTGCCCAGGTGTCACCATGTCCAGAGGGGAAGCACCTGGGGACTTCTGATCCCCTGGGGTACCCCCATAAGTGCATTTCCATCTGATCCCCGTTTTTGGAGACCAGCACTGAACAGCGCTTGCCCAAGGTCTCCAAGGCGAGGGGGTTAGATTCCACTCCATGGTTAGATGCATCTTAGACCGAGACTAGCTGTCACTCTAATAAGCAGATTTTTCAGAAAGTGATCCTGCCTACAATGGATGGGATTCACATCGCGAGATCACTTAAGATCTCACGAGGCTTGAGAAGCCGGGTAGATCCTGGAAGAGGGATCTTCCGACATCTAAAGACTGCGCCGTGCTGCTTTTCGGGCGCAAAGTAACTGGTAGATCTCGTCCTGTGTTTTTAATTTCAAAACTCAAGTCATTAAAGTAAATTGTGAACTGCAGTGGTCCAAGCACTGATTCTTGTGGAACACCATTCCCCACTCTGATAATTACCCTTTCATTGAGAAATGACAACACGTTCAAGGAATTAGAAAACATAGCAAATAGGTGCAGGAGAAGGCACATTTATCTCTATTCCCCTTGATCCCTTTAGCCGCAAGGGCCACGTCCAGCTCTCTCATGAATATATCCAATGAACTGGTCCCAACAGCTTTCTGTGGTAGAGAATTCCACGCGTTCACAACGCTCTGAAAGAAGAAGTTCTTCCTCATCTCAGTCCTGAATGTTTACCCCTTATTCTTAGACTGTGACAACTAGTTCTGGGCATCCCCAACATTGGAAACATTCTTCCCACATCTAGCCTGTCTAGTCCCATCAGGATTTCATATATTTCTATGAGATCCCCCCCTTATTTTTCTAAACACCAGTGAGTACAAGCCCAGTGGATCCAGTCCTTCTTCATATGTCAGTCCTGCCATTCTGGGAATTAGTCTGGTGAACCTTCGCTGGACCCCCTCAATAGCGACAATGCCCTTCCTCAAATTGGGAGACCAAAACTATACACAATACTCAAGGTGTGGCCTCACCAAGGCCCTGTATAACTGCAGCAAGACATCCCTACTCTTATACGTGAATCCTCTTGCTATGAAGGCCAGCATGCCATTAACATTCTTCACCGCCTGCTGTACCTGCATGCTAAAAAAAAAGGAGAGATTGAAAATTGGGCTGTAGTACGCAAGGTCAGAGATCAATGATTTTTAATTAAAATGGCTGTCTTGAAAGAGAAGTCAAAACTCCTGAGGAAACAATGATGGTAAGTAATATAATATTTTTGTTTTAAGTTAGCTATGAGATTTATTACTTCAGTCAATTTGATGTTGTTAGAGCTCAGAAGGTGGATGCTCAACAAGGTTTAAAATTTTGTTTCAATTGGGTTTGTCTTGTGCATATTTTGACTCATATATCAAAAGAAAAAATGATAAACATGTAGTTTTACTCTTCGTAACTACTCAGTTTGGAAACTACTGCAATAGTATTTCCTTACCTATCGATGACATGGTTTAGAAGGTGTTCCTTAAACATCCAGCTCCATCTTTTTATTGTATTTAACAAAGATGATTTGAATGGTTTGATGCACACTTGAAACCATCCAAATGTGTGGACATCTTCAAAGACACTAACTTGAACATATAATGATTCATAAATATTGATCTAGAAAAAGAAAAAAGTAATTTTAAAAAGGGTAATCTATTAATTGCACGCCTGGAGTAATTTATATTGTATCTTTACTGAAGCATATCTCAAGATTTTTCTTCAGCTGTTTCAGACCCTAATTTGTTCATCTTATTAAGTATTGAAATGCTTCATACTGTCCTAGAGCAGAATGATTAATTTAGCAATGTCTTCACATGGATTTATGCCTTTAAGCTTTCTTTGAAGTACTTCACGGTAACATGGTATCAAGCGCATAAAAATATATCTCCATACCGCTCAAGAATATTCCCAAATTAATGTAATCTACAATTAACTTGAAAAGAATTGTAAATATATTACTTGTACAGGAGTCTAGTCTGAGATTTTCCCGTGGATGCAGCAAATCTAGTCATTCCAGAGAACAGACAAAGTGCCTTTCATTTAGGGGTGTGACATTGCTACTCAGTATCTCACTGCACAATAATATATTGCAGGGGTATATCAACAGTACTCCTTGTAACTGCAACTGGAAATTGGGGGTGATGCAGTTTTAACCTGCACTATCCAATTTTCTCATGTATTACTGGGCGGCCAATGTGGAGAAGATTTTGGGATGGTGCAGAGAATCGGACACCATGGGCGGGATTCTCCGACCCCCCGCCGTGAAACCCGCGCCCGCCGGTTGCCGAATTCGCCGGCACCGGATATTCGGCGGGGGCGGGAATCGCGCCGCGCCGGTTGGCGGCCCCCCCCCCCCCGGCGATTCTCCGGCCCGTGATGGGCCGAAGTCCCGCTGCTGGAATGCCTGTCCCGCCGGCGAGAATCAAACCAGCTCTCTTACCGGCGGGACAAGGCGGCGAGGGCGGGCTCCAGGGGGTGCCCCCATGGTGGCCTGGCCCGCGATCGGGGCCCACCGATCCGCGGGCGGGCCTGTGCCGTGGGGGCACTCTTTTCCTTCCGCCTTCGCCATGGTGGTCTCCACTATGGCGGAGGCGGAAGATACCCCCTCCACTGCACATGCGTGGGGATGCCGTGAGCGGCCGCTGACGCTCCCGCGCATGCGCCGCACGGCAAAGTCAGTTTCGCGCCAGCTGGCGGGGCACCAAAGGCCTTTCCCGCCAGCTGGCGGGGCGGAAATCAGTCCGGCGCGGGCCTAGCCCCTCAAGGTGAGGGCTCGGCCCCTCAAGATGCGGAGAATTCCGCACGTTTGGGGCGGCGCAATGCCGGACTGATTTGCGCTGTTTTTGGCGCCGGTCGGCGGACATCGCGCTGATTGCGGGGAATCCCGCCCCATATGGGGAAGGATGGAGGCAATTTCAAGTAAAGGGCTGAGCCTCTGGGTTCCAGTAACGGCACTACTCCAGTGACTTATATCTCAAACCCAGTGGTGATCTCCACTTTGAAGATAAGGAGGTAGCTCAGACAACATTATAAGTTGAGTGCCGTGTCATTATTGGCTCCAATTAGTGGTAACCATTTGTTTGCGCCATCAGGTTTTTACGGCGTGGGAAGGGAAGGGGCAAGAGTGCTTTAGAGCCCAGTTTTTAGAGGGATGGTTCGACAGTTGGGAGGAGTTCTCGGCGAAATTCCAACTATCAGTTGCGATAGTTTCAAATGCACAACTTAGTTTATGGTGCTTTCCCTGCGTTCCCCTCGGCTCCACAGTCTTCCCTGTGGGGGAAAATCTTATGGTTGCGATGACTGGAGGTGGGGGAGGGGGAGGGGATCTTGAATAGAATATGAGGGGTCCATCTCATTGGAATCTACGCCACTTGATTGGGTGAAGTTGAAGTGGGAGGAATTGGGACCCATCATAGATGAGAGTGTGTGGCACGGGGCCCGTTGTAGGGTAAATTCTACCTCATCATGCAAGCGGCTCAGCCTGATCCAACTCAATGAAGTTCACAGAGCTCATCGAACCAAAAATAGAATGAGCGGGTTCTTTGATGGAGTGGAGGTAAAATGTGAGCGGTGTTCTCGTGGGCCCACCAACCATACCCACATGTTCTAGTCTTATCTAAAGATGGTGAGTTTTGGGGTCTCCTTCTTTAGCACCATGTCAGTGGTTCGTAATATCGAACTGGAGCGTAGTCTGTTGATGGCCATTTTTGGGGTATCGGACTCGCCGGGTTGCAGACAGGGCGTGAAGACGGATACGCTCGCCATTGCCTCGCTGATAGGTCGAAAGCGAGCTATGCTGGGATAGAGAGCATCTGTTCTGCCTAGTGCCTCGGCCTGGTTGGGTGACTTTGTGGATCTGTTATACCTGGATAATGTGAAGTACACCGTTGGAGGGTCAGAGGAGGGATTCCACCTGAGGCGAAACTAAAGAATGAATTCCCGCGATGGGCGGACGTTGTGGGTGGCCTGTTGGGGGAGGGATTCTCGGTTTCTGAGAATAAGTGTTGACGCCAACACAGAATTCGTGGACTTTCGCGGCAGAAAAACTGGCGTCGAACCTCGACCGATTCCGATATTGCTAAGGGACCAGCACTGGCACCACGTGGAACACAATCAATTCTGCTCGCATATACACACTGCACTCACCACACACATCATCCCAACCAATAAGATGGCAGCGAGGAGAGCAGCCCCGAGGTTTACCAATGCCTATCTGGAGACCCTGTTGGAGACGGTGGAGGAGTGGTGGATGACATTATAGCCCAGCCTGAGAAGGAGGCTGCCAGCTGATGCCGTTTGCTGTGCCTGGGAGCAGGTGGCAGAGGCCCTGAGCGCCGTGGGCAACACCATTCAGACAGGCCAGCAGTGCCTGAAAAAACTGCGCAACCAGCTCAGGGCGGCTAGGGTGAGTAGGCACCTCTGCGCCCCTGGCAGTAACCCACTTCCCACACACACGTAACCCCACCTCCTCCACCAGGAGGATGGCCGACCCCCACCCTGCACCACATGCCGGTACACATACCAGCTGCCATGGCCGGGTGCCATGGTCTCTGAGGGCACCAGCTACCCACCCCCTGGGATGCATACATTGGACTGTCAACACGGCGCATGATTACGCTTAGTTTACTAGATGGGTCAGGTTTTAGAGTAATGTTGCTGGGGGGGGGGGGGGGGATCTGCTGACGAGGGAGGGACTTCGTTGGAGGGACACTGAGGAGGTCGGGGGTGGGAGCCGCTCTGGAGTGGGCCAGAGGAGGTGCGGCGCAGGGGCTGGAGGCGAGCCCAAGCAAGGGGATGGCTGATCGGCGGGGGCACTTTGCCCCCCAATTAGGCTGATCACCTGGAATGTTCGAGGCTAAATGGGCCGGTAAAGAGGGCATGGGTGATGCACGATCAATTGCACAAAGACTAAAGTTGGTTACAACTGTGGCTTTATTACAGTCAGATGCGTGGCCTCCTGCTGCAGCTGGCGAAATGCAGGGCACTGGAGGTCATGCATATTTATACAGTTCTCCCTGCGCAGAGCCAGCCGGCAGGAGCGACCGGCGAACCTGTAGTGCAGGTCCTACCTTACATCTCCCACTACAGTGGATCACCACATTCACCCCGTGTTAAAAATGAGTCCGGCGGGGGGTGACGTGAAACTATATACAATTAGTGCAATTATGTAAAGTGGTAGGGAAAGAAAAGTCCATGTTCACGGTCCGGAGTCCGTCAAAGGTTCAGCCGGCTCTCGGGGGGCTGGGTGGGAGTGGGGAAGATCTCGGAAACTTACCAGGTGATGCAGGAGGAGGAGGAGGCCTCGGTGGAGGAGCTAAAGGGTAAGTGGGAGGAGGAGTTGGGTGAGGAGATTGACGAGGGGACGTGGGCAGATGCCCTGGGGAGAGTGAACTCTTCCTCTTCATGCGCGAGGCTCAGCCTCATACAGTTTAAGATGCTGCACAGGGCATACATGACGGGACAAGGATGAGCAGGTTCTTTGGGGGTGAGGACATAAGAACATAAGAACTAGGAGCAGGAGTAGGCCATCTGGCCCCTCGAGCCTGCTCCACCATTCAATGAGATCATGGCTGATCTTTTGTGGACTCAGCTCCACTTTCCGGCCCGAACACCATAACCCTTAATCCCTTTATTCTTCAAAAAACTATCGATCTTTATCTTAAAAACATTTAATGAAGGAGCCTCTACTGCTTCACTGGACAAGGAATTCCATAGATTCACAACCCTTTGGGTGAAGAAGTTCCTCCTAAACTCAGTCCTAAATCTACTTCCCCTTATTTTGAGGCTATGCCCCCTAGTTCTGCTTTCACCCGCCAGTGGAAACAACCTGCCCGCATCTATCCTATCTATTCCCTTCATAATCTTATATGTTTCTATAAGATCCCCCCTCATCCTTCTAAATTCCAACGAGTACAGTCCCAGTCTACTCAACTTCTCCTCGTAATCCAACCCCTTCAGCTCTGGGATTAACCTAGTGAATCTCCTCTGCACACCCTCCAGTGCCAGTACGTCCTTTCTCAAGTAAGGAGACCAAAACTGAACACAATACTCCAGGTGTGGCCTCACTAACACCTTATACAATTGCAGCATAACCTCCCTAGTCTTAAACTCCATCCCTCTAGCAATGAAGGACAAAATTCCATTTGCCTTCTTAATCACCTGTTGCACCTGAAAACCAACTTTTTGCGACTCATGCACTAGCTCACCCAGGTCTCAATGCACAGCAGCATGTTTTAATATTTTATCATTTAAATAATAATCCCTTTTGCTGTTATTCCTACCAAAATGGATAACCTCACATTTGTCAACATTGTATTCCATCTGCCAGACCCTAGCCCATTCACTTAGCCTATTCAAATCCCTCTGCAGACTTCCAGTATCCTCTGCACTTTTTGCTTTACCACGTATCTTAGTGTCGTCTGCAAACTTGGACACATTGCCCTTGGTCCCCAACTCCAAATCATCTATGTAAATTGTGAACAGTTGTGGGCCCAACACTGATCCCTGAGGGACACCACTAGCTACTGATTGCCAACCAGAGAAACACCCATTAATCCCCACTCTTTGCTTTCTATTAATTAACCAATCCTCGATCCATGCTACTACTTTCCCCTTAATGCCATGCATCTTTATCTTATGCAACAACCTTTTGTGTGGCACCTTGTCAAAGGCTTTCTGGAAATCCAGATATACCACATCCATTGGCTCCCCGTTATCTAGCGCACTGTTAATGTCCTCAAAAAATTCCACTAAATTAGTTAGGCATGACCTGCCCTTTATGAACCCATGCTGCGTCTGCCCAATGGGACAATTTCCATCCAGATGCCTCGCTATTTCTTCCTTGATGATAGATTCCAGCATCTTCCATACTACCGAAGTTAAGCTCACTGGCCTATAATTACCCGCTTTCTGCCTACCTCCTTTTTTAAACAGTGGTGTCACGTTTGCTAATTTCCAATCCGCCTTGACCACCCCAGAGTCTCGTGAATTTTGGTAAATTATCACTAGTGCATTTGCAATTTCCCTAGCCATCTCTTTTAGCACTCTGGGATGCATTCCATCAGGTCCAGGAGACTTGTCTACCTTCAGCCCCATTAGCTTGCCCATCACTACCTCCTTGGTGATAACAATCCTCTCAAGGTCCTCACCTGTCATAGCCTCATTTCCATCAGTCACTGGCATGTTATTTGTGTCTTCCACTGTGAAGACCGACCCAAAAAACCTGTTCAGTTCCTCAGCCATTTCCTCAACTCCCACTATTAAATCTCCCTTCTCATCCACTCTTTTTTGTTTTATGTATTTGTAGAAACTTTTACTATCTGTTTTTATATTCTGAGCAAGTTTACTCGCATAATCTATCTTACTCTTCTTTATAGCTTTTTTAGTAGCTTTCTGTTGCCCCCTAAAGATTTCCCAGTCCTCTAGTCTCCCACTGATCTTTGCTACTTTGTATGTTTTTTCCTTCAATTTGATACTCCCCCTTATTTCCTTCGATATCCACGGTCGATTTTCCCTCTTTTTACCGTCCTTTCTTTTTGTTGGTATAAACCTTTGCTGAGCACTGTCAAAAATCACTTGGAAGGTTCTCCACTGTTCCTCAACTGTTTCACTATAAAGTCTTTGCTCCCAGTCTACCTTAGCTAGTTCCTCTCTCATCCCATTGTAATCTCCTTTGTTTAAGCACAAAACACTAGTGCTTGATTTGACCTTCTCACCCTCCATCTGTATTTTAAATTCCACCATATTGTGATCGCTCCTTCCGAGAGGATCCCTAACTATGAGATCCTGAATCAATCCTGTCTCATTACACAGGACCAGATCTAGGACCGCTTGTTCCCTCGTAGGTTCCATTACATACTGTTCTAGGAAACTATCGCGGATACATTCTATAAACTCCTCCTCAAGGCTGCCTTGACTGACCTGGTTAAACCAATCAACATGTAGATTAAAATCCCCCATGATAACTGCTGTACCATTTCTACATGCATCTGTTATTTCTTTGTTTATTGCCTGCCCCACCATAATGTTACTATTTGGTGGCCTATAGATTACTCCTATCAGTGACTTTTTCGCCTTACTATTCCTGATTTCCACCCAAATGGATTCAACCTTATCCTCCATAGCACCGATGTCATCCCTTACTGTTGCCCGGATGTCATCCTTAAATAACAGCGCTACACCGCCTCCCTTACCATCCACTCTGTCCTTCCGAAAAGTTTGATACCCTCGGATATTTAATTCCCAGTCGTGACCATCCTTTAACAATGTTTCAGTAATGGCCACTAAATCCTAGTCATTCACGATGATTTGCGCCATCAACTCATTTACCTTATTCCGAATACTACGAGCATTCAGGTAAAGTACCCTTACGTTGGCTTTTTTTACCTCTGTTCTGAATCTTAACACTTCGATCAATAACCTCTCATAAGTTATATTTCCTCTTAACCTTTCTCCTAATTTTCCTTGTTGTCGAACCCATATCTTCATGTAACAACCTGCCGCGTCGCTTACCATTAATGTTTTCACTTCCCGTTTTATTTCTTTTAGTATTCCTGGTCCTATTCACTGAGCTCCCCTCAGTCACTGTACTTGTACTGTCGCTCTTTTTGATTTTTGACTATGGCTTCTCTGCCTTACACTTTCCCCCTGACTGCCTTTTATTTCTGTCCCTGTTTTACTACCTTCCAACTTCCTGCATCGGTTCCCATCCCCCTCTTAACAGGTGTGTAGGTGCTCAGGGAGCCCAGCAAATCACACCCATATGTTCTGGGCATGCCCAGCGCTGGAGGAATTTTGGAAGGGCGTAGCGAGGACGGTGTCGAGGGTGGTAGGATCCAGGGTCAAACCGGGCATTCTTTTCCCACACCCTTTATGCCTCTGAAATTTGGACTACAGCCAGACCATCAAAAAGTCTTTGCTAATCTAACTCCAGATTGCAAACCCGTCGCCACCAGGAGCAGACGGTACAGCACCTAGGATAAGACCTTCATCTGTGTTTCTCCCCAGTTTTAACTACTACCACTTGAGCTCTCCAGGGGCTGTTGCTGGCCTCGATGATGCCTTCCCGAAGCAACCGCTGGACTTCGGACCTGATGAAGGTCTTATCCTAGGTGCTGTACCGTCTGCTCCTGGTGGCGACGGGTTTGCAATCTGGAGTTAGATTAGCAAAGAGGGAAGGTGGGGCGACCTTTAGGTTCGCGAGACTGCACACAATATGGGGTGGTAAGGGTCCGCCGAATTTAAGGGTTAGGCTCTGGAGGTTGCACTGGAAATCCAGGCCGAGGATAAGTGCAGCGCAGAGGTTAGGGAGAATGTAGAGGCGGAAGCCGTGGTATTCTACGCCCTGGACCATGAACGTGACCGTACAGTACCCCCAGATCACTACGCAATGGGATCCGGAGGCCAGGGAGATTTTTTGATTGGCGGGGTGTATCGTGAGGGAGCAGCGCCTTACCATATCCGGGTGTATAAATCTCTCGGTGCTCCCGGAGTCCAGCAGGCAAGAGGCCACATGGCCGTCGACTTTCACGCTGGTGGATGCGTTGGTCAGGTTATGTGGGCGAGACTGGTCGAGTGACATGTCCGGTCGTCGGGTAATGGGGCGGCCGTTGAGTTCAGATCTTGGAACGCTGGTGGTGTGCATGTGCTGAGGGGTAAACAAGATGGCGACGCCCATGGAATGCATGTTGCGGGGGTGGAGCAAGATGGCGGCGCCCATGAAACGCACGTGTTGCGTGGAGGGGAAGATGGCGGCGCCCACTGATCGCACATGGTCTTGGGGGGGGGGGGGAAGAAGATGGCGGTACCCATTGTCCATGACTGGGGGAGGGGGGGTGATCGCGGGCACTGAGCAGGCCTGGCACACCGCGGTGAAGTGGCCCTTCTCCCCGCAGGCTTTACAAAGGGCCGCGCGGGCCGGGCAGCGTTGGCGGGGGTGTTTTTGCTGGCCGCAAAAGTAGGATTGTGGCCCCCTGAGGTTTGCTGGCTGGCGTATAGCGCAGGTGTATTGGGTGGGCAGTGTCCTCGCTGGGGCAGCTGCCTGTGATGTCCATGAAGCGTAGGAGGGGTGGGCAGAGCGATTGGGTGCATAGGACTGGACGTTGCTCAGAGCGACCGTCATGGAGAGCGCTAGCGTTTTAGTCTCTCCGAGGTCGCTCGTGGCCCCTTCTAGGAGCAGCTGACATATGATATCTGACCCAATTCCAGTCACAAAGGCGTCCCTCATAAGGAGGTCTGAGTGTTCCTTAGCTGTAACGTCCTGGCAGTCACAGTCCCGGACTAGTGGGCTTAGGGCCCTCCAGAAGTCTTCTATAGACTCACCCGGTAGTTGAGAAAGAGTTGCGAGCGCGTGCCTGGCGAAGGAAGTGTTTGTCTTTTGCTCGTAATTGTCCTTGAGTCAAGTCATGGCTTCGGCGTAGTTTAGCGCATCCTGGATCAGCGGGAAGACTTTGGAGCTCAGCCTGGAATATAAGATCTGGATCTTCTGAGCCTCCGGAACAGGGGACGGCGCCGCGTTGATATACGCTTCAAAGCAAGCTAGCCAGGGCTGGAAGTCCTTTCTGGTGTCGCTTGAGTGCGGATCCAGCTGCAGGCGATCTGGTTTAATACGGAGGTCCATCCTTCGAAAACCGATACCAATAAATTGAGGCACGATCAATTTGACTAAAGACGAAAGTTGAATCCAAACTGAGGGTTTTTTGGTATCAGATGTGTGACCTCCCACAGCAGCTGGCGAAATGGCTGCGAGCTGGAGGACACGCATATTTTTACCCCGCCTCCTGGGTGGAGCCAGCAGGCAGATGCCACAGGCGAACCTGTAGTGCAAGTTCTACCGTACATCCTCTAATATAAGTACAACAGTGGTTTACCACACACATGTTCTGGGCATGTCCAAAACTGAGGGAATTTTGGCAGGGGTTTGCCGACGCCATGCCCAAGGTATTAAATACGAGGGTGGCATTGAGTCCAGAGGTGGCGATTTTCGGGGTGTCGCAGGATCCGGGAATCCAGGAGGAGAAAGAGGCAGATGTTCTGGCCTTTGCTTCCCTGGTAGCCCGGAGGCGGATACTATTAGCATGGAGGGACTCGAAGCCCCCAAAATCGTAGACCTGACTATCTGACATGGCTAGCTTCCTCTGCCTGGAGAAAATTAAGTTCGCCACGAGAGGGTCTCTGTTAGGATTCGCCCAGAGGTGGCAACCATTCGTCGACTTCTTCACAGAGAATTAATCGGCAGCAGAAGGGGGGGGTTAGGCTAGCGTACATTAGGGGGTAAGTAATGGTGGGACCTGTGGGAGAGGGAGGTGGTATTTGCACTACGTTAATATTTTCCTTGTTACGTGCATTGTTGATTTTGTTGCTGTTACAATGCCAAAGAAATACCTCAATAAAATGTTTACTAAAAAAAAAAGGCGCATGATTAAACTGCGGGCCGGGGGAGAGTGGGGGTGAGGGTGGTGTTGGGGGGCGGGGGTTGACACACGTGGAATGAGGAACTGCAACTCAGCAGGGCCTCACTTCCTCGCCCGATCTCTACCCCGGCAACTTTCCGTTCCTCGTCTAGGGCCTTCTGCTCAGCCACGGTCAGGGGCCACAGGTCTGGCGGTCCACAGCTTTCTTCCGCTCCTGGCGGTTATGGGCAGCCTTCACCTGTGTGAGGGGGAATAGAAAACAACAGTGTTAGACAGTCTGACGCATGCAGCCCAGGGGGTGGGAAGCTGGTGGCTTCAGTGGCCAGGTCACCGAGCCATGGTGGCCGGTATGGGTGCTGGCATGTGGTGCAGGGTGAAGGTTCAGACTCCCTCCTGGTTGGTGGTGGTGGGGGGAGGGGGCGGGGGGGGAGCGAGGGGTGGGGGGGGGGGGAGATGTCGGGTTACTGATGTGTGGAATGGGGTTAATGCTAGGGACACAGTGCTGCCTACTCACCCTGGTCCCCCGGAGGAGGTTGTGCAGTTTCTTCTGGCACTGAAGACGTTGCTGGTGATGCTGATCGCCTCCGACACCTGTTGTCAGGCATGGTGAATGGCGGCGGCTGGCAGCCTCCGTCCTGGGCCGGGATACAGGGTCGCCCCATCTACCTCCCACGTCTATTCACCTCTGTACTCATCATAGCAGTCTATATTCCACCCCAGGCGGAAGTGAAGCAAGCATTTGACGAATTACATTCCACCATCAACAACCAAGAAACAAATCACCCCGAAGCCCTAACAATTGTGGCTGGAGACTTCAACCAAGCCAACCTGAGGAAGGTCCTACCCAAACTCCATCAACATATCTCCTGCCCTACCAGAGGTGCAAACACCCTGGACCACTGCTACACGAGCATCAAAGGTGCAAACCGTTCCATTTCCCGACGATACTTTGGCAATTCCGACCACAAGTCGGTATTCCTACTTCCGGCTTACAAACAGCAACTCAAGCATGCTGAGCCAGTCAAGAAAACCATGCAGTGCTGGTCCGAGGCATCAGAGGACATCCTCCACGACTGCTTGGAGACTGTGGACTGTCCATATTCAAGGCCGCGGCAGCTAACCTGGACGAGTATGCAACCACTGTCACAGATTTCATCAGTAAGTGTGTTGAGGACTGTGTACCAAAGAAGACAATATGGGTATTCGGAAACCCTGGCTCAACCAAAGGGTTCACTCCCTGCTAAAGTCCCGGACGGAGGCATTCAAGTCTGACGATTATGACCTATATACGAAATCCAGGTACGATGTACGGAAAGTCATCAGGGATGCAAAAAGACAATACCGCATCAAACTAGAGTCCCAGGCCAACTACACTAACCCACGACGACTATGGCAGGGCCTACACAAGATCACAGGCTTTAATGCAAGGCCAGGTGGAATATCTGTGGCTGGAACATCCCTACCCGATGATCTGAACAAGTTCTATGCCTGCTTTGAGCAGTCAGCCAATGTATCAGTGCCACCCGCCGCAACAGCCCTGGATACACCTATACCCACTATTACAGCCTCAGAGGTAAGAGCTGCCTTCTTCAAAGTGAATCCACGGAAAGTGACGGGCCCTGACGGGGTCTCTGGGCGAGCACTCAGAGCCTGCACAGACCAGCTGGCGAGTATATTCACCACCTCAATCCTCTGCTCTGAGGTCCCCACCTCCTTCAAGAAGACCACCATAGTACCAAAGAAAAACAAGGTAGCCTACCTCAACGACTACCGACCGGTGGCCCTAACATCTGTTATCATGGAATGCTTCGAGAGGCTAGTCATCACTGCCAGCCTCCCAGACGGTCTCGATCCACTGCAGTTTGCCTATCATGAAATGAAATGAAAATTGCTTATTGTCACAAGTAGGCTTCAATGAAGTTACTGTGAAAAGCCCCTAGTCGCCACATTCCGGCACCTGTTCGGGGAGGCTGGTACGGGAATTGAACCGTGCTGCTGGCCTGCTTGGTCTGCTTTAAAAGCCAGCGATTTAGCCCAGTGTGCTAATGGACCCGGTCCACAGCAGATGCTATTTCCCTGGCTCCACAATCAACACTCGAACACCTCAACAAGAAGGATACCTATGTAAGACTGCTGTTCATCGACTACAGCTCCGCCTTCAACACCATTATACCGACAAGCCTAATAACCAAATTCCGCAACCTTGGACTTGACCCCTCCCTGTGCAGCTGGATCCTCGACTTCCTCACCAACAGACTGCAATCTGTCAGAATAAGCAACAGCACCTCCTCCACAATAGTCCTCAACACCGGAGCCCCGCAAGGATGCACACTCAGTCCTTTACTGTACTCCCTATGCACACGACTGTGTGGCAAGATTTAACTCCAACTCAATCTATAAGTTTGCAGATGATATGACTGCAGTGGGCAGTCGACGAATCAGACTACAAACGGGAGATAAATCACATGGTTGCATGGTGTACCGAAAATAACCTCTCTCTAAATGTTGGAAAGATCAAGGAACTGATCATCGACTTCAGGAAGCGTAGCACGACACACACTCCTGTCTGCATCACTGGCTCCGAAGTGGAAATGGTCGATAGCTTTAAGTTCCTGGGGGCCACCATCACCAACAGTCTGTCCTGGTCCACTCACGTTGTTGCAACAGTCAAGAAAGCCCAACAACTTCTCTACTTCCTACGGAAGCTAAAGAAATTTGACATGTCTGCATCGACTCTCACAAACTTCTACAGATGTGCGATAGAGAGCATCCTATCCAGCTTCATCACAGTCCCGTATGGCAACTGCTCGGTCCAAGATCGCAAGAAACTGCAGTGTGGTGAACTCAGCCCAACGCATCACACAAACTTGCCACCCCCATATTGATTCTGTATACACCTCCCGCTGCCTCAGGAAGGCAGACAGCATTATCAGAGACCCCTCCCACCCAGGCATTGCCTTCTTCCAGACCCTTCCATCAGGCAAAAGGTACAGAAATCTGAAGACCCGCACATCCAGATAAAGGAACAGCTTCTTCCCCACAGCTACAAGACTCCTCAACGACTCCCCCTCGGACTGATCGGTTCCCTGTAGGAACACTATTCACGACGCCCTATGCTGCTCTTGTTCATGTATTTGCTTTGTTTGGCCCCTTATTCCACACTGTAACCAATCACTTTTTGTCGATGTACCATTTGTCAATGTTCTCTGTTGAGTATTCTTTTGTCTACTATGAACGTACGGTCCCTCGGCCGCAGAAAAATATTTTTCACTGTACGTCGGTACATGTGACAATAAATAAATTAAATAAAATAAAAATCAATCAAGTTAGCCTGACTTCAGTTATTGGTAAGATTTTAGAGTCCATTATTAAAGATGAGATCGCAGAGTACTTGGAAGTGCATGATAAAATAGGACTGAGTCAGCACGGCTTCATCAAGGGGAGGTCATGTCTGATAAATCTGTTTAGAGTTCTTTGAGGAAGTAACAAGTAAGTTAGACAAAGGAGAACCAGTGGGCGTGATTTATTTAGATTTTCAGAACACCTTTGACAAGGTGCCGCATAGGAGACTGTTAAATAAGTTAAGAGCCCATGGTGTTCAGGGTAAGATCCTGGCATGGATAGAGGATTGGCTGACAGGCAGAAGGCAGAGAGTGGGGAGAAAGAGGTATTTTTCAGGATGGCAGTCGGTGACTAGTGGTGTACCTCAGGGGTCGGTGCTGGGACCACAACTTTTCACAATATACATTAATGATCTAAAGGCACAGTTGCTAAGTTTGCAGATGATACAAAGATCTGTAGAGGGGCAGGTAGTATTGAGGAAGCAGGCGGGCTTCAGAAGGACTTGGACAGGCTCGGAGAGTGGGCAAAGAAGTGGCAGATGGAATACAATGTGGAAAGGTGTGAGGTTATGCACTTTGGAAGGAGAAATGGAGGCATAGACTATTTTCTAAATGGGAAGACGATTCGGAAATCAGAAGCACAAAGGGACTTGGGAGTCCTTGTTCATAATTCTCTTAAAGTTAACGTGCAGGTTCAGTCGGCAGTTAGGAAGACAAATGCAATGTGAGCATTCATGTCGAGAGGGCTAGAATACAAAACCAGGGATGTACTTCTGAGGCTATATAAGGCTATGGTCAGACCCCATTTGGAGTATTGTGAGCAGTTTTGGGCTTCGTAAAAGGAAGGATGTGCTGGCCTTGGAAAGGGTCTAGAGCAGGTTCACAAGAATGATCCCTGGAATTAACAGCTTGTCGTATGAGGAACGGTTGAGGACTCTGGGTCTGTACTCGTTGGAGTTTAGAAGGATCTTATTGAAACTTACAGGATACTGCGTGGCCTGGATCGAGTGGACATGGAGAGAGTGTTTCCACTTGTAGGAAAAACTAGAAGCAGAGGACACAATCTCAGACTAAAGGGACGATCCTTTAAAACAGAGATGAGGAGGAATTTCTTCAGCCAGAGGGTGGTGAATCTACAGAAGGCTGTGGAGGCCAAATCACTGAGTGTCTTTAAAACAGAGATAGGTAGGTTTTTGATCAATAAGGGGATCAGGGGTTATGGGGAGAAGGCAGGAGAATGGGGATGAGAAAAATATCAGCCATGATTGAATGGCGGAGCAGACGTGATGGGCCGAGTGGCCTAATTCTGCTCCTATGTCTTATGGTCTGATGGTGTTCCACGTGGTGCCGATGCTAGCCCCTCAACCTGGAATTGGTCCAGGTGCAGCTCCAGTTTTGCTGTCGTGGAATCCTGCCCTGGAGTCAACACTGGTCGCAGGAACGGAGAATTCTGCCGCATGTATTTATTTGAGGTGACAAAGAAACCCAGTGGAGAAAAATAACTGATGCAATGCAGTTTGTAGGTCACAAAAGTAGCAGCACACCCGCCAAAAACAGGGAAAGAATAAAGAAGGTGGGTTAGTAACCAATACTCGAGTGCTCACTGTAGGAGGGTGTGAATAATGCCTGCCAAAAATGCTGAGTTCTGGACTTCCGGTTGTGGCTATGCGGAGCTAAGTTGCACGTTTAGCAGCTCCTGCTAAAAATGGACTTTTGGGCTCTTTTTAGGGCCCGTAACGGCGCTTGTTTGACGTTTCCCGGTGTGGGAAGGGGACAGCAACATTCCCCCGATAGTGTATGGAGTGGACCAGGAGTGGGGCGATTACAAAAGTGGCATTGAAGCAAAGAAAGGTGCAAGGGAGGAGGACCAAGATGGCGGCGGGCAGAGACCAGGCAGCAGTGGGCGCAAGAGCAACAGGAGCTTCTCCAGTGTTGTTTTAATGAACTGAAAGCAGAGCTGCTGGAGCCAATGAAGGCTTCAATCAATAAGCTGCTGGAGACCCAGACGGCCCAAGGGGCGGCGATCCGGGAGGTCCGGCAGAAGGTCTCGGAAAACGAGGACGAGATCCTGGGCCTGGCGGTGAAGGTGGAGGCGCACAAGGCGCTCCACAGGAAATGGCAGGCGAGGTTCCAGGAGATGGAGAACCGGTCGAGACGGAAGAACCTGCGGATCCTGGGTCTCCTGGAGGTCTCCCGGAGGGACTGGAGGGATCGGACGTGGGGGCCTACGTGGTCACTATGCTGAATTCGCTGATGGGTGCGGGGGCCTTTCAGGGGCCCTTGGAGCTGGAGGGGGCCCACCGAGTGCTGGCGTGGAGGCCCAAGCTCAGCGAGCCGCCACGGGCGGTGCTGATGTGGTTCCACCAGTTTGCTGATCAAGAGTGTGTGTTAAGGTGGGCCAAGAAGGAGTGGAGCAGCAGCTGGGAGAACGCGGAGGTCCGGATCTACCAGGATTGGAGCACGGAGGTGGCAAAGAAGAGGGCCAGTTACAACCGGGCGAAGGCAGTACTGCACAGGAAGGGGGTGAAGTTCGGTATGCTGCAACTGGCGCGTCTGTGGGTCACCTATAAGGACCGACACCATTATTTCGAGTCCCCAGAGGAGGCGTGGGCCTTTGTTCAGGCCGATAAACTGGACTCGGACTAAGGGTCGGGGACGAGGGGATACGGTGGAGGGATGGTTGGGGATTGTTGGGTTGTGTTTCAAGGGGGGGTTCTTTGTTTTTCGGGGGTTGATTCGGCATTGTTTTGATTAGGTCCGGCAGGTGGGCTCATGGGGGGGGGGGGTGTAGGCAAACTGCTTGGGGGGTTGATGGTCGGTTGGGGAGATGGGGCCCCGTGGGGGGGGTAGAGGCCTGAGTTGGGGGTAGTGGGACCGGGCTTGGAAAGGGTGCTGCGCCAGAGGAGGCGGGTCCGGGCGAGTGGAAAACGCAGGCTTTTTCCTGCGCTTAGGGTTGAAGGGGTGGGGCCGGAGCTGGGAAGCACGGGCTTTTCTCCTGCGCTGGGAGTGGAATGGATGAGAGCCTGCTGGTGGACAGGGGGGGGGGGGGGGGGGGGGGGGGAGAGATCCCGGGGTCAGCTGACGTACGGGAGTGCAATGGGGGGAGCAATGCAGCTAGGGTTGCTGCTGGAATGGCCAAGGGGGAGCTGGAGTTGGTAGAGGCGGTCGGGGCGGGGGTCTGCCGCTGTGGGGAACGGGTCGTGCGGGGGGCGCGGCGCGGGCACGTGGCTGGCCTAGGAAGGGCTATGGCTAGTTGGCGGGGTAGGGGGGTGAGTAGCCCCCTTATCCGGCTGATAACCTGGAATGTAAGGGGACTGAATGGGCCGGTCAAGCGGGCCCGGGTGTTCGCGCACCTGAAGGGGCTGAAGGCAGATGTGACCATGCTTCAGGAGACGCACCTGAGGGTGGCGGATCAGGTAAGGTTGAGAAAGGAGTGGATAGGGCAGGTGTTTCATTCGGGTTTGGATGCAAAAAATCGGGGTTGGCGATCTTGGTGGGGAAGAGAGTGTCGTTTGAGGCGTTGAGCATTGTGGCAGACAATGGCGGTAGGTATGTGATGGTAAGTGGCAAGCTGCAGGGGGAGCGGGTGGTGTTGGTCAATGTATATGCCCCGAATTGGGACGATGCGGGGTTCATGCGGCGTATGCTGGGCCGGTTTCCGGACCTGGAGACAGGGGGCCTGATAATGGGGGGGGGGGATTTCAACATGGTGCTGGACCCGGCACTGGATCGCTCTAGGTCTAGGACGGGCAGGAGTCCGGCGGCGGCCAAGGTGCTGAGGGGGTTCATGGACCAGGTGGGATGGGTGGACCCAGGGAGGTTAGCGAGGTCGCGGGCCAGGGAATTTTCGTTCTTCTCCCACGTCCACAAGGCCTACTCCCGGATTGACTTTTGTCATGAGCAGGGCGCTGATTCCGAGGGTGGAGGATACGGAGTATTCGGCATAGCCATTTCTGATCATGCTCCGCACTGGGTGGACCTCGAGTTGGGGGAGGAGAGGGACCAGCGGCCGCTGTGGTGCCTAGAGGTGGGGTTGCTGGCGGACGAGGTGTGCGGGCGGGTCCGGGGGTGTATAGAGAGGTACCTGGAGGCTAATGACAATGGGGAGGTGCAAGTAGGGGTGGTCTGGGAGGCGCTGAAGGCGGTGGTCAGAGGAGAGCTGATCTCCATTAGGGCACACAAGGAGAGGGGGGAGAGCTTGGTGGGGGAGATGGTGAGGGTGGACAGGAGGTACGCGGAGGCCCCGGAGGAGGGATTGCTTCGGGAGCGGCGTAGCCTCCTGGCTGAGTCGGATTTGTTGGCCACCAGGAAGGCAGAGACGCAGTGGAGGAAGGCGCAGGGGGCGGTATATGAATACGGAGAAAAGGCGAGCCGGATGCTGGCGCACCAGCTTCGGAAGCGAGAGGCAGCTAGGGAGATTGGGGGAGTGAGGGATGGAGGAGGGAGCACGGTGCGAAGTGTGGTGGGTATCAATGGGGTCTTCAGGGACTTCTACGAGGAACTGTACCGGTCTGAGCCCCCACTGGAGGACGGAGGGATGGGTCGCTTCCTGGACCGGCTGAGGTTTCCGAGGGTGGAGGAGGGGCAGGTGGCGGGGTTGGGGGCACCGGTTGGGTTGGAGGAGTTGGTCAAAGGGATAGGGAGCATGCAGGCGGGGAAGGCACCGGGGCCGGATGGGTTCCCGGTTGAATTTTACAAGAGGTATTCGGACCTGCTGGGCCCGCTGTTGGTAAGGACCTTCAACGAGGCAATGGGAGGGGGGGCTCAGCCCCCGACAGTGTCTAGAGCGCTGATTTCCCTGATCCTGAAGCGGGACAAGGTTCCCCTACAGTGTGGGTCATATAGGCCGATCTCACTCCTAAATGTAGATGCAAAGTTGCTGGCAAAGATTTTGGCCATGAGGATGGAGGACTGTGTGCCGCAAGTCATACACGAGGATCAGACGGGGTTCGTGAAAGGGAGGCAGTTGAATACTAATGTACGGAGGCTCTTGAATGTTATAATGAAGCCGGCAATGGAAGGGGAGGCCGAGATAGTGGCAGCGATGGATGCGGAGAAGGCCTTTGATAGAGTGGAATTGGGGTACCTGTGGGAGGTGTTGAAAAGGTTCGGGTTCGGGGAGGGGTTCGTCAGGTGGGTGAGGCTGCTATATGAGGCCCCGGTGGCGAGTTTGGCCATGAACAGAAGGAGGTCACAGTATTTCCAGCTACACCGGGGGACGAGGCAGGGGTGACCCCTGCCCCCCTGCTCTTTGCGTTGGCTATTGAACCCCTGGCCACGGCATTGAGGGAGTCGAGGAACTGGGGGGGGCCTGGTGCAGGGTGGGGAGGAGCATCGGGTGTCGCTCTATGCAAATGATTTGCTGCTATATGTGGCGGACCCAGTGGGGGGAATGCCGGAGGTGATGAGAATCCTTAGGGAGTTTGGAGGTTTCTCCGGGTACAAGCTTAATATGGGGAAGAGCGAGTTGTTCGTGGTACATCCAGGGGACTAGGAGAGGGTATTGGTGAGCTCCTGCTAAAAAGGGTGGAGAGGAGTTTCAAGTACCTGGGGGCCAGGTGGCTAGGAGCTGGGGGGCCCTACATAAGCTTAACTTCACGAGGCTGGTGGAGCAGATGGAGGAGTTTAAGAGGTGGGACGTGCTGCCACTCTTCCTGGCGGATAGGGTGCAGTCAGTTAAAATGACCGTGCTCCCGAGGTGTTTGTTCCTGTTCCAATGCCTCCCCATCCTGATCCCTAAGGCCTTCTTCAGGCGGGTTAACAGGAGCGTTATGGGGTTTGTGTGGGCGCAGAAGACCCCGAGGGTGATAACGCTGTTCCTGGAGCGGTGCAGGGATAGGGGAAGGTTGGCGCTGCCTAACCTCTGTGGGTATTATTGGGCCGCCAACGTGGCGATGGTGCGTAAGTGGGTGATGGAGGGGGATGAGGCGGCATGGAAGAGGCTGAAGGTGGCGTCCTTTTGTGGGCACGAGCCTGGAGGCGCTGGTGACAGCGCCGCTGCCGCTTCCTCCAACGAGGCATACCACAAGCCCAGTGGTGGCGGCTACCCTCAAAATCTGGGGGCAATGGAGACGTCACAGGGGGGAGGTAGGGGCCTCGGTGTGGGCCCCGATTCGGGGGAACCACCGGTTTGTCCCAGGGAGGATGGATGGAGGGTTTCTGAGCTGGCACAAGGTAGGTACTAGAAGGATGGGGGACATGTTTGTGGACGGGAAGTTCATGAGCCTGGGTGAGCTGGAGGAGAAGTTCGGGCTCCCCCCCCCCCGGGAACACCTTCAGATATATGCAGGTAAGGGCGTTTGTTCGGCGGCAGGTGGTGGAGATCCCACTGTTGCCACCACGCAGGGTCCAGGACAGGGTGCTGTCAGGGGTGTGGGTTGGAGAGGGGAGGATCTCGGCAACGTATCAGGTAATGCAGGAAGAGGAGGAGGCCTCGGTGGAGGAGCTAAAGGGTAAGTGGGAGGAGGAGTTGGGTGAGGAGATTGACGAGGGGACGTGGGCAGATGCCCTGGGGAGAGTGAATGCTTCCTCCTCTTGCGTGAGGCTCAACCTCATACAATTTAAGGTGCTGCATAAGGCTCACATGATCGGGACAAGGATAAGCTGGTTCTTTGGGTGCGAGGACAGGTGTGTTAGCTGCTCAGGGAGCCCAGCAAACCACACCCACATGTTCTGGGCGTGCCCAGCGCTGGAGGACTTTTGGAAGGGTGTAGCAAGGACGGTGTCGAGGGTGGTAGGTAGCCGGGGTGGGGGCTCGCAATATTTGGGGTGGCAGAGGAGCCGGGAGTGCAGGAGGCGAAAGTGGCCGATAGTCTGGCCTTTGCGTCCCTTGTAGCCCAGCGAAGGATTCTTCTTCAATGGAAGGATGCGAGACCCCCAAGCATGGAATCCTGGATCAGCGATATGGCGAAGGTTTATTAAATTGGAGAGGGTGAAATTTGCCTTAAGGGGATCGGTGCAAGGGTTCTTCAGGCGGTGGGAACTGTTCCTTTCTTGAGGGGGCGTGTATATTTGCCTCTGTATTGATGAAGGCTGTTAATTTATGATTTATGTAGATGGGGGGGGGGGTCTTTTCTTTCTATATTTTGTTGTTGATATTTTGTGAAAGTATGAATAAAAATTTTTTTTTTTTTTTTAAATGCTGAGTTCTATTCCTGTAAAAGGAGATAATTTTTATTCTGTATGCTGCAAAAAACAGCTCGTAATACAGAAATTAAAGGAGAAACAAATAAAAACTTGTAACATTCAAGAAATTGAAGACAAAAAAGACAATGAAGTGCCACTCTTGAGAGATATTACAGGATCTAATGGTCAACAGACGTAAAACAAACTTTTTAGTTCAATACTAGAGTGGGAGTTCCAGTTCTTTCAGGCACAGAACAGTGGCTGAAGCAAAAATCCCTCCCATCAGCAACCATGGGCGGGATTCTCCCCTACCCGGCGGGGTGGGGGGTTCCGGCGTAATGGAGTGGCGGGAACCACTCCGGCGTCGGGCCGCCCCAAAGGTGCGAACGTCTCCGGACCTCTCCGCCAGAGTGGTTTCCGCTCCACCGGCGGGCGGGAAAGGCATTTGGCGCCACGCCAGCCGACGGCGAAAGGTCTTCGCCGGCCGACGCATGCGCGGGAGCATCAGTGGCTGCTGACGACATCCCCGCGCATGCGCAGGGGAGGGGGTCTCTTCCGCCTCCGCCATAGTGAAGACCATGGCGAAGGCGGAAGAAAAAGAGTGCCATCACGGCACAGGCCCGCCCACGGATCGGTGGGCCCAGATTGCGGGCCAGGCCACCGTGGGGGAACCCCACGGGGCCAGATCGCCCCCCCTCCCCCCCCACCAGGACCCCTGAGCCCGCCCGCGCTGCCTTGTCCCGCCGTTCAAAAGGTGATTTAATCAACGCCGGAGGGAGAGGGTTGACAGCGGCGGGACCTCGGCCCATCGCGGGCCAGAGAATCGCCGGGAGTGGGCCCACCGACCGGCGCAGCGCAATTCCCGCCCCCGCCGAATCTCTGGTGGCGGAGATTTCGGGACACAGCGGGGGCGGGATTCACTCCAGCCCCTGCCGATTCTCCGACCCGGTGGGGGGTCGGAGAATCGCGCCCTATATGACTCCATGGTCCAGGAAGCATTCAACTGAAAGTCAAGAGACAGTTGACTGCTAAACGCCAGAAGAAAAAAAGATAAATCACGGAAACTTTGTGAACCAAAATGAAGAATTTCCACTGTTAAGCTGAAAAGCTTGGAAAGATCGATACAACTCATTTATAAAGTAGAGAAATTGGGAAGCCAAAATTAAACCAAAAGAATTCATGACATAATTTCCAAAATTATTCGATGGTCTTAAAACGACTGAAACAGGTATTCTAACCAGAACCTGATAGAACCATGTGAAAACCTCGAGAAAACCAGGCTGAAGATTTCCCCTGAACTGCAGGTGAAGAAACTACAAGTTAATACCAGGTAGTTTACTAACAGTCCTGCCTTCATCAGACTCTGAGCACAGGCAGTCTAATCGAAGGCCCACAACGATGATAACAGACCCATAAACATAAAAGTGATAATGGCAAGATCATCTCTTTTTGTGATGTTGATAGAAAGATAAATTGGGTCAACTCTTCTGCTCTTCTTCAAAATACTGCATGGGGATCATTTGCATCCACCTGACAAGGCAGAAAGGGCTTCAGTTTAAAGGACAGCATCTCCAACCGTGCAGCACTCCCTTCCTTCTGTACTGTGTCATGTGAGAATGCCTTTAAGAAATGGGTGTTTATCAAATAGCTGCAGTGATGTCAGTATGTGGGTGGAGGTGGGCTCTACTCTGCTTTTACTTTCGTTTTGAGCTGAAAAGCTGCTTTGTGGCTCTGTTTAGTTTTGCTTTGAGTTGGAGAGCTGCAGTCAAAGCAAGCAGATGTATACTGGTATCTCTCTACAAGCTAAAGAATGTCTTCAGCTCATTTGATGATTTCAAAGTAATACCTGTTTCTGTAGAGAATTCAAACCGACTGTCTTTGTTAAAAAGTGTTTTGGCTTATGGATGTTGTTAGGAAAGTTACTACTGATTACCTATAGAATATTGTATTTGGGAAAGTATCAGTGTTTGTAGTTGATAAGATGTTTACTGTGTGTTTATAAAGTGTTAACTGGATTCATAGAATTATCACGGTTTTGTTTTAAAAACACTTTAGATCTCTGTTGCATCACATCTGTAAAGTGGGCCCTTGTGCTCCCCATAACCAAAATCTATTAAAAGTTGTGGGTCAGGTGAACCGATAGTATACTGTGGAGTTTTCTAAACCCTGGCCCATAACAAATGTGATGTCAATCTTGATTATTTTTTGCTCAAATCTTTGAGTGAAACTTGAACCAACAACCTTGCAACTCAAGAGGCAAGAGTGCTACCAATCCTGGATTCTTTAACTGTCAACACACGAGTTCCCAGGATCCTTAGAACTTACCAGGTTAATCAAGGTGAGAGGACTGTGACAATTGATGATGCTGAGAAAATGACAGGTTGGAGATTACGGAGATGTGATAGCTGCTTCTTGCATAAGTGAAAGATTTTTGCTCAGATAGAGAATGGCGGTGGAAGGGTGTTTTTCTTAATAGAGATCTGTAGCTAGTGGTGTACAGCAGGGATCAGTGCTGTGACCTCTGTTGTTTGTAGATATATAAATGATCTGGAGGAAAATGTGGGCGGTCTGATTAGTTGCTGAGAATGCCGAGAATTACCAGAAGATACAACAGGATGTAGATAGATTGAAGACTTGGGCACAGAAATGGCAGATGGAGTTTAATCTGGACAAATGCGAGGTGGAGGATTAAATCTAGGTATGAATTATACTATAAATGGCAGAACCCTTAGGAACAATGTTCGAGGGATCTGGGCGTGCAGGTCCACAGTTCCCTAAACCTCACCTCCTGGCAACACAGGCGGCCAAGGTCATAAAGAAGGCATATGGCATGCTTGCGTTCATCAGCCAGGCATTGAATAAAAGAGTTAGGAAATCATGTTGTAGCTATATAAAATCTTGATTAGGCCGTATTTGGAGTATTGTGTGCAGTCCTGGTCACCACATTATCAGAAGGATGTGGAAGCTTTGGGGAGAGTGCAAAGAAGGTACACCAGGATGTTGCCTGATCTCGAGGGTGTTGCCTACGAGGAGCAGTTGAATAAACTAGGATTGTTTTCACTGGAAAGACGGAGGCTGAGGGGAGACCTGATAGAGGTCTACAAAATTATGAGAGGCACAGACATGGTGATACTCTGAGGCCTTTTCTAAAGGTGAAAGTGTCAATTACAAGGGGGCACAGGTTCAAGATGAGAGGTGGAAAGTTTAAGGGAGATGTGTGGGGTACATTTTTCACGCAGAGAGTGGTGGGTGCCTGGATCGCGCTGCCAAAGAATGTGGTGGAAGCAGGTGCATTAAGAGGCATCTGGATGGATACATGAATAGGGAGGAAATAGAGGGATACGAAGCGAGAAAGGGAAGAATGTTTTTTTTTTTGGTTAGGGCACAGGCTTGGAGGGCCAAAGAGCCGGTTCCAATGCTGTCCTTTTTTTGTTTTGAGAGTGTGCTTTCACTGCTTTAGAAGTGATTTCACTTTGGAGGTCATTTCAGTTACCTTGGAGATTTTTGCCTTTGATCTGCACCCCTCAACTGTCAGTTTTCTCAGGTTATGCAGCTCTGCCTTATATCACTGATGAGGAACAAAGATAACAGCATCAATAGCAGGGGAAGTACACGAGCAGCAGCCTTCTCTTCAACCATCTGTAGCTCTACAGACAGAAGGTTTGAGCAGGATGCAGTCTTCCTAACACAGGTTATACAGGCAGAGGATGAGTTTCCATGACATGGTGGAGCAAGTGTCTCAAGATGCTCAGACTTTCATGCAGGTTATTGCTGATATTTACAGCCTCCTGGAACAGAACTTCCTTCCAGGTGGACCTAATGCACACCGATTGCCAGTAGTCATTAAGATCACCACAACTCTGAATTTCTATGCTTCCGGTCCCTTGCAGATATCTGTAGAATCTCATAGTCTGCTGTGCAAAAGAGTATCTTACAGCTAACAAATGCTAAGTTTGTCTGGAGCCCACTCTTCACTATTGATGAAGTCAGAAAGAGGGGGCTCTCAGATTTGGCTGAATTTCCACAGATCCAGGGAGGTCATAGACTGTACCCATTTGGCAATCAGAGTGCCCTTAGATAAGGCTCAAACATGCATCTATTCCTCTCACTTACGGCACCTCCTTATATCCTGATCTGACAAGCCAACCCTGGAATTCCTCATCTTATTACCATGACACACCCATTCCCACAGTAACCTTCCACTAATGTCCTTCCAGCTTTTCAAACAGTGAACTGGGGGCTCTAGACATACTTAGCATTTGCTATCTGTGAGATACACTTGTACTCTTCTTTCCTTGCAGAAGAGAGCACAAAATACCAGGAGAGGCAGAGAACTGGAATGGCCTTCCAATCTACACGACACTGACTGTTATGAAGAAAAATGCATTGGGAATCACCTTGCATGGCCATTGAAGATGGAGAGATGGATGTCTCAGCAAGCTAGTGACAAATTTAACAACACAGCCACATGGAATACAATACTCAGTCATGATGACTTGATGTCAGCAGCTACTGAAGTATGATGAACTGCCAAATGTACCTGAGAAGCCTCTCATCCTGGAGTTCTAATTTGTGTCTTTGATTTTTTACAGGTTCTGCAAGCATCCTTCAGGAGTTAGTGCCAAAGGAGGCCGAGCAAAACTGGAGTCAATCGGAATCAAGGGGGAAACTCTCCATTGGTTGGAGTCACACCTGGCACAAAGGAAGATGGTTGTGGTGGTTGGAGGTCAATCATCTCAGCCCCGGGACATGATTGCAGGAGTTCCTCAGGGTAGTGTCCTAGGCCCAACCATCTTTAGCTGCTTCATTAATAACCTCCCTTCCATCATAAGGTCAGAAGTGGGGATGTTTGAGGATGAATACACAATGTTCAGCACCATTCACGATTCCTCAGATAATGAAGCAGTCCATGTCCAAATGCAGCAAGACCTGGACAATATCCAGGCTTGGGCTGACAAGTGGCAAATTACATTTGCTCCACAGAAGTGCCAGGCAATGACCATCTCCTACAAGAGATAATCTAACCACCACCCCATGATATTCAGTGGCATTACCATTGCTGAATTCCCCACAATCAACATCCTGAGGGTTACCATTGATCAGAAACTGAACTGAACTAGCCATATGGGGCGGCATGGTGGCACAGTGGTTAGCACTGCTGCCTCACAGCTCCAGGTTCCTGGGTTCAGTTCCGGCCTCAGGTGACTGTGTGGAATTTGCACTTTCTCCCCTTGTTTGTGGGGTTTCCTCCGGTTGCTCTGGTTTCCTCACAGTCCAAAGATATGCATGTTAGGTGGATTGGCCATGCTAAATTTCCCCTTAGTGTCCGAAAGATTAGGTGGGGTTACTGGGTTGAGGGTATGGGCTTAAATGGGGTGCTCTTTCCAAGGGCCGGTGCAGACTCAGGCCGAATGGCCTCCTTCTGCACTGTAAATTCTATGATTCTATGATATCAATACGGTGGCTACCAGAGCAGGTCAGAGGCTAGGAATCAGACGGTGAGTACCTCAACTCCTGGCCCCTGCAAAGCCTGCCCACCATCTACAAGGCACAAGTCAGGAGATTAATGGAATAGTCTCCGCTGACTGCAGCTCCAACAACACTCAGGAAGTTCGACACCATTCAGGAACAAGTAGCCCCTTCACAAACATTCAAACCCTCCACCACCCACTAACAGTGGCACCCCAAGATGTACTGTAGTAACTCACCAAGCTCCCTTAGGCAGCCCCTTCCAAACCCACGACAACTACCATCTAGAAGGACAAGAGCAGTAGATACCTGGGGACCCCATCACCTGGAGGGTCCCCTCCAAGTCTCTCATTTCCTGACTTGGAAATATAGCGCCATAATTTCACTGTTGCTGTGGCAATATCCTGGAACTCCCTCCCTAACAGCACAGTGGGTGTACCTACATCTTAGGACTGCAGCAGTTCAAGAAGGCAACTCACCATCACCTTCTGAAGGCAACTAGGGTTGAGCAATAAATGCTGGCCGAACCAGAGATACCCACAACCCACTAAATTGATTTTTAAAAAGGAAGAAAAACCCTTAGAGGAAGTCATGCATTCTGAAGAAGTGCCATTGCATGACTCACGCACACCCGCCAACTCAGATATGCACTCCTCGAATGGGCTTCCAAGACAGGAAGTTGTGTTGTCACACGATAAAGTACACATCATAAATGAATAGGAGCAGATGATAAAGACAGCAGTGTTGAGACCCCAGTGGAGAGGGAAGGACCCTCCGAGCTCTGCTCAACTGGATGCAGATTTTGAGCCTCAGGGGTCAGCAATGAAAAGGAACATTCTAGAGTAGCATCAGAAACGGTATGGTGTTCTGTCAGTATGTCCCAAAGCGCTGCACATGTTTGCAGAGAGATTAGGAGAATTCTGCCTCCACCATGAGTGCCACATCGCAAGCCTTTGTGCTGATATCTACATCCCTGGAAAGAATGGCCACCTGCTTGGAGCATCAGAAGTAACAGGTTCCATGAAGCCATCTGCTGATTTCACTTGGAGGTGTGAATATCCGTGGGAGACTTGACTGCCACAGAAAGAAGTCTTCACAGCAGCTTCCTGGGTAACTTGCACAAATATGAATGATAATCTTTCGGTGGTTGCAAACCAACTGAACACTAATGGAACGGAATCCCTATTGTTTGATAAACACTATTGGCGTGCCCAGGTGTTGTATTCCATGCGGTTGTGTGATATCTAATTTTGTCACCAGGTTACTGGGAGACACCCATCTCTCCATCTCCAACGGCCATGTAAGCTGAGATTCTGCTCAGCTCTAATACAGGACGGCATGGTCGCACAGCGATTAGCACTGTTGTTTCATAGCGCATGAGTTACCTCACAGTAACTTCATTGCAGTTTTAATGCAAGCCTACTTGTGACACTAATAAGGATTATTATTTCTTCATAGCATCCATGGTCATGTTGACTGGAAGGCCATCCCATTTTTCTGCCTCTTCCTGGTATTCTGGTGCTCTCTTTTCCAGCAAGAAAAAAGAGAGCTTTAAGTGTGAGAAGTGCAATGGTTCCAGAGGGTGGTAGGAAATTGGTGGAAGGTTACTGTGAGGTGTGACATGGCAATAAAATGAGGTGTTCCTGGGTTGGCTCGTCAGATCAGGATGGGGCGCTTTAAGTGAGGATGCGTGTGCAAAATTGTGTTGGTCTGATGAGTGCTAGAGAAGGAGACTTTGAAAGCCAGGGTCAAGTGATTTGCACTTCAATGTGCTATATTTATGAGGATCGGGTGGAAGCAAGGGCTTAAGTATGGTGCTCGTTCTAAGGGCCATTGCAGACTCGATGGGCTGAATGGCCTCTTTCTGCACTGTAAATTCTATGATTCTATGATCACTCGCTATTCTAGCCCACATGAGATCATTGAATCTCTTGAAGCACAGGAAAGCATTCTTATATTGACATACCATAAAAGCTGGCTCTCACCTGACGGTTATGGAATGCTTCAATTCTGCCTCTTGCCAAGTCCATAATAACAATAATCTTTATTGTCACAAGTAGGCTTACATTGCGTAGAAGTTACTGTGAAAAGCCCCAAGTTGCTACATTCCGGCACCTGTTCTGGTACACATAGGGAGAAATCAGAATGTCCAAATAACCTAACAGTACCTCTTTCGGGACTTGTGGGAGGAAACCGGAGCACCCGGAGGAAACCCACGAAGACATGTGGAGAACGTGCAGACTCCGCCCAAACAGAGACCCAGCCGGGAATGGAACCTGGAATGCTGGCACTGTGAAGTCACCGTACTAACCACTGTGCTATCGTGCTGCCCATTTGAATAGTGAAGCTTGTATAGAAGTTGTATAGTAAGGCCGCACTTGGAATATGGCACGCAATTCTGGTCGCCACACTACCAGAAGAATGTGGAGGCTTTAGAGAGGGTGCAGAGGAGGTTTACCAGGATGTTGCCTGGTCTGGAGGATGTTAGCTATGCGGAGAGGCTGAATAAACTTGGACTGTTTTCACTAGAACGACGGAGGTTGAGGGGTGACCTGAAAGAGGTCTACAAGATTATGAGGGGCATGAACAGAGTGAATGGACAGGCACTCTTTCCCAGGGTGGAGGGGTCAGTCACCAGGGGAATAGGTTTAAGGTCCATGGGGCAAAGTTTAGAGGAAATGTGTGAGGCAGGTGTTTTACACAGAAGGCATTGCGCGCCAGGAATGCGTTGCCAGGGGAGATTGTGGGTGCAGATACATTCACAGCGTTCAAAAGGCATCTTGACAAATACATGGACAGGAAGGGTACAGAGGGATATGGCACAAGGAGGTGCTGAAGGTTTTGGCCAAGGTTGGTGTCATGACCGGCACAGGTTTGGAGGGCCAAAGGGCCTGTTCCTGTACTGTATTGTTCTTTGGTCTTCAAAAGTCATCATTACACTCACCTGCTCTAATTAGGAAATCCAGAAGTGGAATGCTAATGGCATGACTCAGTTTTTTTTAAACAAACATTTCATTAAGGCATTTATGGTTTTCGAACAACAAAAGATACAAATACAAATGCAAACATAATTCAGTGCGTAACACACCCTTCCATCTCCCACTGTTCCCGCCTAAGCTAGACAAAAATAACCTAACTCCCCCTATGCCCCCTTACTCCCTAACCCCCCACCCCTTGTTGAATCTGCTAACAGTTTTGTTTTCCCAGAAGAAGTCGCTAAACAGCTGCCACCTCTGAACAAACCCTAACATTGATCCTCTCAGGGCGAACTTAATCTTCTCAAGCCTCTCAGGACGAACTTAATCTTCTCAAACCTGAGAAACCCAGCCATGTCGCTAACCCATACGCCTGATTTCGGGGGCTTCGAGTCCCTCCCTCCTAGCAAGATCCGTCTCTGGGCTACCAAGGAGACAAAGGCCAAAGCGTCAGCCTCTCTCGCCTCCTGGACTCCTGGGTCTTCCGACACTCCAAAAATCGTCACCTCTGGACTCGGCGCCACCCTCGTTTTTAGTACCGTGAACATGACATCCGCAAATCCCTGCCAGAATCCCCTGAGCTTCGAATATGCCCAAAACATGTGGACATGATTTGCGGGCCCTCCTTCACATCACCCACACCTGTCCTCCACCCCAAATAACCTGCTCATCCAGGCCACCATCATGTGTGCCCGGTGAACCACCTTGAATTGTATCAGGTGAAGCCTGGCACATGATGAGGTCGCGTTGACTCTGCTCAGGGCACCCTCCCACGGACCCGCCTCGAACTCCTTTCTGAACTCATCTTCCCATTTACGCTTTAGCACACCTATCTAGGTTTCTTCCCACTCCATAAGGTCTTTATAGATTTCCGATACTTTCCTCCAACCCGGTTTTCGAAACTACCTTGTCCTGTATTCCCTGCGGCGGTAGAAGCGGAAAAGTCGAAACCTGCCTTTGTCCAAAATCCCTCACCTGCAGATACTGAAACCCATTCCCTCCCGGCAATTCAAACTCCACTTCCAGATCCTCCAAACAGGGAAAGCTCCCATCATTTAACAGGTCTCCCAGGCTCTCGATCCTTGTTCTCTGCCACCTCCGAAACTCCCCATTTATCCTCCCCATACAAACTGGTGATTACCACAAATTGGAGCACACACCGACGTTCCCTCCACTCGCATATGCTTCCACCACTGCCCCCAAACTGTCAGGACCGCAACTACCACTGGACTTGTGGAGTACCGGGCCAGCGAGAACGGCAGAGGAGCCATTACCAAAGCCCCAAATTTGTGCCCTTACATGAGGTCACCTCCACCTGCTCCCACACTGACACCTCCCCCACTACCTAATCATTGCTATATTTACCGCCCAGTAATAGTTCCTAAAGTTCGGCAGTGGCAAAGCTTAGTGGGAGACTAGAAGATTGGGAAATCTTTAGGGGGCAACAGAAAGCTACTAAAAAAGCTATAAAGAAGAGTAAGATATATTATGAGAGTAAACTTGCTCAGAATATAATAACAGATAGTAAAAGTTTCTAGAAATATATAAAACAAAAAAGAGTGGCTAAGGTAAATATTGGTCAGGACCTCCGGTGGCGGCTATGAAGGAGTGGGTCGCACATTTGGTGGCTCCCGCTCAGGTCGGAACTTTGGACCTTTTTCCCCGATTTTTGTCGTATCTGATCTGGAAAATTGATGCCGGATGCAACTGTGACGAGGAATCCTACATCAGTGCATGGAGAGGTGGACCAGGAGTGCTTGCAAAGGAAGAAATAGGCGAACAGAGAAGGCTTGGGCTGAAGCTGCAGCGGGAGAAAGCATGGCGGGCGACCGGAGTTCTGGCTCGACGACCCAGCGGTCGATGGAGCAGCTGATGCAGTTCATACAGGAGGGCTTCGCCAAGCAGAAACAGGAATGCTTGGACCCTATTAAGGAATTGATTGCGTGGCTGGAACTCAGACTGGATGCTCAAGACCAGGCGATCCAGAAAGTGGAGAAGGCATTGACAGAGCAGGAGGAACACCAAGTTGCAGTGGAGTTGGAGGTGGGGATGTTGAGAGATCAACAGAAAAGGCTTCAGGAGAAGGTGGAGGATCCAGAGAACAGGTCTCACCGGCAGAACCTGAGAATTGTGGTTCTCCCGGAGGGATCCGAAGGAACGGACGCGGGGCATACATAGCGGGTATGTTCGAGAAGTTACTGGGGGAGGGGACGTTCACCCAACCCTTGGAGGTGGACAGGGCGCACAGAGCGCTAGCGAGGAAGCCACATGTAGGTGACCCGAGAGCAATGGTGGTGAGATTCCACAGGTACCTGGACAAGGAGTGCATCTTACGGTGGGCCAGGCAGACACGGAGCTGTAAATGGGAGAACAGCATCCTGAAATGAAATGAAAATCCTGCGTATATATCAGGACCTGAGCGTGGACGTGGCCAGGAGAAGTTCAACCAGATAAAATCGACCCTTTTCAAGAAGGTTAAGTTTGGACTGCTGTATCCGGCCGTCTTTGGGTCACTCATGAAGAGCAACATTTCTACTTTGAGTCGCCCGAGGAAGCGATGGACATCGCTAGAAGGAAAGGGCTGGTACCGGACTGAGGTGTTTGGACTGAACAAAGAACAAAGAACAAAGAAATGTACAGCACAGGAACAGGCCCTTCGGCCCTCCAAGCCCGTGCCGACCATGCTGCCCGACTAAACTACAATCTTCTACACTTCCTGGGTCCGTATCCCTCTATTCCCATCCTATTCATGTATTTGTCAAGATGCCCCTTAAATGTCACTATCGTCCCTGCTTCCACCACCTCCTCCGGTAGCGAGTTCCAGGCACCCACTACCCTCTGCGTAAAAAACTTGCCTCGTACATCTACTCTAAACCTTGCCCCTCTCACCTTAAACCTATGCCCCCTAGTAATTGACCCCTCTACCCTGGGGAAAAGCCTATGACTATCCACTCTGTCTATGCCCCTCATAATTTTGTATACCTCTATCAGGTCTCCCCTCATCCTCCTTCGTTCCAGTGAGAACAAACCGAGTTTATTCAACCGCTCCTCATAGCTAATGCCCTCCATACCAGGCAACATTCTGGTAAATCTCTTCTGCACCCTCTCTAAAGCCTCCACATCCTTCTGGTAGTGTGGCGACCAGAATTGAACACTATACTCCAAGTGTGGCCTAACTAAGGTTCTATACAGCTGCAACATGACTTGCCAATTCTTATACTCAATGCCCCGGCCAATGAAGGCAAGCATGCCGTATGCCTTCTTGACTACCTTCTCCACCTGTGTTGCCCCTTTCAGTGACCTGTGGACCTGTACTCCTAGATCTCTTTGACTTTCAATATTCTTGAGGGTTCTACCATTCACCGTATATTCCCTACCTGCATTAGACCTTCCAAAATGCATGACCTCACATTTGTCCGGATTAAACTCCATCTGCCATCTCTCCGCCCAAGTCTCCAAACAATCTAAATCCTGCTGTATCCTCCGACAGTCCTCATCGCTATCCGCAATTCCACCAACCTTTGTGTCGTCTGCAAACTTACTAATCAGACCAGTTACATTTTCCTCCAAATCATTTATATATACTACAAAGAGCAAAGGCCCCAGCACTGATCCCTGTGGAACACCACTGGTCACAGGCCTCCAATTAGAAAAGCATCCTTCCATTGCTACTCTCTGCCTTCTATGGCCTAGCCAGTTCTGTATCCACCTTGCCAGCTCACCCCTGATCCCGTGTGACTTCACCTTTTGTACTAGTCTACCATGAGGGACCTTGTCAAAGGCCTTACTGAAGTCCATATAGACAACATCCACTGCCCTACCTGCATTAATCATCTTAGTGACCTCCTCGAAAAACTCTATCAAGTTAGTGAGACACGACCTCCCCTTCACAAAACCGTGCTGCCTCTCACTAATACGTCCATTTGCTTCCAAATGGGAGTAGATCCTGTCTCGAAGAATTCTCTCCAGTAATTTCCCTACCACTGAAGTAAGGCTCACCGGCCTGTAGTTCCCGGGATTATCCTTGCTACCCTTATTAAACAGAGGAACAACATTGGCTATTCTCCAGTCCTCCGGGACATCCCCCGAAGACAGCGAGGATCCAAAGATTTCCGTCAAGGCCTCAGCAATTTCCTCTCCAGCCTCCTTCAGTATTCTGGGGTAGATCCCATCAGGCCCTGGGGACTTATCTATCTTAATATTTTTTAAGACACACAACACCTCTTCTTTTTGGATCTCAATGTGACCCAGGCTATCTACACACCCTTCTCCAGACTCAATATCTACCAATTCCTTCTCTTTGGTGAATACTGATGCAAAGTATTCATTTAGTACCTCACCCATTTCCTCTGGCTCCACACATAGATTCCCTTGCCTATCCTTCAGTGGGCCAACCCTTTCCCTGGCTACCCTTTTGCTTTTTATGTACATGTAAAAAGCCTTGGGATTTTCCTTAACCCTATTTGCCAATGACATTTCGTGACCCCTTCTAGCCCTCCTGACTCCTTGCTTAAGTTCCTTCCTACTTTCCTTATATTCCACGCAGGCTTTGTCTGTTCCCAACCTTTTAGCCCTGATAAATGCCTCCTTTTTCTTTTTGACGAGGCCTACAATATCTCTCGTCATCCAAGGTTCCCGAAAATTGCCGTATTTATCCTTCTTCCTCACAGGAACATGCCGGTCCTGAATTCCTTTCAACTGCCACTTGAAAGCCTCCCACATGTCAGATGTTGATTTGCCCTCAAACATCCGCCCCCAATCTATGTTCTTCAGTTCCCGCCTAATATTGTTATAATTAGCCTTCCCCCAATTTAGTACATTCATCCTAGGACCACTCTTATCCTTGTCCACCAGTACTTTAAAACTTACTGAATTGTGGTCACTGTTACCGAAATGCTCCCCTACGGAAACATCTACCACCTGGCCGGGCTCATTCCCCAATACCAGGTCCAGTACCGCCCCTTCCCTAGTTGGACTGTCTACATATTGGTTTAAGAAGCCCTCCTGGATGCTCCTTACAAACTCCGCCCCGTCTAAGCCCCTGGCACTAAGTGAGTCCCAGTCAATATTGGGGAAGTTGAAGTCTCCCATCACCACAACCCTGTTATTTTTACTCTTTTCCAAAATCTGTCTACCTATCTGCTCCTCTATCTCCCGCTGGCTGTTGGGAGGCCTGTAGTAAACCCCCAACATTGTGACTGCACCCTTCTTATTCCTGATCTCTACCCATATAGCCTCACTGCCCTCTGAGGTGTCCTCTCGCAGTACAGCTGTGATATTCTCCCAAACCAGTAGCGCAACTCCGCCTCCCCTTTTACATCCCCCTCTATCCCGCCTGAAACATCTAAATCCTGGAACGTTTAGCTGCCAATCCTGCCCTTCCCTCAACCAGGTCTCTGTAATGGCAACAATATCATAGTTCCAAGTACTAATCCAAGCTCTAAGTTCATCTGCCTTACCCGTAATACTTCTTGCATTAAAACATACGCACTTCAGGCCACCAGACCCGCTGTGTTCAGCAACTTCTCCCTGTCTGCTCTGCCTCAGAGCCACACTGTCCCTATTCCCTAGTTCTCCCTCAATGCTCTCACCTTCTGACCTATTGCTCCCGTGCCCGCCCCCCTGCCATACTAGTTTAAACCCTCCCGTGTGACACTAGCAAACTTCGCGGCCAGGATATCTATGCCTCTCCGGTTTAGCTGCAATCCGTCCTTCTTATACAGGTCACACCTGCCCCGGAAGAGCTCCCAGCGGTCCAGATAATGGAAACCCTCCCTCCTACACCAGCTGTTTAGTCACGTGTTTAGCTGCTCTATCTTCCTATTTCTAGCCTCACTGGCACGTGGCACAGGGAGTAATCCCGAGATTACAACCCTCGAGGTCCTGTCTTTTAACTTTCTGCCTAGCTCCCTGAACTCCTGCTGCAGGACCTCATGCCCCTTCCTGCCTATGTCGTTAGTACCAATATGTACAACGACCTCTGCCTGTTTGCCCTCCCCCTTCAGGATGCCCTCTACCCGTTCGGAGACATCCTGGACCCTGGCACCAGGGAGGCAACATACCATCCTGGAGTCTCTTTCACGTCCACAGAAGCGCCTATCTGTGCCCCTGACTATAGAGTCCCCTATTACTATTACTCTTCTGCGCTTTGACCCTCCCTTCTGAACATCAGAGCCAGCCGTGGTGCCACTGCTCTGGCTGCTGCTGTTTTCCCCTGATAGGCTATCCCCCCCGACAGTATCCAAAGGGGTATATCTGTTCGAGAGGGGGACAACCACAGGGGATTCCTGCATTGACTGCCTGCCCTTTCTGGTGGTCACCCATTTCTCTGCCTGCACCTTGGGTGTGACCACATCTACATAACTGCGATCTATGACGCTTTCCGCCACCTGCATGCTCCTAAGTGCATTCAATTGCCGCTCCAACCGAACCATGCGGTCTGTGAGGAGCTCCAGTTGGGTGCACTTTCTGCAGATGAAGCCATCCGGGATGCTGGAAGGCTCCCGGACCTGCCACATCTCACAGTCAGAGCACAGCACCCCTCTAACTGACATTGCGTCAATTAATTAAAATTTAAATTTAAATTTTTTTAATGCTTTTTTTGTGAATATTTTTTTTTTTAATTTCAAAGTTACTGTTGACTATCTGTTTCCTAGCACTAGATTTCTAATAGAAATGCGAAAGCTAAATATAGTACTCTCCGATCTCTGGCTTAGATATCCCTTGAAATTATAATTAAGTTGTAACCTTGCTGCACTGTTTATATTTTTTAAAGTTTTTGTTTTTGGGCGTTATCTGTAATGCCTTCTGCATCGATTTGGGGCCTGCGGATGAGCTGTGCTAGTTAAAGTTTGCATTTGCACTGATGGGGCTGGAGGTGTGAATGTTAGATGTTGGATCTTCTTTTTGATTTTCTTTGTGTTTCTCTTGGGCAATTGGGCTGGGATTGTTTTTGTTTGCATGTGTGTGTCCGAGCGGGGTTGGGGGGGGGGGGGGGGGGGGGGGGGGGGGGACGACAATAGATGGGAAAAGGTTTCGCACCATGGGCGGGGGCCACCAGGTTAGCTGGGCGGGCTAGTTCACAGAAGCGCAGTGGGGGCTGAGCTGATGTTATGCTTGTTGAAGGGGGCTGTTTGTATAGTGCTGTTACTGGGGGGGGGGGGGGAAATGTTCTGCTGACGGGGGAGGGCCTTTTGCTGTGGGACAACAGGGAGGTTGGGGACGGAAGCGTGCCTGTGGATGCGCGGGGCGTGGGCTGGAGACTGGCCCAAGAAAGTTGATGGCTGATTGGCGGGGAGGGGGAGGGGCGGGCGAGAAGCCGCCCAACCAGGCTGATCACATGGAACATAAGAGGGCCGGTTAAGAGGGCAAGCGTGTTTGCGCATTTGAGGGGACTGAAGGCGGACGTGGCAATGTTGCAGAAGACGCACCTTAGAGTAATTGACCAGGTCAGATTAAGGAAGGGATGAGTCGGGCAGGTTTTCCACTCGGAGCTGGGCTCTAAGACTAGAGGGGTCAGGATCCTGATCAACAAGCGAGTGTCATTCGAGGCGGGAAGAATAGTTGCGGATGTGGGGGGTTGGTACATCATGGTCAGTGGGAAGCTGGAGGGGCTGCCGGTGGTGCGCGTGAATGTGTACTCGCCAAATTGGGATGATGTGGAGTTCATAAGGAGGATGTTGGGGAAGATCCCGGACCTGGATTTGCATAACCTGGTCATTAACCCAGGGCTAGTGAGCAAGGAGGGTGGTCAACACCCGCACTGGGGGCTGGACGTGGGACATTTAGCAGATGAGGAGGTGTGTGGGCGGCTGAGGAAATGTATTCAGAACTATCTGGAAGTCAACGACATGGGGGAAGTTTCAGCTGCAGTGGTCTGGGAGGCTTTGAAGGCGGTGGTCAGAAGGGAGCTGATCTAGATACGAGCCCACAGGGAGAAGGTAGACAGAGCAGAGACGGACCGATTGATAAAGGAAATACTACAGGTTGACAGGAGTTATGCGGAGGCCCCAGAGGCAGGGTTTCTAAGGGAACGACGGAGGCTATAGGCGGAGTTTGGCTTGTTAACTACAGGGAAGGCGGTGGAGCAGCTGAGGAAGGCAAGGGGGGCGATTTATGAATATGGGAAGAAGGCCAGTAGAATGTTTGCGCAACAGCTTAGAAAGCGGGAGGCAGCCAGGGAGATTGGGAAAGTAAGGGACTGGTCGGAGATTCCGCTGGGGTCAATAAGGCGTTTAAGGAATTCTACCGCAGGCTGTATGAGTCGGAACCCCCAGCTGGGCCGGAGGGGATGAGGCAATTCTTAGGGAGGCTGAGGTTCCCGAGGTTGACGAAGAGTTGGTAGCAGGGCTGGGGGCCCCGTTCGGGTTGGAAGAGATAGCAGAAGGGCTGAAGGCCATGCAGTCGGGTAAAGCCCCGTGACCGGACGGGTACACAGTGGAGTTTTGCAAAACGTTCTCTGGGATACTGGGGTCACTGCTGATGAGGACATTTAATGAGGCAAGGGAAAGAGGGGGGCTTCCCCGGCAATGTCATAGGCCACTATCTCATTGATCCTGAAGCGGGATAAGGACCCGGAGCTATGCGGGTCTTACACACCGATCTCCCTACTAAATGTAGACGCCAAACTGTTGGCTAAAATCTTGTCCTCAAGGATTGAAGGCTGCGTTCTTGACGTGATTGGGGAGGGCCAGACGGGATCTGTTAAGGGAAGGCAGTTGACGGCCAACATAAGAAGGCTGCTGAATGTAATTATGATGCCCCCAGAGGGTAGGGATGTGGAGGTAGTGGTTGCAATGGGCGCAGAGAAGGCATTTGACCGGGTGTAATGGGGTTATCTGTGGGAGGTACTGGGGGGGCTTGGATTTGGATGGGGGGGGGGGGGGGGGGGCGACTAATAGACCAAATGAAGGAGGATTTTCGAAGGTGGGATATACTCCCGCTGTCATCGGCTGGGAGGGTACAGACAGTGAAAATGACGGTCCTCCTGAGATTCCTGTTCGTGTTTCAGTGTCTCCCCATCTTTATTCCACAGTCCTTTTTTAAACGGGTCAACAAGGTGATCTCTGGCTTTATATGGGCGGGTAAGACCCCGCGAGTTAAAAAGGGGATGTTGGAGTGAAGCAGAGGGGAGGGTGGGTTGGCATTGCCAAACTTCAGTAATTATTACTGGGCGGTGAATATAGCATGATTCGGAAGTGGGTGGTGGTGGCGGGGGAGGTCGATGTGGGAGCGAGTAGAGGCGACATCATGTAAGGGCACTAGTTTGGGGGCGTAGGTAACGGCACAGTACTCCACCAGTCCCGTGGTGGTTGCGGCCCTGAGATTCTGGGGGCAATGGAGGAGACATGTGGGAGCAGAGGGAGCATTGTTCTGGTCTCCAATCTGCAATAATCACCGGTTTGCCCCGGGGAGGCTGGAAGGAGGGTTCCGGAGATGGCAGAGAGCAGGGATCGAGAGGATGGGAGGTATGTTTATAGAGGGTAGCTTTCCCAGCCTGAGGGAGTTGGAGGAGAAATTTAAATTGACGGGAGGGAACGAGTTTAGGTACCTGCAGGAGTGGGACTTCCTACACAGGCAGGTCTCAACTTTCCCACTCCTACCGCCAAGGGGGATACAAGATATGGTAGTTTCCAAAATGTGGGTGGGAGAAGGGAGGGTTTCGGACATTTATAAGGAACTCATGGGGTCAGAGGAAACGCAGACCGAAGAGCTGAAACATAAATGGGAAGAAGAGTTAGGAGGAGAGATAGAGGACGGTCTCTGGGTGGGCGCGTTGAGCAGAGTCAACGCGTCCACATTATGTGCCAGGCTCAGCCTGATACAGTTCAACGTCGTTCACCGGGCTCACATAACAGTGGCCCGGATGAGCAGGTTTTCTGGGGTAGAAGATAGGTGCGCAAGGTGTGCGGGAGAACCAGCGAACCATGTCCATATGTTCTGGGCATGTCCGAAGCTTAGGGGATTCTGGCATTCTTTGCGGATGTTATGTCCAAGGTGTTGAAAACAAGGGTGGCGCTGAGTCCAGAGGTGGCGATTTTCGGAGTGTCGGAAGACCCGGGAATACAGGAGGAGAAAGAGCCAGAGGTTCTGGCCTTTGCCTCTCTGGTAGCCCGGAGACGGAAATTATTAGATTGGAGGGACTCAAAGCCCCTGAAGTCGGAGACCTGGCTAACTGACATGACTAGCTTTCTCTGTCTGGAGAAAATCATGTTCGTCCTGAGAGGGTCAATGTTAGGGTTTGTCCGGAGGTGGCAGCCGTTCGTCGACTTCTTTGGGAAAATGTACACTGTTTCTTCTGTTACTGTTATAAAACCATAAATACCTCAATAAAATGTTTATTTTAAAAAACTAAATATTAGTCCTTTAGAGGTTGGGAAGGGAGATTTAATAATGGGAGATGAGGAAATATCTGAGGAACTGAACCGGTTTTTTGGGTCGGTCTTCACGGTGGAAGACACAAATAACATGCTATGACAGGTGAGGACCTTGAGACGATTGATATCACGAAGGAGGTAGTGATGGGCAACCTAATGGGGCTAAAGGTAGATAAGTCTCGTGGTCCTGATGGAATGCATCCCAGAGTGCAAAAAGAGATGGCTAGGGAAATTGCAAATGCACTAGTGATAATTTACCAAAATTCACTAGACTCTGCAGTGGTCCCGGCGGATTGGAAATTAGCAAACGTGACACTACTGTTTAAAATAGGAGGTAGGCAGAAAGCAGGTAATTATAGGCCAGTGAGCTTAACTTCGGTAGTGGGGAAGATGCTGGAATCTATCAACAAGGAAGAAATAGCGAGGCATCTGGATGGAAATTATCCCTGGATGGAAATTATCCCATTGGACAGATGCAGAATGGGTTCATGCCTAACTAATTTAGTGGACTTTTTTGAGGACATTATCAGTGCGGTAGACAACAGGGAGCCAATGGATGTGGTATACCTGGAAAGCTTTTGACAAGGTGCCACACAAAAGGTTGCTGCATAAGATAAAGATGCATGGCGTTAAGGGTAAAGTAGTAGCATGGATAGAGGATTGGTTAGTCAATAGAAAGCAAAGAGTGGGATTAATGGGTGTTTCTCTGGTTGGCAATCAGTAGCCAGTGGTGTCCCTCAGGGATCAGTGTTGGGCCCACAATTGTTCACAATTTTTAGATGATTTGGAGTTAGGGACCAAGTGCAATGTGTCCAAGTTTACAGACAACACAAAATGAGTGGTAAAGCAAAATGTGCAGAGGATACTGGAAGTCTGCAGAGGGATTTGGATAGTTTAAGTGAATGGGCTAGGGTCTGGCAGATGGAATACAATGTTGATAAATGTGAGGTTATCTATTTTGGTAGGAATAATAGCAAAATATATTATTACTTAAATGATAAAATACTAAAACATGCTGCTGTGCAGAGGGACCTGGGTGTCCTAGTGCATGAATCGCAAAAAGTTGGTTTACAGGTGCAACAGGTGATTAAGAAGGCAAATGGAGTTTGCCCTTTATTGCTAGAGTGATGGAATTTAACACTAGGGAGGTTATGCTGCAATTGTATAAGGTGTTAGTGAGGCCACACCTGGAGTATTGTGTTCAGTTTTGGTCTCCTTACCTGAGAAAGGATGTACTGGCACTGAAGGGTGTGCAGAGGAGATTCACTGGGTTAATCCCAGAGTTGAGATTACGAGGAGAGGTTGAGTAGACTGGGACTGTACTTGTTGGAATTTCGAAGGATGCAGGGAGATCTTATAGAAGCATATAAAATTATGAAGGGAATAGATAGGATAGATGCGGGCAGGTTGTTTCCACAGGCGGGTGAAAGCAGAACTAGGGGCATAGCCTCAAAATAAGGGGAAGTAGATTTAGGACTGAGCTTAGGAGGAACCTCTTCACCCAAAGGGTTGTGAATCTATGGAATTCCCTGCCCAGTGAAGCAGTTGAGGCTCCTTCATTAAATGTTTTCAAGATAAAGATAGATAGTTTTTTGAAGAATAAAGGAATAAAGGGTTATACTGTTCGGGCGGGTAAGTGGAGCTGAGTCCACAAAAGATCAGCCATGATCTCTTTGAATGGCGGATCAGACTCAAAGGGCCAGATGGCCTACTCCTGCTGCTAGTTCTTATGTTCTTATGTTCAACAACACCGCTTCCGGGGCTTCAGAATACCTTCTGTCCACCTGGAGTATCTCCCTAATCAGCCTATCCATCTCTGCCCGCTCCACCTTCTCCCTGCAAGCCCGTATCAAAATTAGCTCCCCCTTAACCACTGCCTTCAGGGCGTCCCAAACCGTTGCTGCCGAAACCTCCCCCGTGTCATTTATCTCCAAATAATTCTGGATAGCTTCCCTCACCGGCCCGCACACCCCCTCATCCGCTAACAGTCCTACATCCAATCTCCATTTCGGGCGCTGACCCCCCTCCTTGCTCACCCGCAGATCCATCCAGTGTGGGGCATGATCCAACACAACAATTGCCGAATACTCGGTATCCACCACTCCTGCCAGCAAAGCCTGTTCAAAACGAAAAAAATCAATCTGGGAGTACACTTTGTGAACATGGGAGAAAAAAGAAAACTCCTTTGCTCTTGGCCGTCCGAACCTCCACAGATCTACCCCTCCCATCTGCTCCATAAACCCTTTTGGTTGCTTCGCCCCAGCTGGCACCCTCCCTGTCTTTGAACTCGACCGATCCAACCTCGGATCAATGGCCGTCTTAAAGAGTCCCCCCCCCCCTCATTATCAACCTATGCGATTCCAGGTCCGGAATCTTCCCCAACACCAGCCTCATAAACTCCACATCAAATCCCCCATAAGTCAAGCAAAAAGGTCCCAAAGGTCCACCACGAGCAGGAGCTACCAAATAAGTGACCACTCACTCCATGGCCGCCACCGGAAGTCAGGGCATGACTCAGTTAAAAAGCCATTGACAAACCCGCTGCTTAAACCTCCAGATTCCTGATGTGATGTTAGCTTACCCCACTGCAACCAGATCAAAATGTTAAAACTCAGCTCTTCACAGCTTTCACATGCTCCCATCTCTTTGAAGCTGAAAAAGACTTGGTATGATGAAAACAGGTACAAACGTTCAAACTACTTTATTCTACAGCTACTGAACACACAGAACAATTAGACAATTATGATTGGAATTGTTAATTCAAATCTGTACAATTTGTCTTCATGTAATAGTAGAACATTAATATTGTACAGTCTCCCAAATCCATGTGGCAATTTAAACAAAATAACTTCTAACCACTGACCTGCCATTCTGACTCTGGCAAAAGCTTCCCTAGCAGTTTTTGCATTAACAATGTGGCCAGTGAGTTTTTTGTGTCTCTCTTTCCTCACAAGTTGACAGAGAGACACTCTGATAACCTGTGTCAAGTACTCTGAACCAGAGATCTTCCAGCGCAATGGATATCAGATGTGTACTGTAGCCACCTGAGTTGGCCAAGTCCCAATTTAAAATGGAGAACAGCAAAGGCTGAAGGGAAATTCAGCCAACACAGGCAGAAACCAGCAGGTGAAAGTTACTGTGTATTAAACTCTGCAAAAGCCCAGACAGCATCGATACAAGCAGCCATCTGCATAATAATGTAGCAGCCATCTACATACTAATAAGCAATCTCCGGGAACAATCGCAACATTTGGGACAAACAAAGCTAAGCCAGACTCCCTGGCGCCAGCAGGACCAACACAAAAGAAGTTAACTGACACCTCAAGACTGCCCATCGATCAGGGAACCGCTCCAGTATTGGAGAAATTGAACCAAGCGATTGGAACGAAGTCCAATCACCTAGAACCAGGTACAGGGTCCGCCCCGAAAGGCGGGAAGCCCTGGGGACTATAAAGTTAAGCCCCCAAGCTCAAATCGTTCTTCTTGACCGGGTCACTTAGCAACGCGAACCAACCCTTGAGAGTGAACTGTCCAAGCTGCCGCATCACTGAAGTAAGTCTCAAGTCGACTCTCGCTACGAGATAGGCGCTCCAAGCTACCAATCCATACCGGCTTTGAATCCCGCAGTTTCAGAATCCGAACGAAAGGCCATTTGTTCCCCTGACCTGGTGGGCCAGTCCGAAGCTAAGTATAGGCCTGTTAGTTGTAGAAGTAGCTTAGAAGTAGAATTTATGCATGAGTAGCGATTTACTGTGTATAATAAATGTGCTTTGATTTGAATCTTACTAACTGGTGTGTTGAGTTATTGATCATTACTTGAACTTGAACCTCGTGGCGGTATCATAAAGATATCTGGCGACTCGAGAGCAAAGGTTATAAAACAGAGCCAATTGAACCAACCAAAAGTTAGCAACATATTACTGGCGACTCTAGAAGTGGCTTAACCACTGCCGGAGAACCCAAAAATTTGAATTAGAGATCCAATTGGGAACAGAAATCCACAAGTGTTCAAGCAGTTCTGATCAATCCTCATAATTCGGAAGTGTGTGTATGCATGCGTAACTAACAGTGCTATAAGGTAAACTGATAGATTTTTTTGTTGCGACATAACTGTCGGGAGTTTGTATTTCGGAAATTAGCAAAAGTTGTACCCGTATTTACAGCACTGCCTTAGTTCTGCTGTTCCAAATTTATAAGAAGCATCCAGACAAGAAAGATGGCAATGCAGGCAATGCAGCGCCTCATGAACCCAGAGGAATTTGCGGTCGCAGCGACCAGTAGCAGTAGAATAGGACAGTGTCCCGTATGGGAGGAAGTAACTCAAAGGGAAAGGATGGCCCCTTTGGAGCGAATTCTGTAGCAATGAGGAAACAGGTCCCGGGAGTATAGGACATACTTGGTGGGAGAACCTGAGCGAGATTCACAAGAAGAGCTTAGGGAAAGTTTGCAACCCGATGGCAATCGTGTCCTGCTTGGCACAATTGCGAGTCACAGAGGAGGTCATTAGGACGCTCCGGAAAGAGACAGAAGGCATACATCGAATGATTAAGATCGATGATAGTGAGGTCGAACGAGAGAACTTAGAATTGAGGAGGAAGTTGGCAGCAAAAGACGGAGAGGTGGATGATGCCAAGTGGGCACACCAGTCTTGTCTGGCGCACTTAAGCAGCTTCCAGTCCCAATATGAAAAGGCCTATCAGGACACACAATGTGCAGTCCTGGTACAAGAAGAAACCGAGAAGCAGGTAGAAGCATTGCAGAGGCAGTGTAGTGACCTGAAGGCAGCGTTAAGAGCACTCCATGCTGCCACCACGGAGCAAAGATAAAGCTCACTAGACCACGCAAAGTGCCGGCAGCAGATTTAAGAGCTGCAATCGCTGCTTTCAGTCCAAAAAGGATTCCATGAAACCTTCGGAGCAAAATTAGATGAGGAAGACATCCCTGATGGGAAGAGTTAAATGAGACAGCGCAGAGATATGTTCAGGGAACATGTGCGCAGGGAAAGCCCCAAAAGAGAAAAGCGCCCCAACCCCCCACAGAGCATATAGTTCAGGCTCCAATGAACCCAGTCACCACCCACCGCACAGCCACATCGGACGATATGGAATTTCTGTACACCACCCCCTTAACAGTGACCCAATTACGGGATGCGTGCGAGAAAATCACACCGTTCCTCCCCACCTCAGGCCCCCACCATTTATTTGCCAGAGTAAAGCAGCTGGCGACCATGTACGGCCTGGATGAGCGAGAGCATGTAAATCTCACAGTTTTGAGTCTAGACCCTTCGGTCGTAGCAGCCCTTCCCGATCCACAGAATGTAGGAGGAGGCACCCTTGCAGAAATGCATACCGCGGTCCTAGACGCGATCTGGTATAACCGGGGTGACCCCGTAGATGGCCTCAATAAATGCAGGCAAAAGAAAACCGACCACCCCACAGTGTTTGCTGGACGCCTGTGGATCCACTTTGCAGCAGTTTTCGGAGACTTAGACCGCGCCCATTTGTCCCCGGACAACATGGCCAAATGGACCCGCACCATTATCTCCCATGCCACAGAAACAGGACAGAAAGCGTGCGCCAATTATGATCCCTCAGAGGAGCCCATAATGAGAAATGGGTCGTAAAAAGATTGTCCCGCGCCTGGGAGCAGTCTGTACAAAGCAAACCGGCAGTTAAAAATCGTGAAGAAAAGCAGGCAGAAGCAAACATACAAGCAGTTAAAACACACCAGAACCCCGCATGGATAAATGAAAGCAAGAACAGCCCCCCACAAAAGTCACAGGAGTGTTACAACTGTGGACAGTTGGGACACTTTGCAAGGGAATGCAATGCCCCACGAAAGCCACAGAGAGCCCAGCAGACGGGCACTCTAAGTAAGAATAAGACAGAGCCCATACATAATGTGAGCACCAGTTCAGATCAGACGGACCTGAACGGAACGAACTGACGGTGTTCGGGCTCCCCCAGTTGAGTCTGCGACACCCTTTGGGACAGGTCCGGCCGGTAGTTGCAGCGAAGATACGGGGACAGCCCATCGAGTTTCTCTGGGACACAGGAGGGTCCCGCACCACAATACATTCCTCCACCATGTTCCAAAAGGCCACGTGGCCCACTACAACCACTATCACCCTCAGCGGCTTTACAGGCCACTCACAGCAGGGACACATCACAGCCCCTGTACCCATTCAAATCGGGAACATCACCACCAAGCACCCCGTAGTTTTAGTTGACCTGCCCCACACAGCAGAACACATTCTGGGAATAGACTTCATGAACTCCCACCACCTTTCATTTGATCCAGTCAACCAGTGTGTCTGGAAAATGGCAAAATCTGCAAGAGCCCCCGCAACGCTCGCAATAGGTGATTACGCCAACAAAATCAGCGCAGTAGGCAAATTTTTGTTTAACCCGACGACGCTTAGCACGGACAAGCAGGCTAGGGCAGTTTTACAAAAGAACAGGGCAGCATTCGCGACCCACAAGCACGACTGTGGCCGGATGACTGGTTCAGTACGAATCACAGGACCTGACCCTAGACCCCCAAAACAGTATGGATTTCCCCAAGAGGTAGAGGGAGAAATCGCAAAAGTAATCGAAAGCTTATTAGAGCAGGGCGTACTTAGATCAGTAGCCTCCACTAATAATGCCCCGATTTGGCCAGTGAGAAAGCCCGATGGATCATGGCAACTGACCATCGATTACCGGGAACTCAACAAAATCACTCCCGCAGCAGCCCCCACAAGTCTCGAGAACATGCTCAAGCAGGGACTCAATTCCCGATACTTTACGGTTTTGGACATCAGTAATGGATTCTGGTCCATTCCATTGGCAAAGGCGTGCCAGTACAAATTTGTCTTCACCTTTAAAAATCAACAGTACACGTGGACATGCCTTCCACAAGGATTCCACAACTCCCTCTCCATTTTCCACCGACAGCTGGCAAATGGTTTAGCCAAATTTTCTCGCCCCGAATGTCTGGTCCAGTACGTAGACGACCTACTACTGCAGACAGACACCACGGAAGAGCACATCGAGCTTCTGTCCGAACTCCTGGAACTCTTACATTCAATTGGTTGTAAAGTTAACCCCAAAAAGGCCAAGATTTTGGAAGATTAGGTGATATATTTGGGTACAATTATCACACATGGTAAACGCGAGATCGAGCATAAAAGGATTGACTTGATTGCTAAATTGCCCCTTTCCCAGAACATTTCAGCCCTCCGGTCGTTTTTAGGACTGGTTGGCTACTGCCGAAACCACATTCATGGTTTCGCCAGCAAGGCAGCACCCCTCTCAGACCTCCTAAAGAAAGGAGCCCCCTGGGAATGGCTTCCGCAGCATACGGATGTTGTGGATGCGTTGAAACAAGCACTCATAGCAGCCCCCGCACTACAAGTTCCAGACCCGCTTTTCCCCTATGCGATAGAGTTAGCAAGCACAGACCGCACCCTTTCGGCCGTGCTCCTTCAGGAACGCATGAACAGTTAAGGCCCGTGGCTTACGCCTCCAGAGTTTTAGATGCTGTGGAGCAGGGATTTTCAGCCTGTGAAAGGCACCTGCTCGCAGTATTCTGGGCAGTACAGTATTTTTCGTACATTACCGGACTCAACCCCATCACAATTCTCACCGAACACACCCCCACCCAACTTTTACTGGACAGACGACTCAAGGACGGTACAGTCAGTCAGATTAGAGCAGCTAGATGGACCCTTCTTTTGCAGGGACGGGACATCACTGTTAAAAGGACAAAGACCCACACTTTTTTAGCCGACAACTTACAGTACCCCGGAACCCCCCATGAATGTGAAATTATCTCTCCACACCACAACACAGGCCCCTTTATTGGTAAAACACCCCCCAGGAAGATAGGTAGTTCACCCCAGAGCCCCAAGCACACAGACACGTGCGACCCATTAGGATATATGTGGATGGATCTTCCACAATATTAGAAGGGAAGCGCATAACAGGATGCGGCATTTAAGTTGAGGCGCGTAGGGCCGCGCCCTCAAAGAAATAGCAATAAAACTTCCAGGACACTTAGGCACGCAGGCAGCAGAACTTGCGGCCGTCGCATACATAGTGGAACACCCAGATTCCTTCCCCAGCCCAGCAGACGTATACTCGGACAGCCTCTATGTCTGCAACAGCCTTACGGAATTCCTACCCCCGTGGAAAGCAAGAGGATTTGTTTCCGCAGACGGAAAACCCCTCCCTTCAGCCCCATTGCTCTGTCACATTTTAGAGAGAGCACAGAACAGGAATTTTGGGATAGTCAAAGTTCGAAGTCACCATCGTTCCTCCCCCCCTGGAAATGTAAAAGCCGACGCACTGGCTAAAGCAGGTTCCAGGCACGGATATTTTTGGACACCCCCAGAAAGCGCACCAGTGAATGCAGTTCAGGTCTCGCAGACTAATATTGAGGATTTAGTGCAGGCCCAGAAGCAGGACAGCAATCTCAGGGAGATTTTGAAAGGAAACTATCTAGCCCCCTATGAGAGGTTTAAAAATGCTCTGACCACACATGACGGTGTGTGTTAAAAGACACCCTTTGTGTGGTTCCTGAACAGGACAGGAATCAACTGATTTGTTTATTCTATGACGGTCATGGACATCAGGGAATCGATCCCACTGCAGCCCATCTCAAGCAGCTTTGTTGGTGGCCGAGTTTAAAGGACGATGTAAATCACTACATTGAGAATTGGCTTATCTGTGCCCAGAACAACGCGGACAGATATGTCAAAAAGGCTCAGCTCAGTCACACCCGACCCGTTAATGGCCCCTGGACTAACCTCCAGATTGATTTTATAGGACCATTGCCCCCTTGCAGGAATGGTTATAAATATGTACTCGTGGTGATAGACACGTTTACAAAATGGGTGGAAGCATTCCCATCCAGAACTAACATGGCAAAGACCACTGCCAAGATTTTAACCCACCACATCTTTACAAGATGGGGACTCCCCCGTAGCATTGAATCCGACCAAGGTTCCCATTTTACGGGACTTGTCATGAAGAAAATCCTCACGATATGTGGCATTACCCAAAAATTCCACATTGCATACCACCCCCAGTTGAGTGGTATCGTGGAGCGCATGAATTGGACCCTAAAATCCACCCTCAGAAAAATGGTCCAGCAAAACAACACCACCTAGGACTCAGTCCTCCCTTTTGCGCTGATGTTTTTGCGAAATACGGTTTCTACATCCACAGGTTACACCCCACACACCCTCATGACCGATCGCCCCATGAAAGGCACAGAATTTTTATTAGGCTTAGACTTGACCAACCCCGAAGTGACGACCCTCACACACGAGAACGCAGTCAAACAATTAGTGGAGAATGTTAAAACGGCTCAGCTAGCAGCCGCAGTGAAATTAGGCTCAGGAAAGAAATAGAGCAAGGCCTGTTTCGATAAGACGGTGCATGCGACTGAGTTCAGTGTAGGACAGCAAGTCATGCTCTCCGTATACAACCCCAGCACATTCCTGTCACCAAAGTATTCGGATCCGTACTCCATTGCGGACAAAGTAAGCCCTTCCGTCTACAAAATAAAGTACCCCAATGGAATGACTGCGTGGTTCCATATCAACCAGATGAAGGCATATGGGACACAGTCTAACCACGCACACCACGTCATGCTCGACGCAGTAGACCACGCCCCGCCCACAGCCAACGTAACCCTACCCTCCCCCAACACGTCCAGCCCAGCCACGGACTCAACCTCGACTCCACCCCCAAACTACACACTCCGCCCGGAATGCCCACAGACTGCAGCAGCAGCCACAGCGACTGTGACTCAAGACAATAGCCACAGCACGCCTCCCTACTATCCCCATGCAACAGGACCGACACCCAGCGAAACTGACCACGATTCGAGTGATCCCTTCACGATCACTTTCCGAAACAAACCCCACCACCGACCAACAATGACGACCCCGATTCCGTCCCCACAGAACTAGACACCACCTATTGGCACAGAGATAGGTGGGCAGCACGGTAGCATTGTGGATAGCACAATTGCTTCACAGCTCCTGGGTCGCAGGTTCAATTCCGGCTTGGGTCACTGTCTGTGCGGAGTCTGCACATCCTCCCCGTGTGTGCGTGGGTTTCCTTCGGGTGCTGTGGTTTCCTCCCACAGTCCAAAGATGTGCAGGTTAGGTGGATTGGCTATGATAAATTGCCCTTAGTGTCCAAAATTGCCCTTAGTGTTGGGTGGAGTTACTGGGTTATGGGGATAGGGTGGATGTGTTGACTTTGGGTAGGGTGCTCTTTCCAAGAGCCGGTGCAGACTCGATGGGCCGAATGGCCTCCTTCTGCACTGTAAATTCTATGATCTATGATAATTCGTACAGACTCGTCCGGAAAGACGAGAGCGATCTCAGATCATACCATGCAGCCCTATCAGGCCTGGTACACTCGGGAGTTTGGCATCCGGGAGAAGATGACGAATTGGAGTCTGACTCCCAAAACGAGAACCCCTTTGCGACCCTGTTCGCAACCGATAACTGAGGTGTCCAGATGATGTTTTAAAAGGAACCTCTTGTCCTTTCTGATGGAACCTGCAGCATGTTTGATGTTGTTTGTACTTGTACTGTTAAATGTTGTTAGACCAGAAACATTTTTTTCCACGGCCCCCTCGACACCACCCTTCTGACGCCCACTGGCAGTCAGAGAAACTAGTTTGGCCAGACGCTAGTTCAGCGGAACTAGTTTGTCCGCAGAGACTTGTTAATGTCCCAGACGCCAGTTCAGAGGAACTCGTCTGTCGACGGAAACACAGACCCCCGTTCATAACGGCCCTTCTGGTTCGAGTGAAGGACCACTACGGCAACCCCCCACGATGACTACATTTTTTGCCCGTTCTTGTCGGTTGCTCAGGCAGCGGAGAAACGGCATTGGGACCCGCCCTGCCTGGGAACCCCCCCCACTGGTAAGCTACGCTCAGGTAGGGCACACACGGCATTGGTCGCCGTCCTACCCGGGGATTCCATCCAAATCGTACCCGTCGCGGCCCCTACGCACCTCATTTCGGAAAGTTTGGTTCAAAAAGTTTTCTTTTGTTTCAGGTGACCCTTAGGTTGCCAGCCTTATGCTATTTACATCCTCAAACATTTGGATGGTAAATCGCACAGCCTGCGAGACGGCTCGCACTGGTTCATTATTTGTAGATGTGTCTTGTCCTGAAATTCGGTTTTTGAAAAAAAAGTGAGCGAGTCACACATAATGACCAATTATAAAAGGAGTAATTGGCACTAAAGGACAGACAGGCTATCGTACGAGATATTAAAACAAGGTAGTAACAGACACTATGCTTGTTTCCACAGAACTCCAGAAGCTCCAGGACCAGAGAGGAGAAGTGAAAGAAGAAGAACCATGAGGACATTCTCCGCGTGGCTCATCGCCATAATGGACATTTGGTTGCGCGCAAACGCAAACCCCCTGACCTCAACTCCCCCAGCCATTAATGATTCACTCCCCCACAGTACCCAGAGCCCAGTCACAAGTGACACCACACCATCTTGGTGTGACGGGTTTATAACCTGGTACTCCCTGTCCTATGTGATAGAATCCCTATTGGTATTGGCGATACTCTGCTGCATCATGCAGACTATTCGTCTGAGAAAATGGAGAAGGAGAGCCTACAGCGCTCGCACCCCGGTATATAGGATAAGATCCCCTATTTTCGGATGCGACCAGACCCCCGACCCCCGCGATCTATAATAAAGAGCATTCATTTGCGATTTGTTGTAAATAAAGAAATGTTCATGAGCAATTGTACAATCCTGAGCTTGACTGCCAAGCCAGAAAATGTGTATAATACTGCTAAGATTTTGTTTGCATGGTTCAGGAAGTTAGTGTGATGAAATGTTTGAGTGAGTGTAGTATATTAAGGATAGTTAGAGGTTCCCATTTTTTTTGTTTTGTAATGCATGTCCCTGTTTGACATAGCGCCCCTCAGAATTGTCAGTTAAACATTTTTTGCATAGTTATGGTCAGTGTAGAGGCCATAGAAGAGTGCTCGCCGGGTCAGGGAATGAAAAACAACGCAGTTATGTGATCCTTCACTCTTCGCGTTAGGAACACAAGGAGGGAGTGTAGCCACCTGAGTTGGCCAAGTCCCGATTTAAAATGGAGAACAGCAAAGGCTGAAGGGAAATTCAGCCAACACAGGCAGAAACCAGCAGGTGAAAGTTACTGTGTATTAAACTCTGCAAAAGCCCAGACAGCATCGATACAAGCAGCCATCTGCATAATAATGTAGCAGCTAACTACATAATAAGCAATCCCCGGGAACAATCGCAACATTTGGGACAAACAGAGCTAAGCCAGACTCCCCGGCGCCAGCAGGAGCCAACACAAAAGAGGTTAACGGACACCTCAAGACTGCCCATCGATCAGGGAACCGCTCCAGTATTGGAGAAATCGAACCAAGCGATTGGAACAAAGTCCAATCACCTAGAATCAGGTACAGGGTCCGCCCCAAAAGGCGGGAAGCCCCTGGGGACTATAAAGTTAAGCCCCCAAGCTCAAATCGTTCTTCTTGACAGGGTCACTCAGCAACGCGAACCAACCCTTGAGAGTGAACTGTCCAAGCTGCCGCATCACTGAAGTTAGTCTCAAGTCGACGCTCGCTACGAGATAGGCGCTCCTAGCTACCAATCCATACCGGCTTTGAATCCCGCAGTTTCAGAATCCGAACGAAAGGCCATTTGTTCCCCTGACCTGGTGGGCCAGTCTGAAGCTAAGTATAGGCCTGTTAGTTGTAGAAGTAGCTTAGAAGTAGAATTTATGCATGAGTAGCGATTTACTGTGTATAATAAATGTGCTTTGATTTGAATCTTACTAACTGGTGTGTTGAGTTATTGATCATTACTTGAACTTGAACCTCGTGGCGGTATCATAAAGATATCTGGCGACTCGAGAGCAAAGGTTATAAAACAGAGCCAATTGAGCCAACCAAAAGTTATCAACAGTACTTATTATCAAGGCAGCTAACAAATTACTTATTGCTTACAAACTTCAGGGAAATAACTTTAATGCCTAGCCAATTAATATTTTAGGCACCTTTTAGTTTAAACTTATGCGAATAGGCTTTACTTAAAACAACTCCATCAGCGGAATTCTCCGTCGGAGGGATCCTCTGCGGTGGGGAGTGAATGTAATGCGACGTGAATCCAAGGTCCCAGTTGAGGCTGTACTCGGAACTTGGCTATCAGTTTCCGCTCGACAATTCTGCGTTGTCGCACGTCCTGAAGGCTGCCTTGGAGAGCGCTTACATGAAGATCAGAGGTTGAACGCCCTTGACTGTTGAAGTGTTCCCCGACTGGAAGGGAATATTCCTGCCTGGCGATTGTCACGCGATGTCCATTCATCGTTGTCTGCATGGTCCCGCCAATGTACCACACCACGGGGCATCCTTTCCTGCAGTGTCTGAGGCAGACAATGCTGGCCAAGACACATGAGTGTGTACCACGTACCTGGTGGGTGGTGTTCTCATGTGTAATGGTGGTACCCATGTCGATGATCTGGCACGTCTTACAGAGGTTGCGGTACATGCTCGTGCGACCCCCCACCAACGAGCCTGGGCTTGCGAAATCCTACCAACTGTCCTGGCTTGAGACAATTCACACCTCTTTACCTGTGATTACCCCTCTCTCCAGTCGCTCCGTCTGGGCCTGGCAAGATTTAATTACCTGCAAAGACTCGCATTCAAAGTATCATCTTGCATCATTGACTTTGTCTATATATGTGTTTCTGGAACCCACCTCTTCATTCACCATGAGGAAGGAGCTGCACTCCAAAAGCTAGTGATTCAAAACAAACCTGTTAGACTTTAACCTTGTGGTGTAAGACTTCTTACTGTGCCCACCCCAGTCCAACACCGGCATCTCCACATCAAGAAGACTTCTGGCATACTGGCCTTCATTAGTCAGGGCATTGAGTATAGAAGTTGGCAATTATGCTGCAATTGTACAGGATTTGGTGAGGATTGTGGCGTATTGAGTTCAGTTTTGGTCACCTTGCTTTTGGAAAGATGTTATTAAACTGGAGAGCGTG